>NW_012122265.1:5713879-5803393 GCF_000951035.1 Colobus angolensis palliatus | reverse complement strand
AGCACACCAACATGGCACAAGTATACATATGTAACAAACCTGCACGTTATGCACATGTACCCTAGAACTTAAAGTATAATAAAAAAAAAAAATCATTATAGCAAAAACTGGAAAGCCATTTATTGAAGATTTTATGGTAGAGATTAATCTTTTATTATTTAGAATATTGTGTTAGATTACTTTTAACTTCTTGGATGTAAGAAGACATGATTTTTGATAACCATAGAGGTGAGCCAGAGTTCAATATATTCGCAGATAAAATAAATTAGATGCACTCTTACCCCACTGAGTAAATAATGCAGCAAATACACTTTCACTATTAAGAGTTATAGAAAGAGTCACATTGTTTAAATCATTAAGCCTTTATTTCACCAAAAATATTACTTTTCCATTTAATATAAAGAGATTTTCCAATACCTTGAAGTATAAACCTTTTGATTTAGTTTTTACAGTATCACCTGAAAAAACTGCTATGCATAGCAATAATACTGTGGGCTCATTAAACCAAATTATAGGTAAAAAAACCTTAAAGAAGGCATCAGGTCTGTGTGATACTATTTTTCAGAGGCTCTGGAGCCCCCAGAATAGATCTTTCCAAGATTTGCATTATGAATAGCAAAATATATATAAATACCTCCAATGTGAAAGAGACAGGGCTAGAATATCTGAGAAACTGGAAATGGACTGAGGGAGGATCTGTCTACATGGGTGATTATTCTTTAACATTCCTGCTGTATCATTTATGTTCCTGGCGGGAAACGGAAGCCACACACAAAAGGGCTTCAGAGAAGAAACTTAAATGAAGGTCCTATTTATAGAGGTGTGAGTAGTGTGATTATTATAGCTTCACACTATTATCACCCTTAGTCCTGAAGCAGCAAAGAAGATGTGCCATCTGCCAGGAGTTATGGCTGTCAAGTAATGCAGGACTGCCACACTATGCTGTAGCCATGGAGGGAGAGAGAGGAGAAAAGATCTCAACCTCTTTTTCCTTCCACCCTCTGATCACCAGCCAATGCTTACAGAATCCAACCGGAAGCCATAGGACAGAGAACCCAGGTAATGGTCTGTGGACATCAGCCTTCCAGGGTACAGAACCCAACACAGAACACAGAAACATTTCAGAGAATAAATTCAGAAGAGTGTGGTGGAGACAAACCAAAACCCTGGGACCTCAGAGAAGAATCCAATAGCTGGAACAGGGAGGTTCATCCACGTTGTAGCATATGCCTGTGCTGACACATTAAGTAGGCACAATGCTGTGGCACCCATACACTCAGTTGTGAGTCACCCTTTCACACCTTTTTTTCTCACATCCAGTTGTATTTACTTCGTAGCATATCATTATCTGAAATTATCATACTTGTTTATTTAATGTTTATTACCTGTCATCTCTTCACTAAAGAGTATGCTCCGTGAGACAAGAACTTTATTGGACACACTACTGTGTCTCTAGCACTCAAAACAATTGGCCCATCGGAAATATTTAGTAGATATTTCTTTAAAGATCTTTTTCCTAAGTAGAAGCTTGAATGACTGTCATTTTCTATCTGAACTTCTTGGAATAGGGAGGCTCCAAAACACTTTCCTATATGGAAAATTATTTAACAGCTAAATAAAGATTTAATAAAGTAATATAGCTAATGGAAACAACATTTAAGCTGGATTAGAACAAAACACATAAAGGACCAAAATTCATGGGCAAACATTTGCCTAGAAATAGGCCTGGGGTTAATAATTCCTGATAAAAAGTTTCGACCCATACCAGGGAACCACACAGTAAATCTCCCGAATAGGTTTTCATTCCAAACTAGTACAAGAAGCCAGAAAGTCTCAACATGGATAAACTTCCAAACAGCCCTTTGATGTGAGACTTGCCAAGGAGCAGCAGTGGGGAATGAAGTCCGACAGCTCTTCAGACAGAATCTTCTTTGGCCATCTAAATTAATGTCAAACAAAATAAAAACCTAGGCAGCCATTTACATAGCCCAGAGAGGAACAGACAGCCCTTTTCTTGCTTTATTTGGAAGTATCTAGAAATTAAGACATTTATAAAATTATATAATTTTTTCAACATAAAAGTGACCCAAATGAAAAGTTCATTATTTTATTTAGCATAAGTGGTATTTATTTATCAAGCACATGCTATGTGATAGTAACTGTGATACCAAGCAGACAAAAATAAGTAAAGTACAATCCCTGCCCTCTTGAGGATTACAATCCATGGCAGAAAAGATATGAAAGCTAATAATCAGTTTCATGACAAAGTCTATAAGAAAGGTATAAACAAGGCATGATGAAAATACAGGAAAAGGAGCAGTAGGCACTGCCCAGAGACAAGGGCTTTGCAGAGGGGATGACATTTAAACTGAGTATTAAAGGTTATGTAGAAATATTTTTAGTTTAACAAGAGGATTTGGGAAGACATAACAAGCACACCCTAACACTGCCAGTATTTGCAAGTGTGCTTATTTGCAATTGTGCTCACAACTGTTGCTGCTAGCAGCTATTATAATTGTGATGAAGTAAGGAAAAAAAAAGAGATGAATTTAATTTATAACAGATATAGTCATGCCACGTGAAAAACAGATAAATACAGCTTGAGCTATATGTTTTACAACAGTTAAAATAGAGAAAAGTAATAGGACAATAAAGTCATCATATGGCAAAATGGGCATTTAAATCTTGAAGCTGCACTGAGGTCAGAACCACGTTCAGGTTGCAAGTGATAAGAACTTCTGCCACATTGAACTGATGTTCTTAATCTGACCTCAT
Source organism: Colobus angolensis palliatus (assembly GCF_000951035.1). Lineage (NCBI taxonomy): Eukaryota > Metazoa > Chordata > Mammalia > Primates > Cercopithecidae > Colobus > Colobus angolensis. Next base: position 5,800,618 of record NW_012122265.1, on the reverse strand, counting down.
CCAGTTTCATGACTCTAAGTACCATTTTTAGGGTGTGTCGCCAAACATTGTATCACTACCCTAGTTTTCTCCTCTGATCTCCTATTTGGTATATGTCCAACAAGCATCTCAAACTAAACATTTCCAAATAATAACTCTTGTTCTCTCTACCTTCACTCCTCCAACCTGGCCTTCCCAGAGACTTCTCCATCTCAATAAATGACTTCAGCTATTAAATTGCTCAGCCATCCAGTTATCCTTTAGTCCTCTCTTTTATACCACTCGTTCAATCCATTAGCAAATCTTCTATCTTCAAAATGCACCCAGAACTGGACCATATCTCACTACCTCCATTTTACCATGCTGGTCCGAGTCATTGTTACTCCTTGCCTCCTACTATGTCTCTCTGCTCGTCCTCCTCGCCTCCTAATATGTCTCTCTGCTCGTCCCTTGCCACACCTATAATTCATTATTCATGCCATCTTCAGAGCGATCAGTGTAAATATGCATTGCCACATCTCTCCTGTATTCAAAACTCTCCAGTAGTTTCCAGTCTGATTCAGATATATGTGTCTCTGTGTGTGTTTTCCCCCATCTCTGTGTGTGACTCTGTACATATGTCTCTGTATTTGTGTGTCTCTTTTCTCTGTGTATGTCTCTATGTGTGTGTCTGTGTCTGTGCCTGTCTATGACTGTACATATGTATCTGTGTGTGTCTGTCTCTATTCTCTGCATTTGTGTGTGTCTCGTTTATGTGTCTGTGTGTCTTTGCATGACTCTGCATGTATGTGTGTGTCTCTGTGTGTGTCTGTCTGTGTACACATACATATACGTATGTGTATATGTATGTATGCATGTATACCTATGTATAAAATTACCCATCTGGCCCTGTGTGCTCTGCCCCTCCTGCCTACACTCAGCTTTCTGGCCTATGCACTACTCTCCCTCTCAGTCACTCTGCGGCAGTGCGGCAGCCACACGGCCTGCTTGATGTTCCTTCAACGTTCCAACAGCCTGTTGCCTCAGTGTTTACTGTTCTCTTTGCCACTTCCTTCGTGTGCTTTACATCTCAGGGAGGTCTTCCCTGACTTTATCTAAAATTTAAATGCCCCTTCCCCACTCCATATCTCCATTCCCAGTTATATTGCTTGTGTAATCTTGGATTTACTTTTTCCTGTTATGTATGTCTTGTATGTCTCCTCCCGACTGTTCAATGAGGGCACAGATTTTTGTGTGTTTCACTCACCACTGTATCTGCAGTGCCTCGTATTTCTTGCACACAGGATATTCTCAATAAGTAGTACTTAATTTTTTTAAATGCAGCTTTTCATTACACACTAGTATCTGGAAAGACATGCAATTCTATTTCCCAAATTCATTAAACAAACATTTGCTAAACATTCAGGCCAGAAGGGGGCAGCAAAGCATCATCAGCCCAGCAACCGGCCATCATGCTGGGTCAGCAATTCAGAGGGGTAACTAACGGAAAATTAGGCAAAACAGCTTTCACCAGGGAGTCTGAGCTGAAGGAGGTAAGGCCAGAGAACTCAGCTGGTTAGGACTGCGCCCTGGCTGGAAAACAGAGAGACAGATAGGAAGAGACAGAAAGGCAAGGCTTGTCCAGGAGAATGAGACCCACATTAGAGGTTCACAGAATGAACATTCAGGTGGTCAGGGAACTTAATCACGTGCCAGAAAATTTGGCATATTATCTCAGCAAACTCAGGCAAACCTTTTGGCAATGTCTACAGGGAGGTTTCCCTTTCAGATAACAAGTCTATTTATCATTATAGCTAGAATCTGGGAGCCAAAATACACCTACCCCTATTAAGATAGGAGGAGAATTATGCCAGTCCTAACAAGTGTGTCACCAGGCAGACAAAAATAAGTCAAGTACAATCCCTGTCCTCTTGATGATTACAATCCACGGCAGAAAAGATACGAAAGCTAATAATTAGCTTTCCCTGAGGGCCATGTTTCTTTTCATAATTGCAGTGCCACATCTCAGACTTTGTTAAATAAAAATAAAGATGGCAAGTGCTTTGGTCTAGGTTGCTGCAGTAGAAAGCCAGATGTAGAAGGAACTGTGACTCTGCCTCTCATGCAGGCCTGAATCTGGAGTGTGGTCCTCCTGCGGGGTTGCACTTACTCTGGATTTTTCCAGAAAGACTGTCTACAGGTGCCTCCATGCTGCGTTCCTCTGAGGGAAGCCCCAGCTGTGCAGCTGAGTCTGTGGTGGAGTGCCAGAGGGGAACAAGGACCCCTTCTCCAAGCCCCTTCACCATCACAGAGGCTGCCTGCCTGATGGGGTAGAGATGCAGACTTTCCCTACTGCACCCAGCATTGCAATTGTGTCTCTGCTGTCAGAAACTAACCACTAGTGGAAAAATCTGGAACTTGAGGCCTGCTTTTCAGATTATTTTGTTCCATGGGGTGATCCCTTGATGTGCTGCTGCTCTTCCCCTTCCCCTAGGGATGGGGCTTCCTGAGAGCTGGACTGCTGTGATTGTTATTGCTCTTCTGGGTCTAACCACCCAGTGGGGCCACCAAACTCCAGGCTGATGCTAAGGAATGGCTGCAAAGAGTCCTGTGATGTGGTCCGTGTTTAGGTCTCCCAGCTGTGAATACCGGCACCTGCTCTGGTGGAGGTGGCAAGAGAGTGAAGTAGATTCTGTGAGAGTCTTTGGTTGCAGATAGGCTTAGTGTGCTGGCTTTCTTGAATGCTGATTATGCTGGTGGTGAAGTTTTCATGTGGACAGACTCAGGCCTCTGGTTAACCAGGATACTGCAGGTGGTGGTATTAACTCCACCGGGTGGTATTGTTTTCTCCTTCCTGGGAGCAGGGTCATTCTGTCATGAGTTGTTGTAAAGGCCTGAGTTGGCTGGCCTTCAGCCAGGAGGTGGTGCTTTCAAGAGCGCACCAGCTGTGAAATTAGTAGTCGGATATAAGCCTCACCTAAGTTGACCAGGGGAGGTACTCTGGTTACTCAGGCAATGGATGGGGCCATAAAGCTCTAAAGTCTGAGCTCAGACTCTCCTCTGGTGGGCTTGCCATGCCACTGTGGGGATTGGGAGGGTGGTTCTCAGGCCAATGAGGTTATGTTCCAGAGAGGAGTATAGCTGACTCTGCTTAGCCGTACTGTTCACCAGGTAAGTGGGGAATAGCTAGTAGCAAAAGGTCTCACCCATCCGCCACGCAGTTGGCAAGGTTGGTCTCACTCCCACAATGTCCTACTAACAATGCCAAGTTTAGATCCAGGCATCTTGCTCTCCTGAAACTCAGACCTTGCCTCAGGCCATAAACTACCCCACTTAGCAAGGAAGCACTACTTTCAGGCCTTGCCCCTCCCCATCTGCCAACAAAGTTGACTGTAACTCCTGCTCTTGTATCTGCAGCAGTTCCCATTCACCCCCAGATTCTGTCAAAAAAGTTAGTGCCCAGTTAGAATTATTGCAAAATTCAGTTGGAAGCTTCTGAGACCCTGTGACCCTTCCCTAATTCTGCTGAGTGCCTTCCCTGAGGACTCCTGTGAAATACAATCAGGGATGGCTTCCCTGTGCTCAAGCTGAAGAATGGGAGTGCCTACAAGGTTCTTCCCACTGTTGCTTTTACTTTTATATTTCGCACAGCTCTCTAAATCCATTCCAGCTCTAGATAAGGTTAAATCCTTCTCTGGTGATCTGTATTTTCAGATTCCCCAGTGGGAATATGTGTTTGAAGGCAGGTTTTCCCCCTTTCAGACTATGGAAACTCATAGTTGTTCATCTGTCTCATGGAATCTGCAGTGACATGAGCTTCTTTCAAAGATCTGTGAATTCTTTAGGTTTTCTCGGTATGCTCCTGCAGTGGTTCTCGGAGCAAAAGTTCACGGTGTGAATCTTCACATGCCGTACTGTCCATCCGAATAGGAGGTACATGTTAGCACTATCTTCTGTCCAATATCTTCCCCCTGTGAAAGGAAATTAAATGTTGACACCCCAAACTCATTTAGCCAAAGGGAAAAGTCAAGCTGGGAACTGGGTCATGCAAACCTGTCTCCACCTTTTGATTCCTAAATAAAATAGCTACAAGATGAAAAGCTACCCACCTTCCCCACGTTTTGCCAACAAGGAAATTCCTGGTGAGTTGTTACAACTTCACCATGGCAATGTTAATTGATAGCTTATCTTGACAGGTGCAGTCAACCAGCCTGCCAGACACAAATGCATATCAGATTATTCCCCTATCCCATTTTGTCTGTATTATCTTATGTAAGATGCAGATTCCCCACATTTTTCCTTTGCCCCTTTTGTTTAAGTGAAAACTGTGTGCTTCTCAATATCCTGCCCTTTCCCCTTTAAACTTGGAGCCCCCAAAATCATCTCCAGAGAAAGGCATAGACCTGTCTCCTGTGAGCGTCCTTAACCTTGGTGAATAAATCTCCAAAAATGATTAACACTTGTCTCATCATTTTATTTGACACCCTCATCATGACTTTTCTATAGGCAAAAGTAAGGACAGGGATAGTCATATCCTCTCCAATAGTCCTTTAGGTCTCATGCTAAAATATTGAGAGGAGAATGAGAGGACCAGGCACAAGAAAAAGCAACAGATGATAAAATATTGTTGTTTCATCTGGGCCAAGGAACCCATCCTCAAATCTGCCTTCTGGCCAAAATATGGATCAGATGAGAATTGGGTCTGTCAACTTTTAATTCAGTATGTGAATGACAAAATTCCTGTTTCACAGGGATTACTTTTTCAATGTTTCCATGGCCTTATTTCCTCCGTGACAAATCTGAGCCCCATGGATTGCCATTTCAGCTCTTCTTTCATGACACCTTCATTCCTTTTGCTTTTTGTCCTGTGACCATGCTCACTGTTCCAATCCTGAACTTCAAGTAAATCACATCAATTTACTGTTTTTGTTTCTCTTCTTGGGTTGCTGATCATTTTGAAGAAAATCTCAAAACCCACCTACACATTTCTGCCATCATTCAAGCCTCAGCTGGCTCCCTCTGATATTTCATAATCTTTTATTTTATACTCAATTAACTACACATTCACCACTTATACTGAACATTTTTTATTTTTGCCTGTCAAATGTCCATTTCCATTTGTTTTGATAACAGCACCCCGATATTCCTTTGGGTAACTATGCCTATGTCACTTTCAACCTTTGTGGGTTGTTTTATGGGTAAGCAAATGATATGCAAAGGACCAACTTGCTAGTTCTTTCTCTCTGTGGGAATGAGCATGTGGTCCAAGTCTCTACTGGAAGCTCAGTTCCAGAACTTTGCTGGAACTAAAGAGGTATTCTTTTTGCATTGTGGTTGCTAAACTGGTTGAATTTAAACCTGGAGCTACTAGTGGCCACTCTTTGCCACTATATAAACTGATTCTGCCTAAAAAGGAAGCCAGCACAGAGAAATAGAGGGAAAATGGTGAAAATATATTGCTGATGATGGTATCATTTTGTTAAGAACAAATAGTTCCCCTTCAAAGGGTTTCAATTCCTGATTATTTGTTCTATTCTAAAAGGTAATCATACCCATTCATCTATCAGCCCTCCCTATCTCTGCTATGCCCAAACACTCCACCATGTACCATACCTGTCCTTCCCATCAAATGCTCATCCTTGCCTCCTTTGATGATGTCCAACAGTATCCTAGATTACCCTAGATTGGAATGAGCCTAGGTTGTACGGTCTGACCCCAGCTCACAGGGGAGAACACAGGAACAGGGTCTGAGTTATGGATTAAAAATCTCCTGCTCTCCCTTGTTTTGTGTGCTCTCCCTTGCCTCTGCCTTGTATGCAAGAGGCACCCTTCTATAGAAGTAAATTTCCTTGCTGAGAAAACTTTTGCCTGAGTGCTAGTTTCACTTTGTGGCACCAAATATTTGTTTCTAACAATTTGGGGGCCTGCCCAGGATTCCCATTTTCCTCTGGGGAAGGGGTCTCTGGTCATCTCCCACAGGGAGATGCGTCCCACTGCCTCCTTGTGGTGGTCTCAGGGGCTAGAGATACAGCCACCACCCGCTGTGATGAATAAACCCGGACTCTCAGCAATGTGGGAAGGAAAGGCTTGCCTACAAACACCATGGTGACCAGATAACTTCGTGCACAGACCAAGGTAAGAAAAGCTGCAGAGGGGCAGTGAAGTATTTCCTTGGTGGTCGGGATATCTTGGAGGTTGAAAGTGTGTGTAAATGATCACTGCTTGTGGTGCTGCTTGTGTGAATGGTGATAAGCACTACTGTTGTGTGGGGTGAGTGGGTTCTATCCGTGGTTCTGTGGTCACTTCATATGGCTTAGGGTGGATCCTGCCATGGGGCTTATACCAGCATGTCAGTGCTAAGAGGGACCTAATTTCCCACAAGGGAAGTGGCCAGATAGGACGAAGCAAATGGAAGGAGTGCAAGAAACCTCCAGTAAGGAGGGGTGAGCCTCTGGAGAAAAGGGAAGGCAAGAGATCTCTAGTAAGAGGTTGGACCACACACACACTCAAGGGAGCATCCAAAACCTCCAAGATTGGAAACACTCCTAATACAACAGGCAAAGGTAAGGAAGGGGATAGTCATATCCCCTCCAATAGTCCTTTAGGTCTCATGCTAAAATACGGAGAGGAGAATGAGATGACTAGGCACAAGAAAAAGCAACAGATGATAAAATATTGTTGTTTCATCTGGGCCAAGGAACCCATCCTCAAACCTGCCATCTTCTGGCCAAAATATGGATCAGATGAGGATTGGGTCTGTCAACTTTTAATTCAGTATGTGAATGACAAAATTCCAGTTTCACAGGAAGAAAGAGACTATGCTCTCTGCTGGAGAAAAGAACCTGTTCTCTTCTTTCCCTTAAAGAATGCAAGGGAAGGATCAGGTTTCCCACTCCCCGAAGTAGGCATAGTAAAACCAACTGATAGGTAGAGGACCCCCAACTCCTGGGATCCTCTAAACCACCTTTCCCTGTTTAATTCTCCCCTTCTTGACCTGCCCCCTTCCCAGGCAGCTGCTGTTGCCCCGGACCCAGTCCTGGATCCTTCTCCTACTCCTATTATTCCTCCCCCTTATAAGTCTGACTCTTGGGAATTACTACCACCCCATGAGCCTGATCCTTGTCAGCCTAACTATCCTTCCCTAAAGGGACTACAACATGAAGTAGAGCAATATAAAAAAGATATTCAAAATCTTCCTTTCCCCTCTACCTCTAAGGAATCAGCTCCAACTATCTTTCCTTTGAGAGAGATGCCCCAAGGAGGAGGAGCTATTGGCTTTGCAAATGCTTCTTTGACTATTTCAGAGGTTCGAGGTTTAAGAAAAGAACTTAAGCCACTGCTAGATGACCCATATGGGGTAGCAGACCAAATTCATCAATCCCTAGGCCCCCAGTTATATACCTGGGCTGAATTAATGTTCATCCTATGTATCTTCTTCTCAGGGAAAGAAAGAGAGATGATTTGCAGGGCTGCTATGACAACTTGGGAACGTGAACACCCTCCCAGCCAAAACGTTCCTGCAGCAGACCAGAAATTCCTGGCCCAAGATCCTCAATGGGAAAATAACAATGCAGTACACTGAGAAAACATGAAAGATCTTAGGGAAATGATAATTAAAGGAATTCAGGAGTCAGTGCCCCTCACTCTGACTCTTTCCTGAGCCTGTGACATACAATAAGAAAAAGACGAAGGCCCCATGACATTTCTAGAAAGACTAAGGGAACAAATAAGGAAATATGCAGATTTAGATCCAGAAGACTCTCTCAGGCAAGGAATGTTAAAGCTACATTTTGCCACAAATAGCTGGCCAGATGTAGCAAGGAAGTTGCAGAAACTAGAAAACTGGAAAAACCACTCCATAGAGGAACTCCTAGGAAAAGCCCAAAAAGTATATGTGAGGAGAGATGAAGAAAAGTAAAAACAAAAAACGAAACTTATGCTATCCACCTTCCAACAGATGGCTTCAAGCCTATATGTTTCTAAACAGAGACTCCAGGCGGGGCAGGAATTATAAAGGGTCCAAACCCCTGTTTGGAGGACCCAAGCCTCCAACTAGGGGACCCGGACCCTCAGTTACCAGGCCCTCTAAAGAGTATGGGGGAGCAAGGTCAAAGAATCCCAGAACTGAGGGAGAGGAAGAACTCAAGATATGTGCTTCAAATGTGGAAGAGCAGGCCACTTCAAAAGAGAATGGCCCCAGTAGGAAAAGGAAAAAGAAATCGTTCCGCTCATGGCATTCGAGGAGGAATAGGGAGGTCAGGGGCTCTGTCTTTTCCATCTCAAGTCCCACCAAGACCTCTTGATAAATTTAGAGGTGGGACCCAAACATGAGCTATCACCTTTTTAATAGATTTAAGGCTGTTGGTTCCTTTGTTTGCTATTGGCCCTCTAATATAAACTGCTCATTAGAGGAACTTCTCATCTTAGGGGTGAAAGGGGAAGGATTTAAAGCCAAAGTTTTAGAAGAAACAGAAGTTAAATACAAAAATCAATCAGCCAGTGTTAAATTCCTGCTAATCCCTGAAGCAGGAACAAACCTGTTAGGAGGAGACCTGATATTACAACTAGGCATAGGCCTGCATGCCTGCCCTGAAGGATTTTTCACTTCATTGAACCTGCTCACTGCCACAGAAAAAAGTTACATTCATCCCAATGTGTGGTCAAAGGAAGGGAACTGAGGGAAACTAAGAATGCCCCACAATTCATACAAAGTTGAAAACCCCTGGGGAAAGCAGAAGGCAATATCCAATTCCTCTAGAAGGCAGGATAGGCCTCAAAACTGGGACTGAAGGTCTTATTCAGGATAAGTTACTTGAACCCTGTATGTCTCCATATAATACCCCTATATTACCTGTAAAGAAATCAGATGGGTCATATCAACTAGTAAAAGACCTCCAGACCATTAACCAAATAGTCCAAACCATTCACCCTATTATCCCCAATCCATATACTATCCTCAGCAAGATTCCATATGACCATCAGTGGTTTACAGTAATAGATTTAAAGGGTGCCTTTTGGGCATGTCCCTTGAAGACAGCCACGACATATTAGCTTTTGAATGTGAAGATCCTCAGTCAGGGGGGAAGAAACAATACTGCCAGATGGTCCTGCCCCAAGGATTTACAAACTCTCCTAACCTGTTTGGCTAAATTCTTGAACAAATTTTACGGAAGATATCTGTCCCAGAGTCTATATGCATGCTCCAATATGTAGATGACATACTTGTGTCTGGGGAAAGTCATAGAACAAGTATCTGATTTCTGGATCAGTCTTTTCAATCACCTGTAAGCGGAAGGATTACAGGTATCAAAGGGGAAGTTCCAATTTGTATAGCCTGAAGTCAAGTATTTAGGGCACTGGATAAGTGCAGACAAGCAAAGAATAGGACCTGAAAGAGTCAAAGGAATTGTGTCCTTACCCCTGCCTAGTACAAAACAAGAGCTTAGAAAATTTTTAGGGCTAGTTGGATATTGCCGCTTGTGGATTGATTCATATGTTCTAAAAGCAAAGTCTCTGTACTCCAAGCTTACCCAAGAAAAACTTCACCCCCTCCTTTGGGCCCCAGAGGAAGTCAATGAATTTAAAGAATTGAAACACTTACTCATAACTGCCCCTGTTTTAGCTCTGCCTTCCCTCAAACAATCATTTTACCTGTTTGTCAATGTAAATAAGGGAGTAGCTTTAGGGGTACTTACCCAAGAACATGGGGGCCACTGGCAGCCCATGGCCTTTTTGTCAAAAATTCTAGACCCAGTAACCTGTGGATGGCCCAAATGTATTCAAACTACAGCGCCCACTGCTTTGTTGATTGAGGAAAGTAGAAAGCTACCCTTTGGGGGAAAATTGATTGTTAGCACACATCATCAAGTTAGAACAATATTAAACCCAAAGGCAAGTAGATGGCTTACAGGCTCAAGAATTCTAAAACAAGAAGCCATTCTATTAGAAAAAGATGACCTTACTCTCACCACTAACAGTGCCCTTAACCCTGCTGCTTTCCTAACTGGGAATCCAAACCCCAAAGATCCTGAACATGATTGTTTAGATCTCATTGACTACCATACTAAGGTTAGAATTGATTTAAGACGTCCTTTTTAAACAGGACGTCATCTTTTTATAGATGTCTCCTCCCCGGTAGTTGAAGGAAAAACACACAATGGATACTTTGTCATAGATGGAGTTCTTGCTGAAATAGAATCTGGAAGATTGCCAAATAATTGGTCCGCTCAAACTTGCAAATTGTGTTAAATCAGACTCTAAAATATTTACGAAAGCAAGAAGGTACCATCTATACCTACTCCAAGTACACCTTTGGGGTAGTGGACACCTTCGGAAACATTTGGACTGAGCGGAGCCTAACTAACAGCAAAGGGCAGGACCTTGCCCACAAAGAATTAATCACTCAAGTTTTTTTTTTTTTTTTTTTTTTTTTTGAGACGGAGTCTCGCTCTGTCGCCCAGGCTTGAGTGCAGTGGCGCGATCTTGGCTCACTGCAAGCTCCGCCTCCCGGGTTCACGCCATTCTCCTGCCTCAGCCTCCTGAGTACCTGGGACTACAGACTCCTGCCACCGCGCCCGGCTAATTTTTTGTATTTTTAGTGGAGACAGCGTTTCACCGTGTTAGCCAGGATGGTCTCGATCTCCTGACCTCCTAAAAAGCTTACAATTACCAAAAGAAGTAGCTATTGTGCATGTCCCAAGGCACCAGAAAAATTCTACCTTTGAAAGCCGAGGAAATAACCTTGCTGATCAAATTGCAAAACAAGCTGCCCTCTCTCAGAAAGCACCTATCTTCCACCTGACTCTCCGTCTTTCCCCACTAGTTGCAATCCTTATCTTCTCTCCTGCTGAAAAGGAAAAATTAGAGAAACTAGCAGCTAAGGAAAACTCAGAAGGGAAGTGGGTGTTACCAGACCAAAGGGAAATGCTTTCCAAACCACTTATGGGAGAAATCCTGTCCCAATTACATCAAGGGACTCACTGGAGAACTCAAACTATGTGTGATGCAGTTCTCAGAGTCTATGGATGTATAGGAATTTATACCTTAGTAAACCAAGTTGTGGACAGCTGCCTAATATGTAAGAAAACTAATAAACAGACCCTAAGGAAACAACCTTTTGGGGGCAGAAGCCCTGGATTAAGGCCATTTCAAAGTATTCAAGCTGACTATGCTGAAATGCCCCCACTAGGTAGCCTTAAATATCTAACAGTAATAGTAGACCACCTCACTCATTGGGTGGAAGCCATTCCCCTCCCCAGTGCAACAGCTAATAATGTGGTTAAAGTATTACTAGAGAACACAATACCTTGGTTCAGGCTACTAGAAAATACTGACTTAGACAATGCGACTCATTTTACTGCAATTATCATTAAAGGGCTTACTCAAGCTTTAGGAGTCAAATGTGAGTGTCATAACCCCTGGCATCCATCCTTATCAGGAAGAATATAAAGGATGAATCAGACTTTGAAGAATCCTCTAACTAAGTTAATTTTAGAAGCTCTATTACCCTGGACTAAGTGTCTCTCCATTGCTCTACTCAGGATCGGAACTGCCCCTCAAAAAGACGTTGGCCTATCCCCTTATGAAATGCTCTATGGGTTACCATACTTAAGGTCCACTGGTGATATTCCCACTTTTGAGACCAAAGATCAATTCCTTAGGAACTACATACTTGGTCTATCTTCTACCCTATCTTCCCTTAGGACTAAAGGTCTCAGCGCAAACCCCACCTCTTGAGTTTCCAGTTCATCAGCACTGGCCCAGAGACTACGTCCTGGGACATAGTCTTAAGGGCTAGAAAGAAGAGAAACTTGAACTGTTCTGGGAGGGACCATATCTAGTGCTCCTAACAACTGAAACTGCAGTCTGAACCACCGAGAAAGGATGGACCCATCACACCTGAGTCAAGAAAGTGCCGCCCCCTCCAGGGTCATGGGCTATAGTCCCAGGGGAAAATCCTACCAAACTAAAGCTAAGGAAAGTTTAACTCTCATTTATTCTATTACTCCTTCTTCTTTCCTTGTTCTGTTGCTAGCCACCTCATTATTAATGCAACTAGATCAGACTCACCCCAAACCATGACCTTTGATGCTTGTTTAGTTATGTCTTGTGGGGATCTCTAAAGCCAGAGACAGCTTGCAGCAGCAGGGAAATATCTCTGCCCCATCCACAGCAGGTGCTTCTCCCATTTTGTCATACTTCGGAATGTGTCGTTTGGACCACTCAATGTCAAGACTGAGTCCCCTCAGAGGATTTCCTGCTAGCAGTTCTAAAGCTCTATAATCATTTTACTAAAGGAAGTGCCCCTCGCAATTGTCAACATAACCAATGTAACCCGGTGCAAATTTCCATCACCAACCCAACTCTCCAAGATTCCTCCCCTACCCTGAACTGTTTTTATGGTATGGGAGCAGATGTAACAGGAAAAGACCCTATAGGATTCTTCGAGTTGCACCTCATTACATCCTCATCCCTCACATTTCTACCTCTATCCTCTTCTAAACTTGCTGACCAGACCACTGTCTCTTCTCCACCTAATAACAAAACCAACGTAGCTATTGTAGAAGTTAAAAATTTAAAACAAACACTGGCAATTGAAACAAGATACCATGATGCAAATGCCTGGATGGATGGATTGAATATTCTGTTCACGCTCTAAATAAAAGCGACTATTACGCTTGTGCACAAGGTAGGCCAGAGGCCCAAGTTATCCCCTTTCCATTTGGATGGTTTTCTGACCAGCCAGGCATGAGCTGTATGGTGGCTCTTTTCTAAGACCCCACAGCCTGGGGTAACGAATTCTGTCGAATTCTCTCTCTGCTATTCCCTGAAGTTCAACATCCTGCAGGTCAGCCCCTGAGGGTCATCCAGCCTCCATCTCCAGACGCCAATTTTACTTCACGTCTCTCATGACAGGGACAACAGTTGGCGTTTCTTGGATACCTGAAGGAATGCAGTGAGTTTAAATATTTCCAATAGTTTACCAATCAGTCTGCCCTTGTTCATCCCCATGCTGATGTACGGTGATATTTTGGTGGACCTCTACTGGACACTCTGCCAGGTAACTGGAGCGGCACTTGCACTCTAACTCAATTGGCCATCCCTTTCACTCTGGCATTTCATCAACCAGAAAAAGGGAAACCACAACACCATAAAATGAGAGAGGCCCCTCATGGATCTTTCAACTCTCATGTTTATATAGCTGCAGTTGGAGTCCCACAGGGGATACCTGATAGATTCTAAGCCCAAGACCAAATAGCGGCAGGATTTGAATCATTATTTCCATGGCTAACTATTAATCAAAACGTAGATTGGATAAATTACATCTATTATAACCAGCAGCGATTGCTTAATTACACTAGGGATGCTGTCAAAAAATTAGCCAAACAATTAGGGCCTACTAGCCAGATGGCTTGGGAAAACAGAATGGCCCTAGATATGATATTAGCAGAAAAAGGTGGAGTTTGTGTTACGATAGGAACCCAAAGCTGCACCTACATTCCCAACAATACAGTCCCTGATGGAACAATTACAAAAGCTTTACAAGGTCTTACCTCCTTATCAAATGAATTAGCCACAAAATCTGGGATAAATGACTCTTTCACAGGATGGTTAGGGAAATGGTTTGGTAATTGGAAAGGACTCATGGCCTCTACTATTACTTCTCTTGCAGTCGCAATAGCTGTGTTTATTCCTGTTGGATGCTACATCATATCCTGCATTCGTGGACTAGTCCAAAGACTTATAGAAACAACTGTTACCAGAACCTTCCCTAGTTCTTCCCAATCCTATACCAAAAGATTCTTTCTCCTGGAAGAACAAAGCTGAGTCATATTAGGTAAGTTTGAATAGCAAAACGTATAAATTCAAGAGCGGGAAATTGTTGTTAAGAACAAATAGTTCCTCTTCAACGGGTTTCAGTTCCTGATTCTTTGTTCTATTCTAAAAGGTAATCTTACCCATTCATCTATCAGCCCTCCCTATCTCTGCTATGCCCAAACACCTCAAGAGATACCATACCTGTCCTTCTGGTCAAATGCCCCTTGCCTCCTTTGATGATGTCAACAGCAGCCAATTGGAATTAGCCTAGATTGTGTGGTCTGACCCCAGTCCACAGCAGGAGGATACAGGAACAGGGTCTGCGTTAGGAATAAAAAAACTTCTGCTCTCCTTTGTTTTGTGTGCTCTCCCTTGCCTCTGCCTTTCATGCAAGAGGTGCCCTTCTATAGAAGTTAATTTCCTTGCTGAGAGAACTTTTGCCTGAGTGCTAGTTTCACTCTGTGGCATTGAATATTTGTTTCTAACAATAAGAACACTTAGATCCACACATGGCGCACGTGCCTGAAGCTGTCATAGGCTTATCCATACAAACTAGTGAATATTTTCCTTGGGCCAACTTGAGTTAGGTTTCTGTCATTTCACTGAAATGAGTCCTAACTAACACACTTCTGGATGGAATGGATTGAGCAGTGTGTTAGGCACTGTTTTCTTAAAGATCATCATTAATACTAACAACAACAGCTGATATTTATTGAGTGCTTACTATATACCAAGTATCATTTTAAGCACTTTGCTTGGATAAAATCGTTAAAACCTCACAATAACTCTATGATGTTACTATTATTATCTCCTGTTTACAGATGAAAAAACAGAGGAACAGAGAGATTAAGAAACTTGTCTTCAGGTTATACAGTTGTAACTGGAAGATTTGAGACTCAAGCCAGGGAAGAGTTCCACACCTGTGCTATTCTACGCTGCCTCAAGAGTCAGCAAATCCAGTCGCATTTTCTCATTCTCTTTAGCCTCTTTGCCCAGTTCAACTATCCATTTGCTCTTCAAACTTGCATAGAAAGCTTTAGCTTTCCAGTCCTACTGTTAGGAACTTCATTAGGTTTTCTTTTCCCCTGCCTCCTAAATCTAAGGTTTTCCTAATAATTCTCTACTCTTTTCTTGGTAATCTCACATACCTCTGTGCATTAACTCAAGCCTCTAATTTGGAACTTCCTGCTTTCTCCAAATCACCCAAATGTCCTGCTAGGGCCTCAAATGGCATGAATTGCATCACACAATGTTGAGTCTGTAGGAAGAAATTAAAATTTTTTTATTATTTCAGTCTTGGTTGGAAATTATAATTTACGCCAGAGGTTATAAAATTCAACCGTTAGGTAATGAGATTATTGACACAGGTGCTTTGGGAGGACTAAAGATTCAGCTAGCCATTATATCTGGTGTGATGAGAGATGTTAGTTAATATTTAGATACTAATTACCTAGCAGTTAAAATAAATCTGTACTTATTTTGTATCTTATAATCATAAAGCTGAGTTTTTGTCTGTCTTTTTACTAAAATGTAAATGATC
Organism: Colobus angolensis palliatus; assembly: GCF_000951035.1. Classification (NCBI taxonomy): domain Eukaryota; kingdom Metazoa; phylum Chordata; class Mammalia; order Primates; family Cercopithecidae; genus Colobus; species Colobus angolensis. The sequence continues at coordinate 5,785,302 of NW_012122265.1, read as the reverse complement.
TTCCCTGAAATACTGAAAATAATACTTTTCATTTGTACCTTGGAGATGATGAATATTTGTTAAGATGTTTATTAAAGCAAAAAGTGTTTCTTCTCTTCTGGTTGTAAAATGACTGGAGAGGTTGTTTTTAGTTTATCACACCTGTGCGAATTAATTCCTCTCTAGGGTCATGGTTTCTCATATTTGGCCTTTCTTTAGAATCGTCTGATATCCCACACCAAGAAATTCTGATTCAATTGTACCAGAGTAAGAATAGGGCATTGGTATTTTTACAAGCACTCCAGGTTATTCCAATGTGCTTCCAAGCTTGAGAATCATTGCTCAGAAGGTACACTTTTTAGGGTTGCTCAATAAATATGGAACATCCAGTTAAATGTTAACTTTTAGTAACCGAACATTTTTAGCATGTTTTATACTAAGAATTAATTCACTGTTTATCCAAAATTCAATTTTAACTGGGCATCCTGTGTTTTTATTTGCCAAACTTGTTAACCTTATCATTTATCTGAGTTCATCCCTGTGATTTCATCAGAAATAAGAGATTATATTACATTACTAAATCAGAAGCATCAAGACTTTCATCTTGTCTTTCTTCTTTCAGTCCTGTTTGTAATAAATCTTGTACCTCCAAATGTTTATTTCTTTAAAAAGGAAGCAGTGCAAATTCAGCCAGGAGGCCAACATTTTCCTCTAGAAGTTGCCCACATTCTCCCTCTTGTGTGTTTCCCAGGTGGTTCCCTCCAGCAAAGGAAGGTCAAGTCTCTCTCAGGCTTCAAAGCTCTCTGACATTTCTTGCCGTCTCATCTTTCTGATTCTAGCTAGAGAATGTTTTCTGCTTTTAAAGGTTCATGTGATTAGGCTGGGCCGGCGTAGGTGATCTGAAATAATCTCCCTATTTGGGTAACTTTTATTACATCAGTAAAGTCCCTTTTCTATATACTGTAACATCTTTACAGGATCCAGAGATTAGAATGTGGACATTTTGGGGGATCCATTCTGCCTACCACAGTTGTTATGGATGGCACTTTCACTTCTCTCTTCGATCAGATTCTCTGCCTATCCACTTTGTCATAGAATACATCCTCCAATTGCTTCCTGAGAAAGAATGCATGAAAATACTATTTAAACATTTGTATATTTGAAAATGTCTTTTTAGACCTCATACTTCATCCATTTCAAAATTGGAAATCATTTTTTCTCAGAATTTATCTTTTATTTATGTTTCTGTATAGAATCCAATGCCATTCTGATTTCTAAATCTTCATAAATCATCTCCTATTTTTTCCTCCATGAAAGCTATTAAGATCTCTCTGACTCATGTGGTTTGAAATGTCACAACTTTGTTACAGATAATTTTTATCCATTAAACCGAGAGCTCATGTGCTTCTATCCTTTAGTTCTGAGAACTGTTGTCCTGGTTTTCTTTGGTAATTATCTTTCTTCTCTTTGCCCTACTAGCTGTTAGATAGTCCACCTTTCCTTGCCTAACTGCCCTGGCTAGTGCCTCCACTATAATGTTGAAAAGAAGTAGCGACAATTGACATCCTTGTCTTATTCCTGATCTTAGGTGAAAATGTTCATTCTTTCAAGATTAAGTATGATGTTAATTATGGATTTTTCATAGAGGCTCTTTATTAGGTTGAGGAAGTTTCCTTTTATTCCTAGTTGAAGTGTTTACATCAAGAAAGGGTGTTAGATTTTGTCAATTGCTTTTCCTTCATCTTTTGAGATGATCATGTGGTTTTTGTCATTTAGTCTATTAAAGTAGTGCTTACATTAATTTTGTATGTTACACCAAACTTCCATTCCTGAGATAAATTCTACTTGGTCCATGTTGTATAATTTTTTTTTAATGTTGCTGGGTTTGGCTTGCTAGTATTTTGTTGAGGATTTTTGTTACTATGCATAAGGTATATTGGTCTGTAGTTTTCTTGTGATGTCTTTCATTTTGTTCTTTATTTCTTTGTATTTCCAGATGGGAAGTCACTGTATACAGCCCTAATCTTAGGACAAGTTTCCAAATAAGCCACTTCAGGCAAGTAAAAATTTCTGTATTTAGCAGAGAAACAAAGCTGTATATTCTTTTGAGGTTCCCTCCTAGCTTCCTTCCCTCTCCTCAAGCCAACTAACAAAACTTGTTTTTTATACTCCAAATATTGTTTATAGTCGTTTGATCATCGATGAGGCACCTGCAAGTCAACATTTATGGCCAGCGGCCCCCTCACTCCCTAAATAAGCAGTTTTGATTTAGCTCCAGTCATCAACTCACCTCCCAACTGTAATTTGTCAAGCGTGGTGTCAGTCAGGTGCACTTCAGTGGTTAATCTCCTTGCACACCAGTGGAACTTTAGACACAAGAAGGTAAGCAACGAAGATAGTGATACACAAAGGGAAAACTAAATCCAGGTAGTGATATACAAAGGGAAAGATAGTGATATACAAAGGGAAAACTAAACCCAGCTTAGAAAGTCCTAGGCATGGGGATGGGTGGCTGGGACGCCGGCCTAAGATTTTAGCAGGGAACAGACCCAGCAGTTCGATGGGATCTCTCAACTCCAGAAAAGGCCGAGTGAGGACAAGGAAGACCACACGGATAATTTCTGTGGCTCTGGTAAGGGGATGACAAGGGAGAAAAACCTTCCCACGGTTCCGTCTGGCCCGCGGCGCTTGTCTGCCTGCGCGAGGTCAAAGCCCGGCGCCGCCCACGCGCAGCTCGGGTGGGAACCCGTAGAGGTGGGGTGAGCAGGGCAGCTGGCGGCGGCGGGCGAGCGCCGGGGCGCCACGTCCTAGGCCGCGGGGTCGGGGCTGTCGGCACAGCTAGAGCGCTTTCCGCGGGGTTTGGCTCCTGTCGCTTACCGTCTCGCCGAACCGGCATCGCCGCTACAGCCAGAGTCGCAGCGACTCCTCAAAGCCTGGCTGCTGGCGGCCGGGAGCGCCGGGAGGGGGCGCGAAGCCGGAGGCTCCGGGACGTGGACACAGGTAAAGGCCGGCGGGTCGGAGTCGGGCGGAGCGCGGCGGCGGCGCCTCTCGGAGGGGCCTGGCCTCGGCCGGGCCCTGCCCAGCCGCGGTGGCCCGGGTCTCCACGTTGGCCCAAGCGGGGACGTGCCAAGGGGCTGGGCTAGGGCTGCCGCTGGCCTGGCCGCCTCTCGCCCGGGCCTCCGGTGAAGCGGCGGCGGCTTAACTTTCGCACCTGAGACTCTCCGAGCGGCCTCGGGGCGCGCCCGCCTGGAGGTTGGAATCACACGGGGTCGAAAAAGCTGAGCCCTAGACGCGAGGCGCCGGAGGCGTGGCGGAGGAGGCCGGGGAGGTTAGGGTGGGTGCCAGGGGTCCAGTACTGAACACTCTCCAGGTCTGAGATCTGAAACTGCGTCCTGTTTAATTTCGGAGCTTGTGGGGACCACACACCCCCTTCCACGGCCGGTTCCTTCCGCACGGATCCACTTTCCTTTGTCTGGTCCATTTCATTATTGGCCTCGCAATTGCTTTTGTTGCAGCCTTGGGTCCGGAGTGTACGACTTTCTACTAGGCAGAGGTCATAAGCTCTGAAATGCATCCGGGCGGAGGTGGGGAGATTGTCCTCTGGTGGGAAATTACTAGTGCTGCTATGAGCACTAACACGTATATACTACCTTGGTTTTTTTTTTGAGATAGTGCTCGTTATTTTCGTAGCATCTAATAGTTGTAAGTGCACCTGTGAGAGCTTTCATTAGTTAACTTCAAAGGTGCATTATGCGGACAGGTTACTATTATCCCATTTTATAGACCAGACTGCTGAGGCACCCAGGAGGAAAAGTGATTATATCAAAACTAAGCAGTGAGTCCTTGTGGAAACTGATTAGAACTTGTCTGACTAGAGTTGTCCTTGGTCCAGTTGGTCTCTTAGCCTCAAACAAAATTTAGCGGTCAAGGATGGACGATCTGATGCTCATTGTATTTTTATTTACTAATTGTTAAAATCTTTCTTACAAAATAGTCAAATCCTTTCAGACTCCTGTTATAGTACCCCTAAAAGTGATACTTGAAAGATCATAATCACTCTGGTTTCAAATGAGTGGTATCGTTTGAGTCGTGGAAAGAAGTAAAATTCCGTTGTCTTTTATCTGTCAAACTTTCATCTCCTGTATAAATGTAGTGCCACTGGCAGCCCGAAGGTACTTGGTGACAATAGCAGAGACTCTAAATATTTAGTAAGTAGAATCGAGGAGGTGAGCTGTTAGATTTCCTGAAATATTTGAACAGCAAGTATTTTCTCATAAACAATAAAAAATTTAGGAGGATAGTCATTTGAATTATTTTAATGAAAATTATATCGTAATTTTGTGCGTGTTACGTTGTACTTTATCTCTCTGGAACCATCAAAAATTTAGCAGTTTCCCTAGGGTTTGCTCTTCGTTTTGTCAGTGGTATTTTGTTAGTCTATTTTTCTTCCTCTCTTTCATTTTGTATGTGTTTGGTTTTTCAAATGAAGATTTTTTTCTTCGAAAATTCAAAAAATAATATTGAAAAAAACAAGCTTTCTTTCTTGATAAAATAGACTTAATTAGCACTTTTTTGAGTGTGTCTGAGGACCGACACTAGCCTCTTTAATAAGCACCTCATGAAGCAGGAATTCTTCCAGGCAAGAATGCAATACATTAATCATTTTAATCTATTTCTGTAATATTTTATGACATAGCTACCTGAATAATAATGCTTTTTACTCTTACAATGTCTTTTCATCAAGGAGCATAAAGATTAAAAATTTCGCTTAAATTTTGCTAACTACATAGTAAAAGGGGGCAGTTATGCTTAGACTTAATTGTTGCTTTCATGGAATAAACACAGTTCTCTCTCCCTTATACCACCTCCATTTGGCCATCTGAAAAAAGGATGGTGATCTGTCCTTCCCTTCATAGGGATATTTGGGGAATTAATGAAGTAATATCTCGAAAGTAGTTTGAACTCCATGGAAGAAAACAGCTTTGTAACTTTGAAATGTGATTGCAGAGTCTTGAAACATTTTCCCTCCTTAAACATGCTGTTGTTTATATTTTTAAAGAGTAGTCATTCCAAGTAGTCACCTCAGGAGGCTAAACACTTATTCCCGTAGTACTGCTGCCATTCATAATTATTTTGTATATTTTGAAATTTCTAGTCAGTTTACAAGCAAAATAAAAACATTTCATGATAACGTTCATAAACACTTGTTTTTTCTATTTTTTAATCAAAAAGCTAGTTCAGCTTGAGTACCTATTTTCTTTGCTAAATTTGGCAGAATGATTTCTACATAGTTGTAAAACTCAGTTCTACCTTCAAGATTTTACCACTATTAAGGATATTTAAAGGATTGTCCTGATGGCTACGAAGGCAGTTTCAAAAGGGCAGTTTAAAAATAGTTTAAAATAATGACAGACATTATTAGAATAAGTTTACAATCTTCCCAGAAGTCTACTACAAAGGGGACAATGCTTACCTGTGGGCTGAAGTTCTGTACGTATGTGTATGTTTGTATGTAGTCTCTATTGTAACCTATCAATTATCTCTTTTCATCACATTGATTTCTTAGAAATTATGTATTTTACTTACATATTAAATAGAGTACATTAAGTAGATCACATCATACTGGAACAGTGTTAGATTGGGAGTGTATTTCATAGAGAAGTTTGAATTTCACATAAATTTAAATTTAAATCTTTGTAACAATTTTGAATACTAAAATGTGGCTCCATATTGTATGTTTTGAGTGTAATACAGCCGAGGCAATATAGCCTCAAAATATAGAATTGCTATTTTCAAAAAAGTTATGTGTGCAACAGACTTTCCTGACCACACCAATGTCAAAAGAAAAAATTTTGACCAAGTAGTTTAAATATCAAATTGGCTTTTATTAGCAATTCTCAAATTGGGTAGCATCTCATTCCATAAAATAGAATGCCATGCCTTAGGCATGGCAGAATAGTTGGTTTTTTGTAAGGTGGGAACAAGGAAACAGAGTAATTTTTAAAAGTCTGTTGGTTAACATCAGATTACTTAAGGTTACTTTTAAGTGTTAAAGCAGAAGGGACTACTTATGCCAAGTCAGGTTTACTAACCCCTTTCCTGTTGCAGTGAATCTCCTGTTTTTGGGAAAAACTAGTTTGGTCTTTGACCTACTTCCTTAAAGTTTCAGTTTGATTATGTGGCACTGAGCATGAGTGACTCCCTTTTGGTTTGATCTCTTGGGGCCTAGTGGAGGAGCTCCGCTAAAACAATGTCCTGTTGTAAATTTTTATTTAACAATTCTATGCTTTCAGTAAGCTTTCACCTAAGTGAGAATGTGACCAAAACTTAGGGCATTAACACTACTGTCAGTTACTATCATTCTGGGTTTTCAGTCTCAACATGTCACTAATAGGTTAGGTGTCCTCATTATCATAGGTTTCTTTGAGTTTTTATCATATCAGCTGGAGAGAGATCATTGACATTCAGCAGATTGCTGCATGCAGTCATTTAAAACTTTTGAGAGAATGCAAGCACACTAGGGAGACTACTGTTATGACTATCAGGAAGATAATACCAAGAGTTTGGAATGTGCTCCTTAATCAAAGTTCCCATGAACCAAACCAACTAAAATTGAACAGATCAAAGAATGAGACAGACAATGAATCCATTCATTTTAACCAAGTAGTCTGTTCTTTAATTTTTTTTGCAACTGAGTCTCTATAATACCGGAATTTATCCGTGTGCAACAATAAGTGTTACCAACTGCGAAGACTCCTCTCTCTTTGACCAGTAGAAATCTAGAGCAATTCTGTTAATATCTAGTATAACTTTAACAAGAGAATTCAAAGAAGTCTTGTGCAGCTATAGCATTGCAGTAGAATCTTCTATAGAGGCTATTGTGAGGGATAAATTCTAATCATTTCTTCATTTGTATTACTCCAAGCCATAGGAAAGGGGACCTAACAAAGCCCATCCAAAAGGGTTAATGCGTCTTGGCAGTGTTCTCTTTAATCTATGACATAGATTAGGAGGAGTGAGCCAGTGTTCCACTTCTGGATTGTGGAGTGAAAACTTACCATTAAGATTTTCAGCCCACATTGGCCCTTCATCCTTTACCTGTCAAGGCATGAGGTTGCCTGTGTATAAGGTTGGCCACAGAATTATCCACAAATAATGATACACCCTGTGGGTGCACATAATGACTGCTTTCCAGTTCTGTTGTTCATGGATATATTGCTTGGAATGATGGATTTAGCAGTTTCTAGCCAAGAAGCTGAAGCAGCGTTTATAGGTTAAAATAACTGTAATATGTTTGCACATAAGTCAGTTTGCAAGAAACTCTATTCAGGCTTTTGGTACAATCCTGTCTTATGATACACTCATTTGGACTTGGTTCTTGTATCCCATGACTGGATTAAATTAAAACAGGGAGAGAGAACAAGTGGATCTAGAAATCTGACTCTATAACAGGGACCAGTAGTACAATTTGAACAAGCAGTTGTGTTAGGGATGTTTTTAAGTTAGCCACTGAGTGGACTAAAAGATATTTTAAGTTATGTAAAGATTTGGGTTTGGCAGGACAGATCCAACACTCTGTGAAGTTACCTACGGAAGCAACTGGTTGTGACAATATTAACCTGCCAAGCGGAAAAGGCATAAGTAAGGAAAAATTAAGAGGGATAAGTCTTATGATGATGGAGGATCTTTTTCTGATGTCTTGGGGAAAGCCGTCCACAGTGTGAAGTCATCAACTTCTTATCCTGGTTAACCTGATTTTTTAAGGTCTGTGGCTTAAGAAGAGAAGCAAGTGGCATCAGAGGTGGTCTTTTATGAGGGAGATGTGAATCCAGGGGTCAACACCTTTGAATTTAGCTGCAGTGTCTGTAGTCAGGAGCACTTGGTAGGGTCCTTTCCAGGGGATTCAAAAGCAGTCTTTCTTTGATGGCATTTCCACAACACCCAATCACCAGGATCCAACAAGCCTTTTTGGATCTGTGTCTTGAAAGTCTTCCTTTACCTGTTGGTGATAACTTTTAGCATAGTAGAATGTACAGTATTGGGTCATTTCAACATGGGTCAATTAGGGATATACATTTGGTGTAGTAGCCAAAGATATAGACTGACCAGCAATAATTTCATAAGAATTTAACTTGTGTTTTCCAGCACTGTTGCTCTGAAGAGTCATAAGAGCCAGAGACAGAATTTTAGGCCAAAGAAGGCTAGTGATTTCAGATAAGTTGGAAATTCTGAGGTTAAGTATCCCATTAGTTTTATTGACCTTACCAGAGGACTGAGGGGGGTAAGGACAGTGATAATGCTAGACTGTTTATAATAATTTAAGTAGTGTATGAATTACTCTCCAGTAAAATGAGTGGCTCAGTTACTTGAAATGGCATTCAGTATACCCCAGATGTGAAGTACTACTTTTGTTTTACAGTAAGGTCATTGTCAGCCTTTTGACCTGGGAAGGCCTGAGCCCATCCATAGAACACACAGATTATAACAGGCACATACAGACTATTGCAAGTACATGTTTGGTGGGAGTGGATGAAGTCTAATTGTACATGTTCAAATGGGCCTAATGGTTGGAGTGAGGGCCGGTCATTCCAGGGGAACATAAAGTGACTTTCTTGGAGTATGAGTTTGCCAGGTTAAATATTGATTTTAAATAGCTTTTATAACTTTATAACAAGTTTCCCACCAAAACTTTTTGATCATTTGATCTATCTTATCAGTACCATTATGGATAAGGGAATGTAAGAGGCATAACAAACACCCCTTAAGTGACCTTTGGAGTACCAAGTAGCTGTCTTGGCCTTCCCAAAACTTGGAAAGGAAATTACAAGAACATCCTTCTCATGCATCCTTCTCATTCCCAAAATTCATTTTAATTTGTAGAGACCTTCTCCCCCTCCCCCCCAATAACTAATAGCATCTGGTTGTAGAGAGGCAAAGATAAGTAGCAGGGAGCATGCCTTACTGTTTCCAGCTGTTGAATATAGACAAAAGACCTCACAGAGTTGGGTAACATTTTTGGCACGAACATCAGTTGGGACATTTACCTGATATTCAGCCTCAGTTCTCTTTGTTTGAGCCTCTTTTTTTATAACAGTATCCAGCTTTGGGCATCAGTATCCAGCAAGGAGTTTATCAACTTGTGGGCCACTTTTTGTTGGTATGCCTGAAGGAGTGAGGAAACCTCTTTGCTTCCAAAGTGTTTCAAAATCATGAACCACTTCAAATGCATAGTGACTGTCAGTGTAAATGCTGACAGACTGATTTTTAGATAAAATGCAGGCACAGGTATGTGTGCGAGTATTCCCCAATGCCTGCTTTAATGTACAAAAAAGATTCAAGGTTTTCAATCATTGGGCAATTCTAAAGCAGGGGACTGGGGGTCGTTTTACTACCCTTTTTCATTCTACAAAGGCTACCTCATGTCCCCCCTCCCCCAGCCCCCACAAGGAATGGGTTTAGGGACTGAATTTTTAGTGAGTTCAATAAGTTGGGATGCTAAGAGTAAACATTTAGGAACCTGTAGATGGCAATATCCAACTAACTCTACTAATATGTTAAGTTGTCTCTTAGTTCTGGGCCTGGGAAAATCATGGATAAGTCTAAGTTTATTAGGAGACTTGGATACTTGCAGCACTTAGATCATGTCTTAAATAGTAAATAGTATCTGATGATAAATATAATTTTTCTATGGAGACCTTGTGTCCTTTCTCTGTTAACTGTTAATAGGTAGATGAAATACTCTTAGGATGCCTCCTCAGTGCATGAACAAAGAGGTCATCTATGTATTGCGGGAGAGCTGACCCTCGATACTAGAAGGTGTACTCAAGTCTTAATGGAGCACTTGAGAGAAGTAGGAGGGGGCTTCAGTGAACCCCTGAGGCATGACTGTCCTGGTACATTATTGATTATTCTAGGTGAAAGCAAATAGATATTGACTATCATGGTCAGTGGGAATGCTAAAAAAAGACTGAACACAGTTCTACCACTGTGAACTGTTTAGAATTTGGGGGACCTGGGGCAAAAGAGTATTTGGGTTTAGAACCACTGGGAAATGAAAAATAATGATCCTGGTAGTGACTCTTAGATCTGGAAAAATTGCCATCCTTGCATCCTTGCCTGTTAGGTTGTTGTCCCTAAGTATACAACAAACTATACAAAAAATAGAATCATATTAACCAAAACTAAATATCCTTGATACAGTATATATTAACCATTTACTTAAGGTTTTTATTTTCTTTTACAGAGATAAATTTTAATTACTTGAATTCCCAGCCAAAGTAGAACCCACCCAATAACATTTAAATGAGAATCATTTTACATGTTTCTTGAATGTATATACAATTTTTATTGTCATATTTTTGTAAATAGCCATTTAATTTCACTATACTTTTATTTATAATTTATCGGGAGAACCCGCTCCCGATGTTTAATGTGGGTTCTTTTCTATTTCCTAAGTGTCTCGGCTGGTTTGAGAAATAAAGGGAAAAAGCACAAGAGAGAGAAATTTAAAGCTGGGTGCCCGGGGAAGACATCACATGTTGGCAGGATCTGTGATGTTCCCAAGTCGAAAAACCAGCAAGTTTTTATTAGTGATTTTCAAAAGGGGAAGGAGTGCACGAGTAGGGTGTGGGTCACAGAGATCACATACTTTACAACGTAATAAAATATCACAAAGCAAATGGAGGCAGGGCGAGATCACAGGACCACCTGATGGGGCGAAATTAAAATTGCGAATGAAATTTCCGCAGGCATTGTCATTGATAACATCTTATCAGGAAACAGGGTTTGAGAGCAGACAGCCTGTCTGACCAAAATTTATTAGGCGAGAATTTTCCTCGTCCTAATAAGCCTCGGAGCTACAGGAGACCAGGGCTTATTTCATCCCTTCCCTTCGACCATAAAAGATAGCACGCCTTAAAGGGGCCTTCTATAAGCCTACCTTCAGGGCGCATTCCCTTTCTCAGGGATGTTCCTTGCTGAGAAAAAGAATTCAGCGATATTTCTCCTATTTGCTTTTGAAAGAGGAGAAATATAGCTCTGTTCTGTCTGGCTCACCAGCGGCCACTTCAAAGTTACCGTGAACATCGCTGTTATCCTGTTCTTTTTTTTAAGATGCCCAGATTTCATATTGTTCAAACACACATGCTCTACAGTTTGTGCAGTTGACACAATCATCACAGGGACCTGAGGTGACGTTCATCCTCCTCAGTTTATGAAGAAGATGACAGGATTAAGAGATTAAAGACAGGCATAGAAAATCACAAGGGGTAAGTGTCTGTGAAATCTTCACAGTTTATGTTCAGAGATTGCAGTAAATACAGGCATAAGAAATTATACAAATATTAATTTGGGGAACTAATAAATGTCCATGAAATCTTCACAATTTATCTTCTTCTGCCGTAGCTTCAGCCAGTCCCTCCGTTCGGGCTCCCTGACTTCCTGCAACAATAATTGACACATTTTTGACACATATATTGTACATATTTGGGGGTACAGTACTGATACATGTACATGTTGTATGATGATTAAATCAAGGTATTTATTACCTCAAAGATTTGTCATTTCTTTATGGTGAGAACATTCAGAATTCTCTCTTCTTGGTTATTTTGAAATATATGCAATATAGTATCATTAACTATAGTCACCTTGCTATGCAGTAGATCACCAAAACTTATTCCTTGTACATAATTGCAAGTTTGTACCTATTGACCAATCTTTCTCCCTCTCCCTTTCCCTTTTCCCTTTCCCCTCTCTCCCCTTTTCTACTTCCCAAATTCTGGTGACTGCTGTTCTCTCTACCTCTATGACATCAACTTTTTTTTTTTTTTGAGATGGAGTCTCAGTCAGTCACCCAGGTTTAAGTGCAATAGCGTGATCTTGGCTCACTGCAACCTCTGCCTCCCGGGTTCAAGCGATTCTCCTGCCTCAGCCTCCTGAGTAGCTGGGATTATAGGCATGTGCCACCACGCCCAGCTAGTGTTTGTATTTTTAGTAAAGATAGGGTTTCACCATGTTGGTCAGGCTGTTCTTGAACACCTGACCTCGTAATCCTCCTGTCTTGGCCTCCCAAATTGCTGGGATTACAGGCATGAACCAGCATGCCCAGCCTGACATCAACTGTTTTTGGTTGCACATGAGTTTGATTATGCAGATTTTGTCTTTCTGTGCCTGGTTTATTTCACTTAATATAACGTCCTCCAGACTTATCCATGTTGCCACAAATGGCAGGACTTCATGCCTTTTTTTTGACTGAATAGTGTTCCATTGTGTATATATACCACATTTTCTTTATCCATTCATTCTTTGATGGACACTTAGATTGATTCCGTATCTTGGGTATTGTGAATAGTACTGTAATAAACATGAGAGTGCTGATGTCTCTTCAGCATACGGATTTCATTTCCTTTGGATATATACCCAGTAGTGGGACTGCTGGATCATGTTGTAGTTCATCATTAATTTTTGAGGAACCTCCATACTGTCTTCAATAATGGCTGGACAAATTTACATTCCCACCAACAGTATATAAGAATTCCTCATTCTTCATATACATTCCAGCATTTTTTTTTTTTTTTGTCTTTTCAATAATAGCCATTCTAATTGGGGTAAGATGATATCTCATTGTGGTTTTAATTTACATTTATATTTCCCAAACTGTGATCGTTGAGCATTTTATCATATACCCGTTGGCCATTTATATGTCTTCTTTTGATATCTATTCAGGTCTTTTGCCCATTTTTGGTCAGATTATTATTTTGCTATTGAGTTAAGTTCCTTGAATCTTCTGGATATTAACTCAGATGCATAGTTTGCAAATATTTTTCCCATTCTATAGGTTCTCTTTATCGATTGTGTCCTTTGGTGTGCAGAAACTTTTTAGTTAAATATAATCCTGCTTGTCTATTTTTGTTTCTGTTGCCTGTGTTTTTGAGGTCTTATCCAAAAAAATCGTTGCTTAGACCAAGGTCATAAAGCATTTCCCTCATGTTTTCTTCTGGTAGTTTTATAGGTTCAGGTTGTACATTTAAGTCTTTAATCCAGTTCCTTTTTTTTTTTCGATGGAGTTTCACTTTTCTTGCCCAGGCTGGAGTGCAGTGGCATGAACTTGGCTCACTGCAACCTCTGCCTCCCAGGTTCAAGTGATTCTCCTGCCTCAGCCTCCCAAATAGCTGGGATTGCAGGCATGTGCCCACCACACCTGGCTAATTTTGTATTTTTAGTAAAGAAGGGATTTCTCCATGTTGGTCAGGCTGATCTTGAACTCATGACCTCAGGTGATCTGCCTGCCTCAGACTCCCAGAGTGCTGGGATTACAGGCATGAGCCACTGCACCTGGCCAATCCATTTCCATTTCGATTTTGAGGTGATTTTTTTTTTTTATATGGTAGAAGACAGGGGTTTAGTTCGTTCTTCTACATGTGGATATTCAGTTTTTCCAGTATCATTTATTTAAGTTACAGTCCTTTTCCTAACATGTGCTTATTATACCTTTATCAAAAATCAGTTGGTTGTGTGTAGATTTATTTCTGTGTTCTCAATTCTCTTCCATTGGCCTTTCTATTTTTATAGCAGTACCATGCCATTTTGATTACTATAGTTTTGTAGTATATTTTGAAGTCAGATAATATGATCTCCAGCTTTATTCTTTTTGCTCAATATTACTTTGGCTATTTGGGGTCTCTTGTGGTTCTGTGTGAATTTCAGAATTTTTTTTCATTGCTTTGAAAAATGTGATTGGTATTTTTATAGGGATTGCATTAAATCTATAGGTTGCCTTGAGTAGTGTGTACATTTTAACAATCTAATTCATGAACACAGAATATCTTTCTTTACATTTGCATCCTCTTCAAATTCTTTTATCGATATTTTATAACTTTTACAATAGATATCTTTCACATGCTTGGTTAAATTTATTTCCAGGTATCTAATTTTTTGTAGTTACTGTAAATGAGATTGCGTTCTTGGTTTCTTTTTCAGATAATTCTCTATTGGCACATAGAAATGCTGCTGAATTTATATATTGATTTTGTATCTTACAACTTTACTGAATTTGGTAATTAGTTCTAACAGTTTTTTGATAGGACTCTTTAGGATTTTATAAATCCCGGAAAATTTTGAGAAGAATTGGTATTAGTTTTGAAATGTTTGATAGAATTCAGCAGTGAAGCCATCACATCCTGGGCTTTTACTTTGATGGGAGACTTTTTATTACTGATTCAATCTCCTCATTTATTATTGGTCTTAATGTAAAGGTTTTCTAGTTCTTCATAGTTCAATCCTGGTAGGTTGTACGTATCTAGGAATTTGTCAATTTCTTTTCAGTTTTCCAATTGGTAGGTGTATAGTTTTCATAATATTTTCCTTTGTATTTCTGTAGTATCATTTGTAATATCCACCTCTTCATTTATAATTTTATTTGAGCCTCCTATCTTCTTTTTCTTACAAGTTCTGTCAAGTTTGTTTATCTTTCCAGAAAACCAGCTCTGTTGTGCTGATCTTTTATATTGTTCTTTTTAATCTCTTCACGAAAAAGTCCCTTTTTGCGGGGAATGCCAGGTATCTCTAGTCAGCCATCTTGGTGACATCACTATTAACAAGGTGTTTTCTTGTTTTCTTAGATTTTAGAAAATTATTGAGAAATGATGGCTGAATTTCATAAAAAGGCTGGCTGAGGAAATTGGAACTCCTGGGGTTTTTAAATCTTGATAAATTTTTCCATAGCAAGCAGAAATACTGGAGAATATTCTGTTAGTAATTGAACTGTCCTTATGTTCTATAATCTCTTTACCTGATTAGTTCACTGATGGTTCGATATCTGGAAAACCTTAGAAACAGCCACAGCTGTTTAAAAGCAGCCTTAAAACATCCTTGATAAAATTGCTGAAATAAACAGTGAGGCTTGTTCTGAATGAGAATTGCCTAGCCTATTCAGAAACCTGTTGAAAAAATGTATCCTAGAGGCCAAAATTGATGTATGGACACATATTTTGGGCAGCAAGGAATGAATAGAATAGATCTGTGAGCCAATGGTATTATAGGTAAATTGGGGGCTGTCTACTCAAAGTTTGTTTAATAGAGTTAGAAATTAACTGCATGAGGAGAAGTTCTATCTTTCTGGCCAAATTTTGCTCAGATCTTTGGTTTCAAGGTGGAATTTGTTATTTCCCAGACTGTTTTCTGATGATACGTAAAGTGTATAATAGATACTTGTATAGCTACATGTGTCTGACTTAGAACTAATAAGGCTGTAGAGTCAGAAATAAAGCTTTCTCTGCTCAGGTCAAACATTATACTTACTGCTAGTCGAACAACCTTACACTTTCCCAACTTAGTGTTTTGGCGTATTTATTTTCCTTGTTTTAGATGTCCATATCTCTTCATTCTACTTGGCTAATGCTGTTTAAATCCCCTCTATACTTTAAGACCCAACTGGAAGACTACTCTCTTCACAAAGCTTTCCCTGACTCCCTAGTTCTTGTTTCTTGCCCTTAGTTTATCTAATACTGCTTAATTGCTAGCTATTTTCTGTGTTCCTAATTATTTCACTTATTTTGGCCATGAGTTTGTTCTCTATCTAGATTTTTTTCAAAGGCATAAATTATGCCATATATATATATATATATACATGTATTTTTTTATTTCTTGAATTATACATAATACCTAGAACAGTGGTTAACAGTGGTATAGATCAGCTTATAAGATTAGATCTACAGAAGAAATTTATTACTCTGATACTCTGGTATAAAGCATAATTTATACTTAGTAATGTCAGTCAGTGTTCTGGTAGAAAATAGATGACATATTCAAATGAGGTAACCGAGATGAGTTTAATTTACATAGGTGTCTCTAGGTTAAAATAAACCAACAATGGATGGTGAAGCACCCCAAGACTAGCAATAGTGAGAGTCATTATCATCCCTAGGCCTGAAGAGGCAAGAGAAGGACCATTACTGAAACCCACATGGAAACTATGTAGAAAAGGCTGCCTGGGGCTGGGCGTGGTAGCTCACGCCTGTAATCTCAACACTTTGGGAGGCTGAGGCGGGCGGATAATGAGATCAGGCGATCGGGACCATCCTGACTAACATAGTGAAACCCGTCTCTACTAAAAATACAAAAATTAGCTGGGCATGGCGGCATGTGCCTGTAAGCCCAGCTACTCTAGGAGGCTGAGGCAGGAGAGTTGCTTGAACCAGGGAGTCTGAGGTTGCAGTGAGCTGAGATCACACTACTGCACTCCAGCCTGGTGACAGAGCTAGACTCTGTCTCAAAAAGAAAAAAAGAAAAGAAAAGGCTGCCTGACAAGAACTCTGGCCTTTCTGTGATCTGACAGGGGAGCACCACAGGGAATACATACCCCCAGCCTCACACTCTTGTAGTCCTTTCATCTCCACCTGAAACTTTCCACTGGCAGACAATATTGGAAGCCAAAAGGCCAGAGAGCCTTGTTGTAGCAGTCCAAAAGTCAACCTCCTAGGAATTAGAGGAAAGTTAAGAAAGTAAAGAGTAGACTCTGGAATGTGGAGCAAGGAATATCCAGCACTGTAATCATATCAAGAGAGTGTTTCAGTTACAGTTAATGTTTTATGCCTTTTTGTGCTGTTTTTATTTCTTGAAAGGCACCTATGTTTTTCTGGTCTAATTCAGTTACTAACATCCAAGAACATGGTATGATTGATACATTGCATATGAAATACAGCTACTGTCCCCTTTTCTTGTGGTATTAACTTGTGTAGTATTGTTAAATGTGTCTTCTTAATTTGTTTTTTTATATTTTTCCATTGCTTGTAGAGTGCATAGGTAGAATACATGGAACTGTCCACATAGCCATTACCATTCAACTACATGGTTGAATGGTACCTTCACCATTCCAACTACATGTTTTTTTCTTAATCAGGATTGCTCATTTTTCTTTTTGTGTCATTTTCGTAGACAAGTGGTTTTCAGTCTTGTTGTGTATATGGTCCTCAATGTAGACATTTTGATTCAAGCAGGTTTAAGATGAGGCCTGAGCGTCTATTCTTTAAAAAAAAAAAAAAAAAACCTTTCAGATATTTCAGATGCTCAGTAAATGAGAACTGCTTGCACAGGTAATCATTTTGACCCAAGTGTTGTTGCTGCTCCTTCCACACTCCCCAGTATATATCATACTTTTTAGTAACTAAGGCTTAAACGGAAATCTAATGCTGCTTTATGTGCTCTTCAAAGCAAATGTTTTATATTTTTCATATTCACAAATACTTATGATATGGGATAGAAAATATGTGGTTTGCAGATTCCTAATAAAACAAATAAAAAAATTTTAAATAAAATATTTCAAATTTACAATATAGAGAATAATATATTGAACATCTGTGTGTTCTCACCACTTAGCATTAGAAAATATTATTTTACTATTTTTCCTTTTTTGTTTTAGAAATAAAAATACAGATAAAATTTAAGCCTCCTTTTATTTCTTCTAGAGGTTACTATTCTAAACTTGGTATCTGTCATTCCTATGCATGTTCCTATGCTTTTGCTACACATGCATGTATCAATAAACAAAATATTACTTTGTTTTACATGCTTTAAAACTTTTCATAACTCTTACTGTGCTGTTATTCTTTAATGTGTATATTTCTGCAGCCTTTTTACTTAAAATAACTTTGATTTTTTTCTAGATACATAGAGCTTTATTACTTTTTATTGTGATGTAGTATTCCGTTGTATGAATGAACAAATATTTATCAAATCAATGGATGCAGATTTGGGTTGTTCCCAGTTTTTTATATTATTGCAAAGTGTTGCTAAAATGAACATTCCCATATGATATGTTTCCTTATTCATACACAAACCTAGAAGTAGAACTGCACATCCACAGATAGACATATTTTATTTTACCAGACCTTACCAAATTGCTTTCCAAAATGGTTGTGCCTAGTTCCCCGTAGCAGTTTTTGAGATTCTTGTTGCTCCGTATCATTTTTATAGTTGGTATTGTAAGACTTTTTAATTTTTCCCAGTGTGATGGGTATGAACTGGAATCTTGTTTTATTTTTCATTTAACTGATTTCTGGTGAGGTTGAACACTTTTTATGTAATTGTTGGTCATTTGGGTTTCCTCCCCTAGGAACTGCACTTCCACACTCCTTGTTCATTTTTCTGCTGGATATTTTTCTTTTAAAAAATTTGTAGAATTAATTGTAGCTATTAACCATTTGCTTATATTTGCAGATTTCTTCTTCCAGTCTGTGGGTTGTCATTAATTTTTTCTTTTCTTATACTGAAGTTAAAATTTTATCAGTGTATCACTTTGCCACTTTATTCTACTCTGTTTTTTGAAACATGACCCAGCCTATAGTCACAACTTTGAGCTCAAGGTTTGCAGCTTTCTATAATATCTTACTTTCAAAAAGTGTTTGTAGAGAAGGCAGGATATAAATAAATAAATAAGTAAACATGCCATACAGTTTCTCATTAAAATTTGTGTAAAATTATGAATTTTTAAAAAATTATATGAGGGAGTCTCCTGGTTCAGAAATGGCAGCTAGCAGCCTCCAATGTACCCTTTTCTCATTTTTCATTAAGTTCCTATGAAGATGTAGAATAAAATCAAAATTTACCACAAAACCAAAATTTAAAAACTTCAAAAACACAGAAAGCAGGAGGCAGTACCTTAATTAAGAAGCATTTGGTCTTAGGTTGAGAGGAATTTTTCTACTTTAGCGCCTGCATACCCCACCCTTGCCTCAAGATATAAAGAACCTGATAAATACAGGCTAAAAGGCATTATTCTTCCCCTGTAGTCAGTTCCTTCATAGAACTCTACCAGCGGCAAAATGGGAAGACATCCCTTTTCGCCTCTCAGATACTACTCTGTGAGGCAAAAACTGCTGAATTTCTTTCATTTCCTGTGTTCCCAGCAAATTTCAGAAAGTAACTAGGCAGAAGGGGAATTTGTTGTGGTGTAGTAGGGTTCTCTAGAGGGACAGAACTCATAGGATAGATGTATATATGATGGGGATTTTATTAAGGAGAATTGATTCACACGATCACAAGGCCTTCCACAAGCTGAGGAGCAAGGAAGCCAGTCTGGGTCCCAAAACCTCAAAAGTAGGGAAGCCAGCAATGCAGCCTTCAGTCTGTCACTGAAGGCTTGAGAACCCATGGCAAACCACTGGTATAGGTCTAAGAGTCCGAAAGCTGACTTGGATTCTGATGTTTGAGGGTAGGAAGTATCCAGCACGCGAAAAAGATGAAGGCTGGATGACTCAGCAAGTCTGCTCCTTCCACGTTCTTCTGCCTGCTTTATTCTAGCCTCACTGACAGCTGATTAGATGGTGCAACCCAAATTAAGGGTGAGTCTGTCTACCTTTCCCAGTCCACTGACTGAAATGTTAATCTCCTTTGGCAACACCCTCACAGACACACCCAGGAACAATACTTTGCGTCCTACAGTCCAATCAAGTTGACACTCAGTATTACTAACTGTCACACATAGGTACCACAAAGCATTGGCGGATCTGACACAAAAAGAACCCTGTTGGTTATGCGTGGTAGCAATGGCAATTACAGTTTTTTAAAAGGGTTTCCTCTCCCAGAAAAATAGGTAGGCAATAAAGGGTATTGAAAAATGCCCTCTCTGAAGAATATTGAACTAAAAATCAGGTAGTAAAGGCCTGTTAAGGATAGGTGAACAGGACTGAGTGCTTTGTATGTCAGCAGCCCTTGCCTAGATAGAAACAGATGGGCAGAAAAGTAATCATGGGTAGTTTCCCTCAGTTTGTCTGTCTGACACCAAAGTTTGGGCAGATCTCTCTGTAATCTCCCGGTGTGTACGAAGAAAAAGAAATAAAGCAGCCTGAAATGAAACCTCTGAAATACTGTGGAACGAGGGAAGATTTATTATTGAAAATAATTGTAATAAAACATTAATTTCAATAATTTGACTGATAGTGGTTTATGAACACCATGTTTTATATCAGTAGTGCTCAAACTGTCGTTTCAGGAACTCTGCAAATAGTGAAATATTTAACTCCTTAATTTCTTTGGTCAGGTTGACATTTTGGGGTTCCTTGTAAGATTTTGTATGAGGGAAAAGTGCAACTGCTGCTTTCTTAATATGATTCACAAAAAAAAATTATTTTAAAGAAATTTCACAAAATGAATCAATCCAATTGGATTAGAAGATCTTCACTGATCACCATTAAATATTTCATTTTGAAACTAGGGGTGTTGAATTTACTGAGAGTCTTGAGTAACTTCAGAATGTAGGAAATATTAGTGTCTGGAAACATTTAAAGAAAACAAGCTAAATTGCATACTTCAGGAGCCTCCAAGGGCCTCAGTGAATGAGAAGAGAGAAGAAACAACTGGGACAGCTTGGCTGTTTTAGTATTATAACCTAAATCTTTATCTTAGTGTAAGATCTAAGAGTATCACTGAATTTCAGGGAGATCCATGCTGAAGAACTATATAGAACAGCTTTCTCCAGAGGCATTTGCTGCCAGATAGTAGTAAGTTTATAGGAGAATAAGTGATAGCAAATTGGGTGTGTCTTGATGCAGATTCCATACTCCCAAAGAAAGGGAGAAAAGTACACAAAAGCAAAGAAAAAGTTTAAAAGTAAAGAAGGCCACCAATATTCATATGGCAAGATAGTAGTGTGTGCAGAGTTTTTGCAGACCCTGTCAATGTATTGGACCCTGTTTTATTTTTAGAATGGCTAAAGGAGAGTACTTCCGATGTCACCCAAAAGGTGATCAAGACTGAATGTAGATCTTGACATTCCACCTTGGAGCTAGTTGCTGCTTCCTTGCCTTGCCTTCTGCTACTGTAGCCAGCTAAGATGCCAGCAGGTTGGGGAGGACAACCAGTGATGTTTGTTGCATCCTCCATTCCAGTATGTGCCCATCATCTTAGAATTCTGTCAGAACTTCAATACATCTCACTCTTCTCATCCTTAGAAATCTCAAGACTACAAAATAAGAACATCTTCCTCACAAAGTGGTGGGAATAATTTGAGAAGTCACTTAACTTCTAGGACTCAGTTTCCTCATCTATAAAATGGAGTTAACAGTCCCTACCTCATAGGAATATCTTGATGATTAAGGGAACTAATGCACTTAATAAGTACTACACTAAAAAATTATAGCTAGTTTTAAAAATAATATTAATGCTTTGATTTCATGTTTTATATGTGGAAATTTTAGTTTTAAATATATGGAGGATATACCACTTTCTGGCCTATTGCCTATTAAAAAGGGAGAAAGTATACCTTTTTTTTTTTTTTTTTTGACACAGCCTCTCTCTCTTGCCCAGGCTGGAGTGCTGTGGCACTATCTTGTCTCACGGCAACCTCAATCACCCTGGTTCAATCAATTCTCATGTTTCAACCTCTTGAGTAGCTGAGATTACAGGTGTGCGCCACCACACTTGGCTAATTTTTGTATTTTTAGTAGAGATAAGGTTTCACCATATTGGCCAGACTTGAACTCTTGGCCTCAAGTGAACTGCCTGCCTTGGGCTCTGAAAATGCTGGGATTACAGGCATGAGCCACCACGACCAGTCAGAAAGTATACATTTTTTGATGGATAGTTTCATAAACAGCATAGTAACATATAGTCATCAAACCACATATCATGTCCTGAAACTCAGACTGTGTTCTTTAATGGATTTTCTAAAACATCAATCTCTATAATAGCTTTATTAGGCTGAATTGGGCACCCCCAAATTCATGTGTTGAAGGCCTAATTCCTAGTACCTCAGAACATGACTGTATTTGGAGGGTAGGGATTTTAAATAGGTGATTAAGTTAAAATCAGTTTGTTAGTGCGGGCCCTGATCCGATCTGACTGGTGTCCTTGTACATAGAACAAATTTGGACACATAAAGACCTACTGGGTATGTGTTCCTACAGAAGAAAGATCATGTGAGGACACATTGAGAAGACAGCCATCTGCAACCCAAGGAGAGAGGTCACAGAAGAAACCAAACCTGCTGATGTCTTGATTTTTGGCTTCTAGTCTCCAGAGCTGTGAGACAATAAGTTTCTGTTGTTTCAACTACCAGTCTGTGGTACTTTGTTATGGTAGTCCTAGCAAACTCATACAGTTGTCCTGTTTTTAGTGATTTTGGTTTGATATTTGAGTGTAAGTGGTAACAGCCTTATTTGCCCATTATAAGGTGCTTTATTATCTTTTTTTTCTAATTGTTTTAGCATCTATTGATGGTTTTATCTAGATGCATTATTTCATCAGAGGTCAAAAATGGTAATTTTAATATAATCACCCTTCATTTTTTTAGCACTGTGCTTCTATACTGAAGAATTTTTGTTCACCAACTATTTGGTTACTATGAAATTGTCTGTATTGCAAAGGTACAATAAATGCTTGATTGGATTCTTTCTCTTTTTAAATTCATTTTTAGATTCTGACATCCTCCATATCACCTGAGAATCCTAAATTTCAGGTTTGGGGATTTGAATTTATACTATTAGGGTGAGCCAAAGACTTCCAAACTGAGAAATTTATATAAAGTATCCCTGGGCTGGTGATACCTTTGGAACACCTGGCAGATACGGTGTGAAACTCTGTTTCCAGGAGGGACAGGTTCTCAAGGTCCCATGCTAGTCTCATGATAAAGGTAAGTTCATTTCCCAAGCTGCAAAATCCATGAGGAAATGAATGAGAGTTAATATATCCCCAGAAAATTTAGGGAAACCCAGATCTCAGTCTTTGGTCTTTTCTCTGTCCATACTCACAAACCGGTAGATATCATTTATTTTCATGGCTTTAGAGAACCATTCCAAATTTAAATCTTTTGTTCAGAGATCTTATACCTAAGTACGTCACTAACCAAACTCCTAACTGTCCTTTCTGCTTCACTGGCAGCCTTTCCCATACCCATTGATGGCAGTTTCATCTTTACAGTTACTTATGACAAAGAATTTGGAGATCCTTAGCTCCTTGTAGACTCAACTGTACATCCAATCTGTCTGGAAATCATCTCTGCTTTACTTTCAGTATATATCTAGAATTTGACCATAACACCTTCACTGCTATCACCTTAATCTAACTTTTGGCTATATTCCTGTAGCAGCATTTTTCATCATAATAGGGTTTGTCTGGTAGAAGAGTTAGTTGGTACTTTTCATAAACAAAGTCCTGTTTTACCCTCAGAAAGTTTTATTTAAAAATAAATATAATAATTCATTTAAAAAGTACTGCTTTATCTCATTTTCTTTATGTAATTATGAGTAAATTCAGAGTTTACTAGGGAAAGGGCAGAAGCTTATAGAAGTGTATTGTATACTAGGACAAGTATTTTGATTCAACCAGAATTATATGAGTATGTAAATCATAATTTAGTTTCTAATTAGGTTTTTTCCCCATGTAATTCAACCTAATGTACTTAAACATTGGTTTGGCTCTTAGGTGAATTTAAATGAAATAAAGAATGTGGTTTGTACCTGATATGTTTGAATTTCCTTTCAATGCCCAAAGAGAGAACAGTAGCTCTAATTGCCATAAATTCATTTCAGCAAGATATATACTCACACACAAGACTGTCTGTGTTATTGAGGGGGTCTACAAAAACTTGAGCTACTGCTTATGCCCTTTCTCTGGGAGCTTACAAGTAGAGGAAGAATCAGATGTACACATTAGTGTGGTATCTGGTAACTCAAAGACATAAGTACTACACAAAGGCATAGGTAACAGATGAACGAAGGTATCAGATGAACAAAGGTAAAAGCTGTTTAGGAACAGAGCAAACAAAAGTTCTAGAAATGTAAAACTCTCTTTTGGGGAAGATGAGGGGATAAATAAGTAAACAAGCCCAAATTTCTCGGCTTCTGCTTTATTGGTCAGGGTTTTATCTGCTAGGAGATACCTCGTTTTTTTTTTTTTTTTTTTTCCTCCATTATCTGGCAATTTTTTGGAGCCATATCTTTTGGGTAACCTTGTATACTTGCGTCTGTATCAAACAAAATGTCTCTGTGTGTGACAATTCCTCCTGCCCTGAAGTAATAATGATTTTGAAGCCAAGTCAATGTGCTTGTCTATGAAGCCGCCTTTCATCTGAATCCTTTCTTGATTGCTGATACATCAAGAAGAATATATGTATCTAGTAAGAGTATGGCAAATTAGACAAATACTTACTATCCACATTTGGTTAAAACAATGCTTTATGTCATATTAATATATTTCACATAAGGTAAATATGTTTTAGCCCATATTTCCCCTTCTAAGAAGTCAACCTGAGAAGCAGCTGGGGGAAGAAGGCTCCATTTGAGTTCAGGCTCAAGTCTTTATTTAGATATTTTCCTTTGAGAACCCTGACAATTTTTGCCTGTTCTCTCCCAGTCAACTGGCTTAGAACCCCTCTCACCCTCTCATATGCTTTCATAGCACATGTCTTTGTTATTCTTTATGTTCTGTGACAAAATAATAGTTTCTCAGCAAATAATTACTGAATATTAACTGAAAAGAAATTTCCTGATTTTATTTTCTTCTTTACTGTATCTTTATGGTCCAATCAGAAATATTATTGGCACCTTTATTAAAATTGTATTTAGATGTATCATGTCCTGGATTGCTCAAGAATCTCCAAAAATAATGAAAACTCTTCTTTGGAACCAGAACTTGTGTATTCATCATATGGTGATTTCTGAAAGTCCCATATAAATACTGACATGCACACACCATTTTGAAAAGTGTATTTCAGCATTTTGTACAATTCTCTTAATTCTGCATGCAATTTCTACCTTTCATATACTTTTCCCATAAGAAAGTAGTATGTAAAAAGTCAGTGAATATATGGGTCCTGTTTATTATTACTTTCATTCGTCTTTAAAATTCATTCTTTTATGAAAGAGAGATAGCAATTAAAATGGGCAGAACTAATCAGAACACGTCTGCATTTCTTCAGTAATATTTTATAATTCTTAAAGGTGTCACTTGGATTGAAAGACTGCAGTGGGCATTTAAGAATAAGTGCCTGAGATATGTTTGTAAGAAAAAGAAAAGGGAAAATGAGTCAGTTTACAAAAATAAAGTGCTATTCAACTTTAATTGAAGTGTGTGACTTAAGAACCTATGGGACAAGATATGAAGTACTGGTAGCAAGTACAATGCCAAATTCATATTACTTTTTGTCATTAAGGTTGTTTATTATGCATTGGACTATGCCTAACTCAACAAACCCAGAGAAGATAGAAGAGAAGTAGAGATAAGGAAGGTGAGAGGTGGCTAGATGGAGATGGGAAAAATACTTATAGATGCGAACACCAAATTATATGCAGAACCATTGAAACTGTTGAAGTTGACTTTATCATGTTCAAACACAGAAGTATGTAACACCAACAATTATTTAAGAAGACTGTGGTCTCTCTCTCTGTAATTTGTGTTGGACAGTTTGAGTTAATAAATTAGCAGTTTCAAATGCAGTTTTCATTAATGCAGCATAGAATTATAAAATGACAGTTTAGAAATCACCTGACATAGTCTGTTTGTGTAGATGAAGTATCTGATATCTTTCACCAAGATTGAACAGTAATATGAGAGGGATCCTGGATTACAAACTCTGTCACCAAATAATACCGGTACTTGAAATATTCATTGAACTAAGTAAGGTACATACATTCCATCAGCATCTGGCCATAACTGTGAGAAGCTGTTTTAATTTCTACTTAACATAGGATTACTTTTTGTGTCCTAAGGTATTCTTAAATGATTCACAAACAGATTTGGTGATTGGTGTTTTGCAAACTCAGCTATTTTACGTTTTTGTAGTATTTCACAGATCATTGACTATAGTGTTGCTAGCATTTCTTTGCTGTGGCCTGCTTGGATTTGGACTCCTTTTATTTCAGTTCTTCCGTACTCAAAAATAGACGTCAAGAAGATTCAGTATCAGTAGGGCGAGCTGACATGTAATCAGTTTTACAAAATAATTAATATCTGTGCAGCTCATCTGACAGAGTTATTATGTATGGTGTTCTGCTCATGTGAACAGCCACGGATTCCAAGGCCCACTTCAACAAAGCAGTTACGGATTATTGTTGGGATTGCTGTGCCCTGTATAACAATGAGATTTCCCTTACATTAAGAACATGATATTTCTTTATATCTACAAAAGGAATGTTCTTTCTCATTTTCTGGAGACATAAAGTACTGAACACTTATAGTATACAACCTTTAGGTGATTAATTATGCTAAACTTAATGGTTACAAATACATTATGGTGCTTGTAAGCAAACAAAGTATATGTACATATTTTTAAGTGCCCAGGAGGTATGGATAGTTTGTTTTTTTTTTTTAAAGACAAAATTTAGAAATATTATTTGCCCTGAGATGGTTTGAACTGGCTAAATTATTTAAGCATTTTATTTTCTAAGTTGGTATGCTTTGCTCCTTTTGTAAATTTATCAATTTTACCTCACTTGAATTTTTATCTTAAGTTTTAAGAAATATATTGATAATTGCTAAGAGAGCTCTAAATTCTTTGGTCATTTCTCTTCTTGATTTTTCTTTCTTGTTCACTAACAGGATTTTTACCCTTTGAGAAATATTTAATTTGGTGAGTTTTTTTTGTACCACGACATGCATGTTATGCATGTGGTAAAACAGAAAGACACATCATAAACATGAGCATTCTAATAATGACAAAATTGGGAGGACTGTCTTGGGTTCTATAGGTACTGTTATGGGCTGAATTGTGTCCCTCACACCCTGCCTCAAAATTGATATGTTAAAGGCTTAACTCCCAATGTGACTGTATTTGGACATGAGGGCATAAGGGGAAAATTAAGGTTAAAGGAGGTCACAGGGTGAGACCCCAATCTAATAGGACTAGTGTAATTATAAGAAGAGGAAGAGACATCTGAAATATACACAAACAGAGGAAAGGACATGTGAGGACTCAGCAGAAAAATGGCCATCTGCATGCCAAGAAGAGAGGTCTTACCAGAAAGAAACCCTGCCAGTGCCTTGATCTTAGACTTTCAGCCTCCAGAACGATAAGACAATAAATTTCTTTGGTTTAAGCCACCCAGTCTGTGGTATTGTGTTATGGTAGCCCAAGCAGAATAGTGCATATTTTGGTACTGTGAATTAGTATTCTCCTGTAACAAACACATAAAAATGTAGAAACACTTTGGAATTAGGTAACATATGGAAGCTGGAAGAGTTTTGGTGCCTCTGTTAGAAAAAACCTAGATTGACTTGAAAGAGTCATTGGTAGGAATGTGGATGTTAAAGATGATTCTGGTGAAGTCTCAGACAGAAATGAGGACTGTGTTGTGGGAAATTGGAAGAAGGTAGTCCTTGTTATAAAGTGGCAACAAAATAAAAAGAAAAACCTTGGCTGATTTGTATTCTAGTGCTTTGTGGAAGGTAGAACTTGTGAGTGATGACCTTGAGTATTTAGCAGAGGAGATTTGTAAGCAAAATGTTGAAGATGTGGCCCACTTTCTCCTTACCGCTTACAGTCACCTCAAAAGGAGAAAGATGAATTGTATAAGGAATTTTAAGCTAAAGGGAACCAGAAATTAAGATTCTGAAAATTCTCAGACTGTTTATATTATATAATAAATATTGGAAAGCATGTTCTGGAGAGGACACTCAATGTATGGTTGGACAATCTTTCCATTCATAAAACTGTGATGGGATTATAGCAGCAGAGATACTGCCATTTTGGATTAAAGGAGACAAGACAGGATAAAATAAAGGAAGGCTTTCAGATTTCTGGGATTCTACAGAAAAGGACCACAGGCCTATCTGGCTATGAATATGCCTTATCAACTTCAACAAAAGATAAGGACCTGAAGATGATACAGAGATGCCTCCACAGGCCCAGAGCACACAGACTCACAGGTCTAAGGCTGTTTCTTCCTCAGTTTCAGAGTTTAGGGCCATCTCTTCAGTTTTAGCAGTTGAATATTTGTATACTTGTGCCCATAGCCTTAGGGGCAAGGCTGCCACCCAGAGCCAAGGGAGCAGGCCTACCATCTCAGTGGGCCAAGAAAGCAAAGCCACTGTTATGGTGGGCCTGTAGGTCAGACCATTAAGCCAGAAAGGATTATTACTGTACCTTAATATCTAATGGAATTTGTCTTGCTAGGTTATGAACTTGCTTGTGACCTGCCACCCCTTTCTTTGTTCTGATTTCTTCCTTTTGGAATGATTCCGAATGGCAACCCTATGCATGTGCCACCATTGTATCTGAGAAGCGTATACATTGCATGTTTTCAGTTTCACAGCTGGAGAGGAATTTTGCCTCATGATTAGTCAGACTTTGAGTCTCATCCATACCTGATTTAGATGATATTTAGATGAGACTTTGGATTTGGAGTTAATGCTAACGTGAGTTAAGACTTTTGGGAGCTGTTGGGATGGAGTGAATGCTTTTTTGCATGTGAAGAGAACATGAATTTGGGAGTCCAGAGGGAGGAATGTTACACATTGAATTGTGTCCTCTCCCCTAAATCCATATGTTGAAGTCCTAACCCCCAATTTGGAGATAAGGTTTTTAAGGAGGTAATTAATGTTAAATGAGATCAAAAGGGTGGGGCTGTAACCCGGTAGGACTCCTGTCCCTAAAAGAAGAGGAGGAGACACCAGAAATACACATGCACAGAGGAAAGGCCATGTGAGGACACAGCAAGAATGTGGCTGTCTGCGAGCCAAAATGAGAAGCCTCACCAGAAAACCACCCTGCCAGCATCTTAATTTTGAGTTTCCACCATTCAGAGCTTTGAGAAAATAAATTTATGTTATGTAAGCCCCCCAGTCTGTGGTATTCTGTTATTGAAACCCAAGCAGACTAGTACATATATCATACTGACAAAGTATAACTTTTTTTACATTTAGAAAACCAATGCTGATATTAAATTTCAAAAGAAGGGTGTAAAAACTCAAGACAAAAGTAAACTTCTCCTTTTTTTGTTAATGAATGCCAATAGCTTTGAGTAGATGGTATTGTTATTAGATGTCGAAATAATTAGTTTTTTAAATTCATAGACTATTTTTAGAGTAGTCTGTTCATAGAAAAAGTGAGTAGAAAGTTACAGAAAGTTCCCATTTATTTCTGTATGGAAAGTACAGAATACTTCCTCTTACCCTACAGTTTCTCCTATCATTAATGTCTTGTATTAATGTGGTATACTTGTTACAATTGATCAATGAATATTAACTAAAATTAATAATTTACATTAGGAGTCATTCTTGGAGTTGTATAGTTCTGTGGGTGTTGACAAATGTATAACATCATGTATCCACCATTACAATATCATACAGTATTATTTCATTTCCCTAAAATTGTCCTACATTTCACCTGTTCATCCTTCTCTTCCCCCCCCCCAGATTCTTAGATGTTTATACAAAGTGATGAAACTGCTAGAAAGCACTAAAATTGGAAATTGTCTTTCTTTACTATTCTGATAGAAAATATAGACTATTTTACAAAGGTCAATGCATGAAATACAACATATTTTTTTTGTTGTCTAATGACTTTAAAGACTAATATGTCAGTGTTTAATTGGCTTATTTTTTGCTATTGAATTTTAAAAGATTAATATATATTTTTATATTAGCACCTTATCTAAATGGTTTCAAAATATTTTTATCCCCTTCTATAAGCTGCCTTTTCACTCTGTTGATTGTTTCCCTTGTGTGCAGAACTTTTTGGTTTAAAGTAGTCTTACTTGTCTATTTTTGGTTTTATTACCTGTCCATTTTGTGTCAAATTCAAGAAATCCTTGCCAAACCCAATGCCAAAAAACTCTGTTTTCTTCCAGGAGTTTTACAGGTTCAGATCTTATCATTTAAGTGTTTAATTCATTTCGAGTTGTTTTTTGCATATGGTGTAAGATAGGGGTCCAATTTCATTTTTTTTTTTTTTTTGCATGTGGGTGTCCAGTTTTCTCAGCATCATGTGTTGAAGAAACTGTCCTATTCCCCCACTGTGTTCTTGACACCCTTGTCAAAGATCACTTGATCATATATGCCTGATTTTGAGATAGCAAACAAGCAATTAAAAATGGGTAATAGACTTGAATAGACATTTTTGCAAAGAAGATGTACGGCCACTAATATATGAAAGTGTTCTTAATATCAGTAATCATCAGGGAAAGGCAGTTCAGATTTACAATGAAATATTCCCTCCCATCTGTTAGGATGTTATCAAGTAAACAAAATGTAAGTGTTGGCCAGGATGTAGAGAAATTTTGTACACATTTGATGGGAATATCGAATGGTGTAGTCACTGTTAAAAACAGTATGGAGTGGCCAGGCACGGTCGCTCACGCCTGTAATCCCAGCACTTTGGGAGGCCGAGGCTGGCGGATCATGAAGTCAGGAGTTCAAGACCAGCCTGACTAACACAGTGAAACCCCATCTCTAGTACAAATACAAAAATTAGCTGGGCATGGTGGCACATGCCTGTAATCCCAGCTACTCAGGAGGCTGAGGCAGGAGAATCGCTTGAACCCAGAAGGCAGAGGTTGCTGTGAGCCGAGATCACGCCACTGCACTCCAGCCTGGGCAGTAGAGTGAGACTCCATCTCAGTAAACAAACAAACAAAAAACAGTATGGAGGTCTTCAGAAAATTAAAAATAGAACTGCCACATAATCCAGCAATCCTATGTCTGATGTATATACAGAATAATTGAAATAACAATCTCAAAGAGATAACTGCATCCTCATGTTCAGTTCAGGATTATTCAGAGTAGCCAAAATGAGGAGAGAAAAATCCAGGTGCCCACTGACAGATGAATGCTTGCAGAAAGTTTGGCATATATATAGAGTGAAACATTCAGCATCGAAAAAGAAGGAAATCCTACCATTTGTGACAACATGGATGAACCTAGAGAACATTATGCTAAGTGAAATGAGGCAATCACGTAATGGCAAATACATTATTTTACTTATATGAGGTTATCTAAAGTAGCCAAACTCATAGATGTAGGGAATAGAATTGTGACGGTCGGGATGGGGAAAGGAAATCGGTAATTCTTGCTTAACGGGTATAAAGTTTTAGTTATGTAGGATGAATAAGTTCTACAGATCTGATGTGTAATATATTACCTATAGTTAACAATACAGTGTTATGCACTTTAAAATACTTTGAGGATAGATTTCATTTTAAGTGTTCTTAACCAAAACCAAACCCTACAAAGGACAAGGAAATTTTTGGTAATGATGGATATATCTGGTACCTTGATTGTGGTGGTAGAATCTTGGGCGTATACATATGTCTCAAGTCATCAGATAAATGTATATATTAAATATATGCAATTTTTGTATACCATTTATATCTTAATAAAGCTTTTTTTAAAAAAATAACTAACATCAGTCAATATAAAGGATGGCAAATCACGAAGTTACCTGTTTTGAGAGGTTGTCAGCTTTACATTAGATCTTTCTATCTTGGCCCATTCCCAGTTACTTAGGATTTGGATTATGAAAGTCTTCTTTAGCATTTAACCAGTTCTTTGGTAGTGACAAGGGCTAGTACTGTTTATCCACATATAAATTTGTCTGTGTTATATATCACTTTAATAATGAAAGATCAGCCTGGGTTCGTTTCCACACTTTCTTGTTCTCCAGTTTTTCCTTGGTAATGGATAAGTAATCCCCATATGGGCAATGGTGTGAAAACACATCTGTGATTTCTTGTCTCATTGCAAGGACTTGACTTTTACCTACCGTAAAACTTTGACCTTTTAACCAGGGCCCAATAATAAGAGTTGTCACTGTAGACACTGCCCCATATTGGGCATTCTTTACCTACTGTTATCAAACAGAGGCAAGCATGAGGTTATATTGATGAGAGGAAAAGAGGGAAAGGAAGAGAGACACGCTTTAAAGTTACAAATTTTAAAAGAAATTTTCATATTGAAATATACATATAGAAAAATGAACAGATCACAAGTATACAGCAAATGACTTCACAAACTGAACATGTATTTATGTATGTAAAATAGCAGTACGCAGAGTAGGAAAGCTAATAGTATGTTAGAAATTAGTATATTTCTAGTACCACAGAAGCTTATCAGGTATTATGTTGCCTTATTTATAAATTTAACATTGTTTCCCAGGAGTTTTTTTGTTTTGTTTTGTTTTGAGTAGTACAGTTTCTCCTTCAAATAAGGAAAACTATATAGGAAAATATTTTCCATGATCTTATCCTCACCAGTTATCCTAGTGAGAAATGTACATATTGGGTGTAGAGTGTCTTCTGACTGATTAGTAATACTGAGAGTTATTTCATGTAAGTCCAAAAGTTGAATTTAAACATGTTTAAACCAAGCATATTTACTAATATAGGAAAGTTTTATATACCAAGTATATGAAAGTGGTGTAGTGAAAATCATTTTAGTAAGTACTTATTAACCACCTCCTGTGTAGTTAGGAAATAAAGAAATACCATATCAAAGGGGTGTTGTGTGTGTGATGTAGAGGACCACATGCTTGCAAACGAGAGTTCCCGATAGTTATGCTCTTGCAAACAAAGCATGACGTTTCTTCTCTGCAAACAGGAAGAACAAAGGAGTCGGCTGTAAACAGCACTCTGGGAACTGGTTAATGTTTAAGCATCTTAAGAAATTGGAAAGTTAGGGAAAGGTCAGAAAAACAACTCATGACATAAAAACAACTTGTGACATAAAAACAACTCGTTTCTTGTGACGTGATAAAATTCCACAAGCATGTATAAAATAAAGAAGAGCGTGCTGCTCGGGGCGGCCGCCATGTTTGTCTTGTCTTGTGTTGTCTTGTGTGTTCATTCCTTTGTTTAGGAAACACGCAGACCCCAACATGTGTGTGTGTAATGTAAGTTTTGTTTATTCATACATGTGTTCTCCCCAGTTCCTCAGCATCAGGGAACAAACTTGCTAACTGTTGTTATTTATGTGCAGTAAGTCCTTACTTAATGTCATTGATAAATTCTTGGAAACTACAACTTTAATCGGAATTAATATAATGAAACCAATTTTACCATTGGCTAATTGATATAAATAAGAGTTAATTTCCTATGGCATATTTCTGGTCACAAAAACATTATCAAACTTTTAAGTAAAGACCAAAACACTTCTAATATTAAGTATTAAAGTAAATGTAAGCTATACAGACATTTAAGAAATCAAGACATTTAAGAAAATAAGATCAATATTCACCTAGTTATTCTAGTTCAGGGTTGCAGCTGGCAGAAACGTAATCTGTCAGCTCAGGGTGCAAGGTGGGAACCAGCCCTGGACAGGGCACCGTTCCATCACAGGATGCACTCACACTGTCTCAGATTGGCACCATTAAGACATGCCAGTTAATCTAATATGTACATCTTTGGGACATGGGAGGAAACTACAGTGCCCACAGAAAACCTGCACAGATTTGCGGAGAGCATGCAAACTCCACACAGACAGTGGCTCTGGTCAGGAGTTGATTATTTTTCTCATCAGTGTTACAATGGAAATTGACTTTCCTTTCCTCATCAATTTTATAACTAGGTGATATTGAATAAAACAATGTTATTCAAGGGCCTGCTGTATTTCTAACAAGATGGAAACACCTGTAACCTAAAAACCAAAAAATGAAGTCATATATTAACAGGAACTTAGTCACCCCCCCCCCCCCACTGTTTAACGCTTTCTGATGCTGTATCTCTTATTTACTAGCATTAGCTAGGAGTTGTGCTACAAATTTGGATAATAGGAAAAATAGTGAGCATCATGGTATTATCCCTGATTTTAATGGAATGATTTTAAAGTTTCACCATCAAGTAATATATAATTGCTAATGTTTTTGATAAATTCCCTTTCTCTCAGGTTAAGGAAGTTTCCTTCTATTGCTAGGGTGGTGTTTTTTGGTTTTGTTTTTCATTTCTGACTAAATGTTGAATTTCACCAAGGGTTTTATTTTTTGCAGTTTTTAGGATGAGCATGTTTTTCTTTTAATCTTTCATTTCAGTATATTGAATAGTTTTTCACCCAATTTTGACCATTCTTGAATTCCTGAAAGTAATCTTACTTGGTCAAAATGTATTATTATTTTAATTCATTGATGGAGTCTGTTGGCTAATATTTTATTTAGAATTTTAGCATCTATGTTTGTAAATAGATTGGTTTTTTTTTCTCATACTCACCTTGTCTAGTTTTATATTTCCTTGTCTAATTAATATGTCAAAGTTGTATTACTCTTACAGAATTATTTGGAGGACCTGTTTTTTCTTTTCTGTTTTCTGGACTACAGTTTATAGGTTATAAAAATTATTTCATAAAAGATTGGTAAAATTTGGCAGTTACAACATTTATGCTTATATCCTCCTTCCAACTTGCTTTGGAGAAGATATCTGAGTTCTGTTTCAATATTAAAAATTGTTTTGTTTTATTCGTATTTTCTAACTTTAGATTAATTTTAATTTATAATTTTGTCCACTTCATCTCAAGTTTAGATTTACGAATAACAAATAAAAACGTCAGCAAAGACTAGAGACCCAGGAATGTGGAATTATTACTGTGCCAAATGCTGGTATTTTACCATAAAGTGTAGCAAATAGCAAAGGATAGACAAATAAATGCAACTTCGTTATGGAGATTATAATTCCAGTGCTTGGTATTATAAAAAATTTCAACCTAATCTGTTATAAATATGTTTCTCTATAGGGACTCATCTATCATTCCTAAATATTTTGAAGAATGTTGTTGAGAAGTAAGATTTTCAAAAACAACATTTTTGAGACAGCTGTTTTGCATAAAGTAGCATTTTTCTAAATGTGGTTCATGCCCCTGGTGTCTGTGAGACCTTTTCAAAGAATATGGTCAAAACTGTTTTCTTGGTAATATTAAGATGTCGTTTGCCTTTTTCACTGTGTTGACATTTGCACAAATAATACAAAAGCGATTGTGGGTAAAACTGCGGGTCCCTTAGCAAAATCAAGGCAATGGTGACAATCTGTACTAGAAGTCATTTTATTCT
Source organism: Colobus angolensis palliatus (assembly GCF_000951035.1). NCBI lineage: Eukaryota > Metazoa > Chordata > Mammalia > Primates > Cercopithecidae > Colobus > Colobus angolensis. Next base: position 5,750,369 of record NW_012122265.1, on the reverse strand, counting down.
TTACCACCATACAGATGCCACAAACCCGTTTATTGAAGCAGTAAATAATATTTTATTACATCTTTACTTTTAAGTACATCTTTTAAATGTTTCTTTGTGGGAAAAAATGAGAAGAACCCATAGAGCACTTCTGCAGTCTACTGATGGCTGATGATGGTCTTGAGGAAAAATCCATGTTCAGTTGTTTTGGTTGAGAGTTGAACTAGGTACCTTTTCACGGCACATTATGTTTTACTTGAATGATTGGCAAACTGTATATTCAGACATGGATATTTGGCCGTGTTATAAGTGATAAATTTGAACTTTATGCAAAGATTTATATCTTAGAAACCCTGAATTAGAATCTCTTAGATTGTGGGCCCACTGACTTGTATTTAAGTAATTCAAGGGGTTCCTTATTCTTTATATTTGAGGAGATGACATTGAACCGAGATCTAAATGATGAGAAAGGAGCCAACCATGCAGAGACCCAGGAGAGGTGAGGAGGTCTAGACAAATGTTATCCAGTAGAAATACAATGCAGACCTTATCTATAAAGCTACATAAACAAGTACAAAGAAACAAGTTAAATTAATTTTATAATACATTTTCCTTAACTCGGTATATTAGAAGTATTATTTCAACATGTACTTAAAAATATTGAGATATTTAACGTTCTTTTTTTCTACCAACACTTCAAAATCTGGATATCTCAATTTAGATAAGTCACATTTCAAGCACTCAATAAGCATGTCTGACTAGTAGCTACTGTGTAGAATAGCTCAGATCTATGAAGAGTGAACAGCCAGTACAAAGGCCCTGAAGGAGATTCATAGAGAGATGTGCATTGGCATTTGGAAATTGAAAATACTGTATTAGAGCTTTGGAACAAGACCAAAACAGATCTATGGATGTAAAAATCATTGATACAGAAGAATTATCACACAGAGTGAGTATAGTTTTCAGTGTTTAAATGAAGACTTACAATAATCTCCTACAGGCTTTTTTTCTACTACATAGTTGTACCCCAAGAAGGCATGGAAAAATTTCAGGGAGAAGAGGGCAGGTATCTCAGGGTTGGAGGGCACAGGCAGATGTGGAGTTTCTCCATACTTGGTTTTGATATGACTCCTCCCTACAGTCCCTATCCTGGCTGAGGACCACTGATTAAAAGGGTGATGAAGATAAAAGAGGCTAAGAAGGATATAGAGAGGAAAGAAGAATACTAAAGTTAAATGTGTTAGTGCTTCAACAATGAAGAAAGAGGAGGGCAGGACATTTGCAAATTAAGCAAATTTTTTTTTTTTTTTTTTTTTGAGAGAGTTTCACTCTTGTTGCCCAGGTTGGAGTGCAGTGGCATGATCTTGGCTCACTGCAACCTCTGTCTCCTGGGTTCAAGCAATTCTCCTGCCTCAGCCTCCTGAATAGCTGGGACTACAAGGCTTGTGCCACCACACACGGCTAGTTTTTTGTATTTTTAGTAGAGACAGAGTTTCACCATGTTGGCCAGGCTGGTCTCGAACTCCTGACCTCAGATGATCCACCTACCTCGGTCTCCCAAAGTGCTGGGATTACGGGTGTGAGCCACCATGCCGGGCCAAATTAAATGATTTTTGGTGGTCATTGAGGTTGCAGTTAAAATGGAGTGGTCAACTGGGCTAAGATGCATTCTGAAGATGGGTCAGTAGTACAAAACTGCAGCTTATCTACTTGAAGGTCTGAACTAGAGCGGCTTGCTGTGCCCTCTCAGCCAGAGTTCTTTAAGTCCTACCTTTAAAGTTGATTACTGTTTGTCCATGTTCCCTCTCTTATAGTTGCATTTTACTTCATTGTTAATTGTACACATGTCTCTGTGTTCACCCTGACCATACTATAGATTCCCTTGGGGATTTTTTTTTTTTTAAATGTCCATTTCTACCTCCATCCCCATCTCAGAGTCAGTAAAAATTTCTAGGAGTGGGACCTAGGCATCACTGTTTTTTTAAAGCTTCCCAAGCGATTCTATGTGCTACAGTTGAAAAACTGCTGATCTGTAGCATAGTGAGCACCTCTGAGACAGAAAGTAAGTTTTACTCATTTTCATGTTCCCAGAGTTTGACTCATTGTCTGGCACATAGGTAGCTTTCAATAAATGTTGGATGAATGAGAAATGAATGAACAAATGAAATGTGGCCAGGGAACTAGGCAGGCCCATGTGAGTAGCCTGATAAATTAATATTGCCTTTCTTTATAATGGATAATTACCAGACAAGTTATTTAACACCCTGTACCTATCTTGGAATTGTTATATATTAGTGTGAAACTATTATCCCAAATTGGTTTAAATCAAAGTAGTGACATAAAATCTCAGGTGCAAAAATAGATTGTAAAATTGGTGGGGCTGTTCTCTGAGTCTTGCTTGATTATATACCAGAGGTAGTATATAGTTAACTGTACCAATAAGTACAATATAATGGAGACTGTTGCTTTCAGGATAAAGGATTTTTGCTATCAATTTAAAGTAGACACTTCCAACTTTCATAGAATTAACAACGCGGTAAATCTTATTTTTAAAATTTAATGGTATGACTATTCAAAACATCCTGCTTATAAGAATATTTAGTTCTTTGTCATGACTCTTTAAAACCACTATAGGCCAAGTGCAGTGGTTCACGCCTGTAATCTCAGGACTTTAGGAGGCTGAGGCAGGGGGATTGCTTAGAAAGCCAGGAATTTGATACCAGCCTGTGCTACCAAGCAAGACCCTGTCTCTACAGAAAGTAAAAAAAAAAAAAATTAGCCAGGCGTAGTGGTGCACTCCTGTAGTCCCTGGTACTCAGGAGACTGAGGCAAGAGGATTGCTTGAGCCCAGGAGTTCGAGGCTATAGTGAGCTATGGTTGTGCCATGGTACCACAGCCTGGGTTACAAGAGTGAGACCCTGTCTAAAAACAAACAAACAAAATAACTCCTGCAGTAACTTACTGAATTGACTCTACAGATTGTTTTACCACTTTTAGTGAGAGTCAAGTGAAAAGCAGTAGATATAAAACTTTTTGCACAAAGAAAATAAGCTGGTAGTCACTAACATAATATATCATCATAATTCATTGGAATTTTCAATCTCAGATGTTATGTATAGAGTACCCCAAACCTAAGACCTGATAACTAATAGGTACCTTAATAAATGGTAGTTCACTGCTTTATGCTCCACTTGTAGCTAATGCTGTGCTAAGGATTTAGAAAGTCCAGTTTATCTCACAGTTTAACATTCTAAAAATGCATTATTGTTTCCACAGATGAAAAGAAGCAAAGAATTGACAACTAAAAATCATAGTCAAGAGGAAACAAGTATTCTTCGTTGTTGGAAATGTAGAAAATGTATAGCAAGCTCTGGTTGTTTTATGGAGTATCTTGAGAATCAAGTGATTAAGGTGAGTATTGGTAACTCCAGTCTTTGTTTCCTCGTAGAGGAGTGCTGTGGGCATATCCACACACATGCACACTTATTCTTCTCTACCTTATTAAGAATATTTATAGTTCTTTGTCATGACTCTTTGACTCTTACCTTATTTCACCTGACCCACTGAAAACATTCTAAAGTGGTATTCAAAAAGAATCCCCCTTCCACAGTTAAAATTAATTTTGCCTTTAATTACTAATGTTAATATGACATCAGTGTTTTAAGTGCAATGTTACAGGCATAAGCTGAAGATAATAGTCAATGTTTTTTATTACCACTATGAGTGAGCCTCAGTAATCACTGCACAATTAAATTCAGAATCCTAGTAAGAATTGGAAACTAGTTGTATAGGTTTTTTTTTTTTTTTTTTTTTTTTTGTATTCTCTATGGGCCTAGAAGAGAAAGTTCATGTATAATATAAAAGTAACCCATAGGAAAACCTGAATAATATTCAAGTGTATGTTTGGTCATCCTGATAAAAAAATGAGTGTTTTTAAACAACAAGAATAAAAATTCCTTCACTTCTCTAAGAGTAGTATCAAAGAGGCATGAACTAGAAACTAGTTAATTAATGGAGTTTGGAGGGAATTCTGAATTTAACAGAGAGAGTGACTGTAATCACCTGTCATTGTTTTCTTCTGCTTCTTTGAGCGACATACTGAGCGTTTGGTTTCTGTTTGTTTCGCAGTTTTACCTCAGTTATATTTGTTAATGATGGTTTCCCTTCTACTTTAACAAATTAGCCAGTCGAAACTGATAATAGTAGATAACTTTGATTGGATACTTACTACATGCCGAATACTTATTTTTTTGAGATGGAGTCTTGCTCTGTTGCCCAGGCTGGAGTGCAATGGCACGATCTCTACTCACTGCAACCTCCACCTCCCAGGTTCAAGTGATTCTCCTGCCTCAGCCCCCCAAGTAGCTGGGATTATAGGCTCCCGCCACCATGTCTGGCTAATTTTTGTATTTTTTAGTAGAGATGGGGTTTCACCGTGTTGGTCAGGCTAGTCTCAAACCAAATACTTTTTAATGACTTGAAATAACATTTTAATTAGGAAAAAATACAAAACGTTTTATGGTAAGAGTATTTTGGTGGATATAACTAACATGTAATACAAAAATTAAATGTACAACTTGATAAGTTTTATCAGCCCTGCCATGAATCAGATCAAGATACGCATTTGCATCACCTGAGGAATTTTTCTCCTGCCCTTCTGCAGGCAGTGGTCTCCTTCTCACTGACGTCTTTCACCATAGTCTAGGTTTGCTTGTTCTTTACATTCCTTCAAATGGAATAATACAGCATGCACTCTTTTGTGCCTGACTTATTTTTGTCAGCATAGTGTTTTAGAGATTTATGTTTTGCATGTGTCAGTAGTGTGTTCCTTTTTTCTCCTGAGCCGTGTGCCATTTGTGAATATACCACAGTTTATCAATTTTTTTCTGCCAAAGGACATTGGCATTCATTCCAGTTTTAAGTTATGAATAAAACTGCTATCAAAATTTTTATAATTTTTGTGATCATGTTTTATTGTTTCTTTTTAATATATGCATAGGAATAGATTTTTGGGGTCATGGGGGTAGATATAGTTTAATTTCTTAAGAAATTGTTAGTAGTTTTTCAAAGTTTATGTTCACTTCTGGTGGCAACATATGAGAATTCCAGTTACATCTTTGCCAATACTTAATTTTTCTGTCTTTATAATTTTAGCCATTCTGATAGATGTATAGTGGTATATATCATTATAGCTTTAATTTTCATTTCCTTGGTGACTAATGATGTAGAGTACTTTTTTATGTACTTGCTGGTTATGAACTGTTTTAAATGCTTTTTAAATATTTTTCATTCCGTACAGTAACTCTTTGAGGAAGATAACCTATCATCTCCATTTGCTAGATAAGGAAACTGAGGCACAGAAGATTAGGTAATTTGCCCGGGTTCACACTGCTACCAAGAAGTGCAGCTGCAATTGGACTGGGCAGTGAGGCTCCAGAGCCTGTGCTCATAACCTCCACACTCTCTTTGCTGCCTTTGCTCTTCCTTCAGGATAGCATACAATGTCACTTCTCACTAGAGTGGCTGATCCTTTTATTTATCTGGAGAACTCCCACTTATTCATTCATTAAAACATATTTAATGAGCAAGAACAGTTCAAGCACTGCTGTAGGATGTATTGGGATGGATAGTGGAAGAGTGGTACAGAGTTGAAAAAATATACTCTGGTCCTTAGGATCTCTAAAGTCTTGTTGAAAATAGGCCAACCAGTATAGTCTGATTTGAGGAGTACTCTAAAAGAGGAATGCAAACAAAATTCTGCCTGGGCTGGTCACAGAAGACTTCACAGAAAAGGTAATATGTGAACATATATATGTTTGTTTCTGACAGATTTTAAAGTATACTTTGTAGACCATAAAATTCACCCATTGTTAGATAACAACTTAATGATTTTTAGTTGTGCAACCACCACTACTATATTGCAATTTTGAGCTATTTTCATTACCCCAGAAAGTTTCCTCAGGTCTGTTTGTCCTGCTCCCATCCCCAGGCAGCTTACCAATCTTATTTCTGTCTCTGTAGATTTATATGTAAAATAAAATGTATAAACATAATAAAATATGTAAACCATGGAAAATACCTTATAAAATAAAAATGCATTCATTTATATAAAATTGCATATGTAATTTAAAAATATGTAAAAATTATATACTAAATTTATATAAAATACACACAAATTATTTTAAAATGAAGAAATAATTCAATGTCATGGTTAAGTCTTAGCAGAAGGATTAGTATGAAGCAGTGACTCTGAGGGGGGCTTTCTAAAGTAATGTTAATGTTAAATTTTTTAATCTTGGTAGTGGGCATATTGGCATTTTCTTTAAGTTCCCTTTATAAAACATATTTTATATTTTATAAATCTGTATACATTATCAAAATATTAAAAATGAACATGAAAGGATCCTTTAAAGGAAACCACAAAACAATTAGGACCCCAAAGTAATTTTATCAGTACTGTGCTGAAAGGTTGCTAAATTTATCACCTATTAAAGTAACTATACAGTTAAAAATCAGCCATGTATGTAGTAAGTGTTTTGTTTCTCAATTTTCTGTAAATGAAATTACACTGTGATTATTCTGGAAATTGCTGTTTTTACTCAGTATTACCATGTCGAGTGTAGATTTAGTTCATTTCCACTTCTCTATAGTATTCCAGTATAGTAATATATCTCAAACTTCATAATTCATTTTGTTGATAGCCATTTGACTTACATCTATTTGTCTTGTTCTTATAATCAGTGCTGCTGTGAACTTTCTTATGCATATCTTTGCACACATGGGCATGAATATTACTCTAAATGGAGTTCCAGCATCATAGGGTATGTGCATGTTCAACTTTACTGGACAATACTGTTTTCAAATGACAATCTCACCAGCAGTAGTTCAGCATTGTTGTGATTTTACATCTTCACCAACATTTAACATCTCATTCTCAGAAGTCAAGTGTGTTTTCTGCAAAATGTATTTTTTTCTTGCCTATTTTTCTATTCAGATGTTTTGTTTTTGATATTTGGAGATTCTGTGTTCTAAATACTAATCTTTTTTTGGTTATTGTGTTGAAACTATTTTTTTCCAGTTTATGTAACATATTTCATTCTTGTGGTGTCTTTGTTGAACAGAAATTCATAATTTATGAATGTATTAGTTCTGTCCTTTGTGTGTTGTACTGTTTAAGAAAATATTGTGAGGGGAAGATGTTTTTTCCTCTCCTGCTACTGAATATCAAAGTTGAGATAGGCAAGTTTCCTTGTGTGCCCTTCTGAGAAACAGGTTTCTTGTTTACCCTCATACTGAGGTTATAACCAGCTTTATGTAGGCAGTTTCTCCATAGGTTCTTTCCATCCCAAGGGAGCCCATGGCTTTATCTCCTTTATTCTACATGCAGATGTGAAATGGCTCTCAGAACAACATAGAGGATAAGGAAACTGGGGAAACAACATCAATAGCTGTTCACTCCGGGACCACACTTCTTTAGCCCTGACCATTGACTGGAAATTTTTTGTAATGTCGAGCGGATGTATCAGATGTGTCAAAGTTAGGTTGGTATGGAATTTAAACTGTAAGGGAAACTGGTACATTTGAGCTTTAGTTATCTAGCCACTGGCATGCAGTAAGACATGAGAAAGGGAATTTAGAATGGAGTTTTCAGACAATCTGCAGTGCCCATGAGGAGAAAAGGGGACTTCAACCTTGCCTTCAGGCCTGAGATAGATGAAATGTGGGCAAATAACAAAAACAAATAACAACAATAAAGACCCTAAAGATGTAGAAATAAAATAACAGAAATAGTCTCCATTTGTGCAATCTGTGTTAGGGAGTGACGTCCTTAGTTTTAGTTAGTTTTGTTGGTTTTGGACATGTGAAGTTTATATGGCCTGTAGAATATTCAAATATTTTAGGAAGCTGCTGGGTTATGTGGATATGGGATTCAGAAGAGAGATCTGAACTAAAACTGGATCATCAGCATGTAAATTTTAGGTAAAGCTGTGAGAGTGGATGAGATTACCATGCAGTATATGAATGGAGTAAGAGATACGTAGTTCCTATCATATAGGAACATTTATAGGATAGACAGAAAAAGATTGAAGCTCTCACAAAGGAGAAAAAAAGTGAAAAAATAGAACTGAAAATTAGGATACAATATTATGGAAGTCAAGGGACAAACATTCTCTAGAAAAAAAAGTGTTGATTATTCATGTTAAATGTTAAATGAGATCTAAAAGATCAGATATTGCCTTCAGTGTGCAGACTGTATACTGCACAATTCTAGAGGGAGCTAGTTTGTGAAAGGTTTGCCCTGGATTTGTGCAGAGTTAGCATACAAACTATATATCCGTATGTAAAGACCCTAAATGAGAGTTAAAAGTGTCCATTGGTTTTAAAAGAAATCATTGGTCAACATTCATTGTAGTTGTGAGACTTTTAGGGGCAGTTTCCAAATTCCACTGGGTTCAGGTAATTGGGATCTGAGGGATAGTAAAACACTTAACAATAAAACACTTTAATTATTAGGTCATGACTTCTTCTGTCACCAGGCTATGAAGTATTTCATCTGTATAACACCATTGCCAATGGAGTGGCTGACATGAATAGGACTGATGAATGTTGAATTGATTATTCGAGTATATACCTCCTCCCTCATGTCTTTTGGTTAGAAAATTTGCTTGTTTTCTCTCTGGCTTTATTATTCTGGTGGTAATTTTCCTTCAATGGCTGTAATATTGAAAGAAATATTTTTATTGCTTACTACATTTTTAATACTTTGTGTTCCCTTTTCTTAGTGACAGTATTTGTTCCATGCTAGTCTTACCACATGCTATCCTATGGACTGAATTGTGTGCCCTCCAAGTGCGTATTTTAAAGGTGCAGTGTGACTATATCTGGAGATAGGGTCTTTAGGAGTTAATTAAGGTTAAATGAGAGCATAAAGATGGGGCCTAATCCAATAGCACTGTGGCTCTATAAAAGGAAGAAAAGAGAAAGAGATCCTGTGAGGACACAGTGAGTAATCAGCCACCTGCAAGCTAGAAAGAGAGCCCTTGCCAGAGCCAGAACATGCTGGTACCCTGATCTCAAACCTTCAACATCTAGAACTGAGAGAAAATAAATTGCTATTGTTTAAGTCATTCAGTCTCTGGTATTTTGTGATGGCATCCCAAGAAGACTTAGACCACACAGGTCCTGTAATAGGAACTGGAAATGCAAAGATGAGCAGAAGAGAAATGGTATGTTCTTGTGAAGGTTTCAGGATTTATCATTTAATTTTCTATTAATATTATAACATTTGTAAATATATTCTAATTATAGTATAATTAATCATATTAAAAGTTTGATATTTATAACTTAATATTGAAATAATTTAATATTTGTAATATTGACCAGTTACATAAATATTAAATATTGGTTACTCATATAGATATAAATTATTAGCTGTTTCAGTGGCAAAAAGGAAAAGTATAGGAAGCCATAAGAGTAGTATATAGATAGGGTGCTGGACCTAACTGTAAGGCTTTTCTGAGGAAGTGACTTGTGTGGAGATATGATGGATAAGTGAGGACAGTACAGGTGGGAGAACATTCCAAGATTCAGGACCAGCATGTTCAAAGGCCCTGTGGTGGATCCCTGGTTTACTAAAAGAGATTGCCATGATTGGAGTTCAGAGATGAAGAGGAAGTTTGGCAAGATCTGAGAGTAGAAAGTTGGGTACTGTTCAAATCATGTATGGTCTTGTAAGTCAAAGACTTTGATCTTTATCCTAGGAGCTGGGAAGTCAATGAGAGGAAGTAACATGACTTTTGAATTTTAAGATTAGTTTGTTAATAGTGTGAAGAGTGAATTAGAAAGGTACCAAGAATTGAGGCAGGGAGCCTGTTTGCTTTTTAAGTGAGATTTTAATTTTTTTTCAGTTCATTGTGACCTTTTGATTGTAAAAAGTTTTTAACCCTTAAAGTACTTTCTCAAAGTACAAATAGACAAACTAGGCAGTCCAGTAGAATTTTGGTTCCTTTACATTTGTGACGCTTTAGACAATAATGTTAATTTAAATAACATTTTCGTTACAAAATCTTTTCCCTGTAATGTTAGCTGCGGTAGTCAAATAATATAGTTGGTTCGCATTTAAAGAATTAGCTGGCCGGGCGCAGTGGCTCAAGCCTGTAATCCCAGCACTTTGGGAGGCCGAGACGGGTGGATCACGAGTTCAGGAGATCGAGACCATCTTGGCTAACACGGTGAAACCCCGTCTCTACTAAAAAAATACAAAAAAACTAGCCGGGCGATGTGGCGGGCGCCTGTAGTCCCAGTTAATCGGGAGGCTGAGGCAGGAGAATGGCGTAAACCCGGGAGGCGGAGCTTGCAGTGAGCTGAGATCCGGCCACTGCACTCCAGCCCGGGCTACAGAGAGACTCCGTCTCAAAAAAAAAAAAATTAGCTGAGGGAATGTTATTGCTTACATTGGAAATGCCAAGGGTTAAACATCTTCCAAAATTTTATATAATATTACCAACTTTTTGCATGTAACTTGTTACACTTAATTAAAAATACTAAAGATCACATAATGATAAAAAATAAGGCATCAAATTTGTAATTTTAAAATTAAGTGATATTTTTCTGTTATAGCAACTGAGAATATTCCCAACACTTAAAGAAAAAATTAAAATAACAATACATTGGCTCCCTCTGCTGCTTGAACAAATTATTTCATTTACAAATATAATTTTTTCAACATTTTTCTGACATTATTATGTGAAATTGCTGTTACCTTCTCCTCCTTTTACTTCCTCCTTCCTCCGTGTGGGAAATTTGAGACATAAAGAAAATCTGTCTAGTAATTTTTTTTTAAATCCTAGTGAAACAGTTCTAATTTTCAGTCAAATTTTTCCTGAGGAGATAACTTGTTGTACTAATACTTTGATGGCTTTAAATTCCTCAAATTGAGTTGCCTCCAGTTTCATCATTCATCTTAAAATATGTCCATCAAAAATTGTTTTATCATTTATATATTTGTGTGCTTTTACAAAATTAACTGACTTAAAACTTAGAAGCAATGGTACATCCTCTTTACTTGTAGAATTATATTGGAAATAAATATTACAAATAAAAAATATATGTTTTCTTAGACTGTGTTGGTAAATACAGGTGAAAGTAGTTGGCATTTTCATTTATAATTGAGGTGTCTGTGTTTACCCTGGTCCATATGTAAAGTTTTCAGAAAATGAAACAATGCTATAGATTCAACCCAGCTTTTTATGCTTTCCTACCTGTATGAATTGCTATTTCTCTTTTTTTGGTTGTGAGGAGATGAAAGTATACTTTAAATTTTAGCTATTTAAAAGAAACAAATATATGCTGTTTTATATTATTTTTTCTCGAAGGAGGGTGGGTTGAGGGGTACAAAAGCAGAATCAGCTGTGGAATTTTTTCTAAACATACCTCTCCCTACATACATTTATTTTAGTTAATTTAAAAATAAGATATGCTTCAGTTTTAGTTTTATAAGCTTAGAGAAGAATAGCAGTATCATGCCTTAAAACATACACAGGCTGGAGATATAAGAAAGTTTATTGCCCTAAAAACTATAGTAGTTTATATGGCATAAGAGGCAATGTGGAAGCTTGGGATCTCTTATTTCAGTGTTCTTCTCCGTAAGACAGTAAAAACTCTTAAGACAGTGCCTGTGCATAGTGAGCGCATTTAGTGAAAAGAAGAAGAGTAAGTACATTGGGCGACAGAGCGAGACTCCATCTCAAAAAAAAAACAAAACTTTCTTCTACCTACAACTGTCACTCCAGTGTTTATTCTCATAGGAGTATTCATAAAGCATTTCCGAAATTTATGGTGGGTAGTGGTGTTTTAGTGTTATGATCAATACTGTGTGATTAAAAAATGATAAATGTATATGATTAAGTGAAATAATGAAATGTACATAGTAAATAAGACATAGAACAGTGAAATATTAAAATATTAATACAAATAATAGAAGTAACTTTATGCAACACAATCCCTGGCATATTAATAAGTATGTCTCTACTTGCTTTGTGTGGTCAACACTGTATTTAGTAATCACTGAATAAATATTGATAGGTTGAGTGCCATTAACTATTTTGACATTGATAATCTATTGTTCTTTCTACCAGTGTAGAAATTTCCTCCCTCCCTCTGTCGCTCCCACCGTTCTTTCCTTCCTCTATATGTAGACATAATCTTGAAAAGTCAGAGCAAAATTCTGGATCTGATAATGAAAAGGTTATTTTATTTGTCAATTTCAGTTTGTATTCTCTATAAGATTGTTTTAAAGAATTCATTAGAGTTATACTAATCTTCATAACTGTCAGCTCCTAATGAAAGGAGCTAGTGTGTATAAATATGGATGTTTCACAAAATTAATTCTACTTTTTCAAAAACTTATCCATACCTTTATTTTGTTTCTGGGGCAAAATAGATAAAGCTGTACTGTTTAGTTTTATTGAGTCACTTCCAATATGTTTCCCAATGTTCTTTAAAAATTTTATATATGAGTTGGAGAGAAAAGCTAGTCACGACTGAACTGTTATTGTAAATAAATCACTATTAGAACTTAGAAAAGGCAGATGACAGAAGCACACAAAATTGAACACTAAAAAATGATATCTCTGGGTTCTTAACTTTAGTGTATATGAAAATCATAAGTAGGAATTTATTTATAGACACTCTTAGGTGTGGCCCACGAATATAAATTTTTAGTAAGTAACCCAACTCACATCTAATGCTAGTGATCTAAGGACCATATTTTTTGAAATACTTGATCTAAGGACCATATTTTTTGAAATATTCCTCTAAGATGGCTCTTCACAGAGTTCATGATCTTGATGCAGGCTCTTTTCTTCAGTGCTAGTCAAAAGAGAACCTTTAACTTACCAGAGTGTTGATATTCTCTCTCAAACTCTCTGTAGAAATTGGCATCCACAGATTTCTTAGAATAATTAAAGTTTGGAACCCTAGGATTATCAATGATTGACCATGCCAGATTTTTTCTTTTGAGGGGGAAAATCTGATAACATCAGTTTATATTTGTGTTATGTTGTGGGTTTATGAAAAAATCATTCTAGGGTGTTTTCATGCAGTTTGCTTGCTGCTGAACAGTGGAGATAGAATGTGACTTTAAGTTTCTCTTCTCTTTGTAAAATTGAAGAATTTACCTCTCAAAAGGTAATATGCTTATCCATGTACAGACTTGCACTGAAGTACACCTCTTCTCGCCCAGTTTATTAGATGAATTGGTAAACTTACTTAAGAGGGCCAATTTCAAATGAAGTTTTGAAGATACCTTTCTCCTGGTGTAGGGGATGGCACTGTTATACGACTAACGGTTTCATATGCCCACTGTATAGTAACAGACCAATACACTGAGTAGCAGGATTTGCAGCAGAGAAAGAATGTCATGATTGCAAGGTGTCCAGTGAGGAGATGGGAAGAGACCCTCAAATCCTTCATCTCCCTGAGGAGTTCTGGGCTGGGACTTTTAAAGAGACCATGGAGAGTGAGGAACTGGAAAATTGGGGTGGCTGATTGGTTGGGGAATGAGGGATGAAATCATCAGGATGTGGAAACTACATTCTTTGGTGACTCAGCTTCTGGTGGTATCCTTCATTCAGAGCAGCTGGCATCAATGGGGTTTTTCAGACTAGCCGGTGTTAATAGTTTCATTGGTATTCAGGACCTAGAGGAATATCTTGAAGGGGAAAGTAGAGGAATATCTCAAAGGGAAACTTTGAGTTTCATAATGTTCAAGTTGTTACCTATAGAGCAGTTAAGGGAAACTGTAATCTAGGATCTGTGGGATTTGGGGCAATAGGCACCAAATAGCCATGAGGAAGCAGGTCAGAGAGCAAGCAGACCTGGGGATTAATGCTCAATGTACTGCAAGCTTGGCTTATTTTTGTTTGTCCCCCTATTATTCCTTGGTTAATTTATAAAGTTTATAAGGACAGTTTTAACATCTCTCACATAAGAGTCTTATGATATACTTTATGCAAGGTCAGAAAATCCCTCCTAGGTTATTGACCTGCTTCAGGGGAAAAGGGCAGGGGAAAGGTTAGTGAGACTTTCCTGCCTCTGCTGTTTTTCAGTATGCCAAGGAGGCCTATTTTGGGGTAGTGTGTCCTGAATCCCATCATTCTCCTCCGCAATCTTTCTCCACATTCATCTAGCATCTTGATAGAGAATGTGGCAACTTTATTCTGTCGTTAGTAGAATTCAGATAGAATAGAGATTTAGGGCTGGAGAAAGTTGCCATGAAAGACACTATTTTGTCTCACATGCAGAAAAAGGCACTAGATGTGTTCATTCAGTAACTGACTGCTAAATTGTAAATTTCATTTGATGACCTCAGTGAGATGGAAGGGCTTTGTCTTAAATCACGGGTACTTATTCTCTGAAGAAATTCTTAAAAGATCTTTTTTGTGGGCTTGTTTTTTTATTATGGGAGTTAGGAAGGGAAGGCAGTGTATATTTGCTTTCTAACTAAAATAGACTTTGTATTTTTGAGTTTTACTTAAATATGAAACCTGTGAAATAACTTCTGAACTGGTAATTAGTAATATCATTTATTTTTATTTAACAGGATACAGATGATTCAGTTGATGCTCAAAATATTTGCCATGTGTGGCACATGAATGTAGAAGCCCTCCCAGAATGGATAAACTGCCTGATCCAAAAAGTAAGTTCTTAGTTTCTGAGTAGAATTAAGAATATACAACCTTCAGAATGTTTTTGTCCTCCTTTTAGAGCTATTTTTCTTAGATGCATTGCTTGGCCAACCTCTTACTGTTCCTCACTCCCATTACCCCTCTTCACACTTCTTTTCTCCTTTCTCTGCTTTATATACCTATCTGTATTTTACACACACATATACACACATGTAATATATGTTACTTTTAAATATACAGAAGCATATGTATGACATAAATATATATATTATACATGCACATATACATATTTACCTACATACACATATAGCTTATTTAACTTGTTATTTGCCTAGCTCCCACCCTAGATTATAAGCACCATGAAGTCAGAGACTTTATATTTTTGTTCATTTGTATTTCCCAGCACCAAGAATAGGTCCTGTTCAATAAATGGAATATTTTGTATGTGTTATTCATATCTATATATATACACATAAATGCACAAACATACAAAATAAATAGGATAATTAATGACCCTCATTGGTATAATCAAAATGAAAATTCTATGCTTTAAAGGATCCTTAATGAAACATTATAAGAGCAAGAACTGACCTTGTATGTATAGTTACTTTTTACAATTCAAAACTCCTGTCTTAGGACTTTGGAAATATATAATTACATTTCTCCACTGAGCAGCTTAATTTTTTGTTAAAAACTAACATTTGATATCCCTTCTCACACTGTAATAATTTTCTAGGAGAATGCCAATGCACTGTTTATAAGTGTCCTGAACTTAAAATATATTAGGACACTGCAGATATTTCACTATCTCAGTTGAAGAGATACTTTTAAGACAGTTCATTATTAATTTCCAATCTAAGCATAGAAAATACACTGTCTGATGTATGCAATCAATATCTTTTGGTTGTATGTAAAAAGCCAGGAAGAGCTTTATTCTATTGGTTGGGTAACGTTCCCTCCCACAGTGCTTGGTATGCAAGAAGTGTATCAAAACAGACACTTTTCTGTGAGATTTTACTTGCAAATTAAGCTCTGTCCACTGATTCGCTCCCTGGTTCCATAGCATATTTTTCTTTAGTTCACACTGTATCCATATTTAACCTATTGTTCAAGAGACTCTCATTTAGAATTCTTAGGAATATTGTTTGCTTGGGCATGATTTGCAATGTGTTATCATTCTAGAACTTTGGCACTGCTTATCTTTATTTATTGGAAGGCTTGTTTTATTTGCTGTTCAGTCTACTAATCAGAAAACAGAAAGCTAGCCTTTCTGTGGCATAGAAAACTTTCATGTGGCCGGCTGTAAAGAAAAAAAAAATTCTCTTCGGTTTCTTTATAATGAAAGCACTGTCTTTATTTTTCTTTGTTACCTGTAGGCCCAGTGGACAGTTGGAAAACTGAATTGCCCTTTCTGTGGGGCCCGTTTAGGGGGCTTTAATTTTGTCAGCACTCCAAAATGTTCCTGTGGCCAGCTTGCAGCTGTACATCTCTCCAAGAGCCGGACCGATTATCAGCCAGCACAGGCAGGCGGACTAATGAGACCATCACTGAAATACTTGTCACATCCTAGAGTTCAGTCAGGTTGTGACAAGGAAGCTCTGCTGACAGGTGGTGGCTCTAAAAACAGAAATCACAGGCTTTTAAACATGGCCCGAAATAATAATGACCCTGGAAGATTAACAGAAGCACTCTGCCTGGAGGTGCGATCAACATATTTTGAGATGAAGAATGAAAAACTGCTCTCCAAAGCATCAGAACCAAAATACCAGCTTTTTGTTCCCCAGCTTGTGACTGGCAGATGCACTACAAGAGCTTTTCATAGAAAATCACATAGTTTGGATCTGAACATCAGTGAGAAACTGACTTTATTGCCCACTTTATATGAAATACATAGTAAGACTACTGCCTATTCCAGACTAAATGAAACGCAGCCTATTGACCTTTCAGACTTGCCTTTACAATCTAGTAAAAATAGCTGTTCCTTTCAGAAGCCATCCAGTTTTGATCCTAGTATGCTGCTGCAAAGATTTTCAGTGGCCCCCCATGAGACCCAGACACAAAGAGGAGGAGAATTTCAATGTGGTCTAGAAGCTTCTTCAGTGTACTCTGACCATACTAATACTAACAATCTGACTTTCCTGATGGACCTGCCCTCAGCTGGCAGGAGCATGCTGGAGGCCTCAGACCAGGAAGAGCACCTCTCCCCTCTGGACTTCCTGCACTCACCCAGTTTTTCATTGGGCAGCATTAATCAGAGGCTCAATAAGAGAGAAAGGAGCAAGTTGAAGAATCTAAGAAGGAAACAACGAAGGCGTGAAAGATGGCTACAGAAACAGGTAATATTTTTCAAAAGATTTTACTAAAAAATCTGTATTATAAATACTGGAGTTTGGGGAGTGGAGCTAACTTTCAACATCTGTATAATAAAAACTTGATTTTAATAATTCTGGAAATGCTGTTTCTCTCTAAGTGCATTAAATAATCATGCAGCTGTATTATAATTGGCATGTATAACCCAGTCTCTATGCTTCATGCATGTTTAGAAAAAACCTCTTTTTCCCAATTCTGCTAATATTTTAGAGGGATATTAATCTCTAATTAACACTGGATTGTTTTTTACTATATTTTAAATGTTTTACATGTTAGGGTTATTTTGCAGTGGTTTTATTTTGGGTTAAAATTTTTTTTTTATTTTGGGTTGAAAAAATGTTTCTCTAAGTAAATTCAATCAGGTGACAAAGTCATTCACTTTTCATCACATTTATGATAGCTTAAGTGGGTATTTCAAGGAGCCTTAATCATGGGCTCACACGATCTAATTATGATTAACTGTGCTAAACTGTGAAAATTATCTAGAGGGTAATTTACCCTTATTGTAATTTTGTAGGAGACTATGCTTCTCTATGATTTGATATACTTCAGTACCCATAGTAATATGCTCCAGTGTAGGATGTGTGAAGGAACTGAACAGTAAATGTTAGGTGCTGTGGAAAGAAAGCAATTAAAGCCAGTGGATGAGATGCTCATGAACATTTGGAATTTTGAACCAATATGTTTCTGAATAAACTTTTTTTTTTTGCAAACTGACTTTATTATCTACTTATTCATAATAGTGTCCTTATTAATCAGTGTGTTGTATATTAACAGAACTAAAATATAGAAAGCTGCAACTTGATATATTCATTTTTTCTTTTAAAAGTAGTTAACTGGGTCAAATAGTATTTCTAGTTCTAGATCCTTGAGGAATCACCACACTGTCTTCCACAATGGTTGAACTAGTTTACAGTCCCACCTGCACGTTGTGCACATGTACCCTAAAACTTAAATTATAATAAAAAATTTAAAAAAATAGTTAACTTATGGCTTATGATTCTAGTTTTGACTCAATATAATGAAATTACTGCATTAAATGCTTCAGATTGAGTGTTTTTGTCATCTTTCAGTTATATAGTATAATTATTTCTATAGGTAATTTTTTATTATATTTTTGGTTGCTAAAATGCATTTCAGTTTGGTTTGTTTACAAGTGATAGTGTAATGTGACATCAAAGTATATATTACAGAATGTGAAAAACGAATGTGTTTTAGCATCATTATAACATACTTCATAGTTTAACTTAACTGAAACTGCAAAGTTCAAATTTTTCATTGAGACTTCACCTATATACAGGTAAATTGGAGATGGTCATCAGTTAAGTGAATATTCAGAAAGAATAATTTCAAAATGATTAATGTAATGTGGAGGGCTCTAAAATAATTCTGTAGCAAATAGAAATGTAAAAGAAGTATGAAAATTATACTTCATACTGTAAATATATGCAAATAACATCTTTGCAATTTAAAAATGTGTTTAATTCTTAGGCTAGGTAGTTTTGAAAACCTCAGCTACACAATTGATCGTTTTCCATCATAGGAATACTCATGTACACAGTTTAGAGCAAAGCAAGTACAAAGTTAAAGTGATTTTTTTTTTGTATAGAGGAAGTTATTTGTATTCATTCACATACATATGATATAGCTCAGCTAATTGATCAGAATTAATGAGTCTTAGACCTGTTGTCACAGGTCAGTGTAGGAAGTGACATGGCCAGATCCTACTGAGTTTGGTAGCACAGAAGCTACAGGCAAACAAATACCCAGTGTTTACATAGCACAGAAAATTTTGAAGTTTATAGCAGCACAGAAATTTTGTGTTAGTGATGTAAGTATACATCGCAGTTAGAACCAGAATAATTACAATTTTTAAGTCTGTTTTGCTAATTCAAACAAAAAGGCAAATCCTAGAAAGAGTAAATATCTGAGATAAATTAATGGCATAGGTGTGCAGTTTCATTCCATATTTAATAAAGATTGTGTGAACACTTGTTAAGTGCTTGTCTGGGATACTGTGTCTTTGACTAATGACTTCAGTACGGATCAATCTTGCCTTTTTTAAAATGAGGATAAACATATAATATGTAAAGTAAAAGTTACTATTATTAATGATAGTTTTTTAAAAGTTTAGAATAATTGGTTGATATATCTGGATTTCTAACTTTCACTTGAGGTTTTTAATAAATGTTTGTAAGCTAGACATCTTTCAGTGATCTATACCATGACAGAAAGTATTAATGACAGTACAAAAAGTTATTTAAATATTTGAATCTTAGGGATGTAAATGAGATTGATATTGAAGCAGACATTATAGCCAGTTTTCAGGGTTTTTGTTTAGCAAAAGTTAATTGAGCATCTACTTTGGGGAAAGACGTAGCACTGAACCACATTTAACCAGCAAACTTCTTTTTTATCCAGCATAGTCCTTTTGTTTTTCATTTTTATTTTTTAAATTATCATGCGATAAAATTATCCTCTACCTACAGCTTTATGACTTAAACACATGTGAAGGTTTATATATAATGACCAACAGAATGGGCATACAGAACATTTTGATCACTCCCAAAACTCCCTTGTGCTGTGTACCTTTATAATCACATGCTCATCCAATTCCTAATCCCTGAAAACCACTGATGTGTTCATTATTTTTGTTTTGTCTTTTTGATAATGTACAATATTAATATATTGTTAAAATATAGAATCCTATAGTATACAACTTTGAGACTGGCCTCTTTTACTTAGTAAAATTGCCTATGAGATTCATGCAAGTTGCTGCATGTATTTATAGTTTGTTGTTTTTCATTGCTCAGTAGTATTCCATTGTATGAATGAACCACAATTTATCCATTCAGCTGCTGAAGGACAAGCAGGTTGTTCTAGGTTTTGACAATTATGAGTAGAACTTTTACAGATATTCATGTGCATATTTTTGTGTGAACCTAATTTTTTATTTCTCTAGGGTAAATACTCAGGAGTGGGATTGCTGGATCATATGGTAAGTATATATTTACTTATATGAGAAATTGTCAAATTGTTTTCCAGAATGGCTGTACCATTTTGCATTCCAAGCAGCAAAGAATTCCATTTGCTGTGCATCCTTGAAAGCAAGCACTGGTATTCTCAATATTTTAAAATTTTAGTCATTCAAATATATAGACATTTGTATCACATCATGATTTTAATTTGCTTTTCCTTAAGGATGCTGAACATATGTGCTTATTTTCCACTTTTTATGTATTCTTTAGTTAAGTGTCTTCAAATCTTTTGGGTTGGTTTGGCAGCTCATGTCTATAATCCCAGCATTTTGAGAGGCCAAGGCAGGAGGATTGCTTGAGTTTAGGAGTTCAAGACCAGCCTGGGCAGCATTGCAAGACCTTATCTCTACAAAAAAAATCAAAAAAATTAGCTGGGCATGGTGATGTGTGCCTGTAGTCCTAGCTACTTGGGAGGCTGAGATGAGAGGATTGTTTGAGCCCAGGATACCAAGGCTATAGTGAGCTATGATTATACCGCTGCACTCCAGCCTGTCCCAGAAAATACAATCTTTTACTCAGTTTTTAATTGGGTTATTTTCTTCCTTTTAAGAGTTCTTTATATATTTTGGATACAAGTCTTTCAATGGATATGTGATTTATAAATATTTTCTCTCAGTCTGTAGCTTTTCTTTTTATTCCCTTAATTATTTTTCCTGTAGAGCCAACCTGTTTAGTTTTTATGATGTCCTATTTCTCAAAAACCGTTTTCATAGATTATGCTTTTGGTGTTATATCTAAGAACTCTGCCTCATACTAGGTTATGAAGATTTTCTCCTATGGTTTTTCAAAAAATTTTATAGTTTTAAGTTTTATGTTGAGAATTAAGATTCATTTAAAATTAATTTTAATAAGTTGTGAGGCTTAAGGGGTTTATTATTTTACATAGAGATGCTCAATTGTTTCAGCACCAGTTGTTGAAAACAATGTCCTTCCTTCATTGAAATGCATTTGCAGCTTTGTCAAAAATCAGTTGTCTGGAAATTTGTGGGTGTATTTCTGGACTCTCTTCTGTACAGTTCATCTTTTTGTCTGTGCTTTTGTTAGTACCCCTTTTTTCCTGTGACTTTATTACTCTTTTTCAAAATGGTTTAGCTATTTTAAGTTGTTGACTTTCCATATAGAACTTAAAATCAGTCTGTCTATATTTATAAAACATCATGTTGGGATTTTGATTGCAATTATATTAAAGTTATAGATAAACCTGGGGAGAGTTGAAATCTTTACTATGTTGACTCTCGTAATATGTGAACATTGTCTTTCTTTTTATGTCTTTTTTTTAAGTCTTTGATTTCTTTCATCAGCATTTTGCAGTTTCCAGCATTCAGAACCTGTGCATGTTTAGTTAGATTTATACCAAGTATTTTTTCTTTTGAGAGGAGTTATTATTATTTAAAACTTTTTTGACTTACAGTTATATATTGCTAATGTTTAAAAACACTATTTTTGTTTTGACTTTGTATCTTGTGTTATTAACAGTATACGTTCTTGATGTCTTTTGTCAGATTTATTCCTATTCTTTTTAATGCTGTTGCTAAATGCTAATGTTTTATTAAATTATAGTTTCCAATTCTTCATTATAGTATAATGCTGAATGAAAATGTTGAGAGCACAAATCCTTGTCTTTTTCCTGATATTAGCAGGAAAGCATGCATTCACCATTGAATATAATGTTAGTTGTATGCTCTTTTTCAGGTTGAGGACATTTTCTTTCATTTCTAGTTTGCTGATAGTATTCTCATGAATGGATGTTGAATTTTGTAGAATGCTTTTTCTGCATGAGTTGATATGATCATGTGTTTTCAATGTTAATATAATTCGCTATCAAATATTGAGACAGTCTTGCATTCCCACCATAAACTACACTTTGTTATGCTATATTATTATGTGTATTACTAGATACTATTTGCTAATCATTTTTGAGGATTTTTTTATGCCTCTGTTGATGAAGACTATTAGTCTGAAATTGTCTCTTTGTAATATCTTTGTCTGATTTTGATACCAGAGTATTATGGCCTTATGAAATGAGTTAGTTGTCTTTTTTTGTGTTTTCTGGAAAATAATGAGGATAACTTTTTTTTTTTCTGATTGAGATGGAGTCTCGCTCTGTTGCCAGACTGGAGTGCAGTGGCACGATCTCGGCTTACTGCAACCTCCGCCTCCCAGGTTCAAGTGATTCTCCTACCTCAGCCTCCTGAGTAGCTGGGACTGCAAGCACATGCCACCACATCCAGCTAATTTTTTTTTTGTTTTTTTTTTTTTTGTATTTTTAGTAGAGATGGGGTTTCACCATGTTGGCAACGATGGTCTCGATCTCCTGACCTCGTGATCCACCTGCCTCGGCCTCCCAAAGTGCTGGGATTACAGGCATGAGCCACCGCACCTGGCCGAGGATAACATTTTTTTACTTAAATGTTTCATAGTGAAACTACCTGAGCCTGGAGATTTCTTTGTTGAAAGGCATTTAACTATGAATGCAGTTTATCTAATAATTACAGGACAATCCAAGTTATCTACTTCATATTGGGCAAATTTTGATGTTGTTTTTGAAGAATTATCCAAGTTGTCAAAGTTACATGCGTGTAACATTGTTCATAGTATTCCTTATTTGTTATTATTTTAATGTCTATTGGGTCTGTAATGATAACCTCTTTTCAATCCTGATAATGATGGCGTCTCTCCTTTTTTTTCAGTCTTGCTAGAGGTTTGTTAAGTTTATTGATATTTTCAAGGAAACAACTTTTTCAGTTTTTGTTTTTAAAATTGTTTTACTGTTTTTGAAATTTGTTTATATATAAATATGTGTATATTTACATATATTCTCTCTTCCTTTGCTTTGAATTTATTTGTCCTTCTTTTATAATATTTTTATGATAGAAACTTCTATTATTGATTTGAGATTTTTTTCTTACCTTATGATTTAATGCTATAAATTTCCTTTACTGCATTAGCTATATACTATAAGTTTTATTATGTGGTATTTTTATTTTAATGCAGTTAAAACTTTTTCTAATTTGTTTTGCAACTTCATTTGGTCCATCTAGTTTATCTAAGTTATTAGTGTAATTAGGAAATTGCCAAAATATCAGCATTTTGAGAAAATTAATAAAAAATTTAATCCTAGAACAAAACTTTTTTTCACTGAATTGAGAGAAACTGAAGTTACCATTAGTATAGTTGCTTAGTATTTCTTAGTATTTCTAAATAATTCTATTTAAACAGCATTTCATTCTACTGTATTTGCATTTCTTACCTTTGGGCCTATTTAATATGAATAAAAGAAGATATCTCTTTAAGGCCAGAGGATGCTGTTGTGAAAAGAGGGAGTTTTGCCTTATGTGTCTGTGGAGTATTGTACTTGAAAATTTAAAATAATTGACCATATATTATGGTTTGTAATAAATCACTGAGTTATCTACAATAATTCTATAACATTATTTTCAGTGAGCTAAATGAATTAAGGTGACTTGTATTATTAAAAAGGTATGATTTAGACACAGAAGATAATAGAAGCCAATAAGTTGTATTGATGACCTGCTTATTTGGTTTTATCTAGCAAAGACATATCTTCCACAAAGGCACTAAGTTTCATTTTCATGGATCTGCATATAGGGGTCATGTTTTACAGTTTTTAAAGGAGCCCATTTAATATTTCATCTCTTGATTCATCATCTTAAAATCTTATACAAATCACACTCCCAATATATATTTGATTATCTATGCAGTGGAAATATTGGAGAATTATTCCCCATTCATTCTTCTCTTCCTCAAGGAGAAAATTAATGGTTATTGAAATGAAAGGCTGCAGTAATGAAAATGTGACAATTTTGAGTTTATAATACATTTCTTTTGGTTTTATTAAACATAGAAAGTCACAAAATAGTAGTTTAGTAAAGAAGGCAATCAATAGAGTAAAAGAACATCACAACCTCTAGTCATATATTGAAACAGATAGGTATTACTGACTCTACTTTCTGTCAAATTATTACTTCAGTGTAAGTTTTTTTCTTTATTTTATGATTGTAAAAATACCTAGGACATGCTCAATAAGTTGATAATTCTAATTTTGTTCTACCTTCTAGGAAGTCATCATCTAGAATAATAAGATATAAACGTGCAGTCAAGTTAAATAAATAAAACTAAATATCTTAATTTGGCCTTTCTGCTAGCATACAGTTAAATGAGCAGGTATGGAACAAAATAACTAATGATTGATAATGCCTTTACCTGAAGTAATTATATAGATCTAATTTTTTGATGCTTAGCACAGTACTTTGTACATAATAGATGCTCAAGTATTTTTTAAAGAGTCTTTTTTATTTTAGGATAGTTTTGGATTTATAGAAAAGATTTGAAGATAGTACAAGGAGTTCCCAAATGCTCCACCCGTAGTCTCCTGGATTGTTAATATCTTACATTAGTATGATACATTTGTCACAATTTATGAACCAATATCAATAAATTATTATTATTTATACTGTATTCAGATTTCTTTAGTTTTTACCTAATATTCTTTTTTTCGTTGTTTCAGGATACCACCTTACAATTAGTTGTCGTGCCTCATTAGTTCCGACATTTTCTCAGACTTTCTCTGTTTTTGATGACCTTGGCAGTTTTGAGGAGTACTAGTTAGGTATTTTGTAAAAGACCCTTCAACTGAGATTTACCTGATATTTTCCCCATGATTAGACTGGTCTTATCGGTTGTGTCATGGGTTCCCAAAACTACTCCCGTATTTGATGACTCACTAAGAGGACTCATAGAACTAAGCAGAAAGTCATACTTCCAGCTATGTTTTATTACAACAAAAGGATATAAACCAACATCAGCAAAGGGAGGGGTGCATTGGGTGAAATCTGGAGGAAACCAGGTACAAGCTTCCAAGAGTTTTAGCCCCATGGAGTTACACAGAATGTGCTGAATTCCCCCAACAGTAAGTTATGAGAACAGGTGTGAAATGCTGTGCACTAGGAAGGTCATTGTAGACTTAGTAGCTAAGGTTTTTACTGGGAACTGGTCACATAGGTACCCTCTATCTGGCACATACCAAAATTCCAAACTTCTGGAAGGAAAACAGATGTTAAGCATAAATCACGTTGTACTGTTTACGCACGGTGAGTCACTATTATCAATTAGGATGATGGGAGCTCTCCTAAAATTCAAGTTTCTGGATGACACAAGGGCCAGCCTTATAAGTGAAGACAGACATGCTATATTATCTCTTCTCTGCACATGAATTTTGGGGAGGAAGACTACACAGATAAAATGCCATTCTTTATTAGAAGAATACATGCTATCAACATGAGTTATCACTGTTGATGTTAACTTGGGAATGTTTTGTAACAGAGAGGAAAAATAATTCTCACACTTACATATCCCTTATATTAGTTTTCTGTTGCTGCTATAACAAATCTCTATAAACATTGGTTAAAATAACACAATTTTATCATCTTATAGTTCTGGAGGTCACAAGTCTGAAAATTGACCTTATGGGGCTGATATCAATATGTTGACAGGGCAATATGTCTTCTGGAGGCTCTATAGTAGAATCTGTTCCTTTCTTTTTCCAGCTTCTAGAGCCTGCCCTCATTTCTTGGCTTGTGGCCCCTTTCCAGCCATATGGCATCACTACAACTCCTGTTTTCTTTCATCTCATCTTCTCTCTGACCTTTTTAAGGACCCTTGTGATTACATTG
Source organism: Colobus angolensis palliatus (assembly GCF_000951035.1). Classification (NCBI taxonomy): domain Eukaryota; kingdom Metazoa; phylum Chordata; class Mammalia; order Primates; family Cercopithecidae; genus Colobus; species Colobus angolensis. Next base: position 5,724,602 of record NW_012122265.1, on the reverse strand, counting down.
GGTCTACCTGAATAATCCAAAGTAATTTTCCCATCTGAGGGTTCTTAACTTAATCATAGCTGCAAAGTTCCCTTTCCCATGTAAGGCAGTATATACACAGGATCTTAGACTAGGACATGGACATCTTTGGGGAGTCATTATTCTGCCTGCCTCACCTTTCTAGATGCCAGTTATTTTTCTGAGTGCATTATTTAATTTGACACAATTTTAGAGATAATTTCTATTATCCCTATTTTATAGATGGATAAACTGAGTCTCAGAGTGGTTAAATAACTTCCCTAGGCCTACAAACCTAATATGTGATCATAGACCTGTTTCCCAAAGTTTGTGCCCTTAACCATTACTCCACAGCCTTTCAAGAAAGAAAGTTTTTCTCCCACATATTTTATCTTTTTTTGATGATTCAGAAAACATTTTACTATCATATATCTTTATTCTTCATTCATCCTTTCCTTCATGTAACTAATGATCACTTGGTAGTTTACTCTTTGCCAGAAACTGTGCCAAGTATTGAGGATACAACAATAAATGAAATATCGTCCCTTCCTGGAAATGGAAGTAGATGGGGGAAGACACATGAATTTCAGTAATCATTTGCTTGGGTATTTGCAGAAATGTCATATCACAGAGAATTTTGGACCACAGTTTACTTAATATGTGATTGCTTTGGCCAAGACCTTGAGATGCAACTGAGAATTCTAAAGTAGTCACAAAGGAGCAAGCATGATTGGCTCTATAAGATTTTCTTCAGTTGGTCTAGGCTGGGCTGTGTGTGTGTGTGTGTGTGTACATATTTGTATCTCAGGTTATTCCAGGGTCAAAAACTATTGAAAGGAAGAGAGGTCAACAAAAAGGAATTAAAAGAGGTTTAGACTTGAGGTGATAAGAGTCCTTGACAAAAGACTTATTAACAGCAGCAAAGAGAATTCTGACAGATGTTATAGAGGGAAAGACAGCTGATTTCAGTGGTTGCCAGGCAGAGAAGGTAGATAAAGAACCATACTGGGAGAGAGAAAATATTTCGATCCTATGCTGTCTAACACCTAATATAGGTCCTGGCACCTGGTAAAATGGTATAAATATTTATGTCCAAGTAATGTTTAGTTCATTCATACAGCTTTCCTTACCCTGCTATTGAGAGAATGAGAGTTTTGATTATGAGCAATGGGGAAAGAGAGAATGGGAGGGAGAAATTTTAGTGGTGAGATGATGATAGCAGGTTAATATTTAATGAGCTTTACTGTATGCTGAGTACAGTGGGAGGTATTTTACTTGCATTACCTGATTTACATGAGCTACTAGGTCACTGGAGTATAGGAAAGGTCTGAGAAAGGAGCACTGACCTCCTCAGGCACTGGGGGAAAATGTCAGTTGGGAGGTAGGAGAACAGCAAAGATGCATGCATGCTGTCTTTCCCAAGTGCTATGGTTTGAACGTGTCACCTCCAAAATGCATATGTTGCCTATGTAATAGTATTCAGAGATGGGGCCTTTAAAAGGTGATTAGGCATGAGGACTCCTTCCTCATTAATGGAATTAAAGCCTTTTTGAAACAGGCTGCATGCAGCATTCGGCTAGCTTGCTCTCTTACCCTTCCACCTTCTGCCATGTGAGGATGCAGCAAGAAGGCCCTCACCACACTAAATGCTGGTCCCTTGACCTTGGGCTGCCAGCCTCCCAAACTGTGAGAAAATCATTTTTTGGTCTTAATAAATTACCCAGTCTTGGGCATTCTGTTACTAGCAACCCAAAAGGAATAAGATACTAAGTTTTATGTAAAACCAGCTTGTTAGGGGAAAAAAATCAGAATCATCAGCTAGTCTCAGAGTAGTAACACACACAAAAAACTGGAATTAGCCATTTTGGTCTGAGCTTAGTGCTAGCTGTGTTTGATGAATAGAACTAGGTGATGCCTTCAACTCTTTTGGCCTTATGCCTAGGTAAGCCTGTCTTTTTTACATTCTAAATCTGCACAGTTGGCTTTATTTACCATGTCAACCAAGATATACACTGCCAACCTGTTTTTCTCTCTCATTGCTCCATGTCTGCCCTTACCCATTTTTAAAACCGTAGTCACTTGCTGGCAGTGCTTCCTTGTCCTTTTTAAACCTCCTTAAAACTTGTCCCATGTGGAGATGCAAATCTTACCTACTCTTCTCACATGTGGAGACCTCACAATATTAGCCTCCATGTGCCCCCAAACTGGGGTAGTACCTAGAATCCTCTCCTTGGCTCAGCATACCAACTGTAATTATCACCTGGGATTCCTTTTTACAAAGTAATATTTTAAAGTTTGTATTTAATCTTAGAAGCAATATAATAGTGTCAGAGGGCTGAAAACTGAAAAATATATTTAAGCATCAATCATTAAAAGGCCAAATTTGGCGAGGCATGGTGGCTCTTGCCTGAAATCCTAGCCTTTGGGAGGCTGATTCAAGAGGACTGCTTTGAGCCTAGGAGTTCAAGGTCAGCTGGAGCAACATAGTGCGACCCCCATCTCTACAAAAAATGTGTACTTAGCCGGGCATTGTTTTGCAAGCCTATAGTCCCAGCTACTGGAGAGGATGAGGCGGGAAGATCGCTTGAGCCCAGGAGGTTCAGACTGCAGTAAGTCATGATGGTACCATTGCATCCCATCCTGGATGATAGAACAATACCCTGTCTCAAAAATAAAATAAAATAAAATAATAAAATGAAATGAAATAAAATAAAATAAATAAAAGAAAAGAAAAGAAAATGCCAAATTTGAGGGAGTTGTTATCTATGAAGGGGAAGGAGAATGTAATCTGGAATGTTATTAGTTATGTTTTATTTCTTAAGCTGGGCAGTATTATCACAGATGTTATTTTCTGTTCTATTTTATGTCTCCAGTATTTTGTAAAACATTAAAAAATCATTGTAAGTCATTACCCTAATATTATACCCTTTTTATTCATTACTTTGGTGCAGAATCTTAGATCACTCACCTTTGTTCTCCTTGTAAAGCTAGAGGGAAAATCTCCAACACATCATGTAGCCAACACATCATGTAGCCAACACATCATGTAGCCAACATATCATGTAGCCAATTTGCCTAAGAGGCTCAATTTCAAAATAATGCTTTTTAAATAATCGATCAGAAAAAGATTGAATAATAATCCGTGACCAAAACTTTCTATTATTCCTTTTTTTTTTTTTTTTTTTTAGACGAGGTCTCACTCTTGTCACCCAGGTTGGAGTGCAGTGGCGTGATCTCAGCTCACTGCAACTTCTGCCTCCTTAGCTGAAGGGATCCTCTCACCTCAGCCCCCCAATTAGGCGCGACTACAGGCACACACCACCAAGCCCAGCTAAGTTATTTTGTATTTTTAGTAGAGATATGGTCTTGCTATACAGGCTGGTCTTGAATTCCTGGACTCAAGCGACTCAGCCACCTCAGCCTCCCAAAGTGCTGGGATTACAGGCATGAGGCACTGCACCTGGCCTAAAACTTTCTACTAAAAAATAATTACGTATCTGTGCTGTCCTGAAATATGCTATTTAGCTCTTAAATTCTGTGCTTTTGTGACCCTCTCTGAAGTGCTGGTTTATAACGGTGAAATGGATCATCTTGTTTTTCAACACCAGAGGGCACCATATTCCCTTCTGGAGCAAAACAATCAAAATAATGTTTTCCATCAAAGAACTTATTTACTGGGGTAGAATATGGATTGGTGTATTTTCAGTTGTTTGATAACCAAAAACGTAAAATATTTTGTGCTTTATGAGAAAGGGTTTAGAGAATCGTAATAAGGCTTTCTCTTGCTATTAATCTGTCTCTAGCTAAGAATCTGTCAATGCTTTTGCTAAACTGCTTTTCAGGGACATTTATTGTATGTTTGTCCAGAGGGAATAAAACAACTACTCTGGGTTAATGCTTGGGATAACTTATTTTTAAGGGTTAGGGTTAGACACATCATGTATTCTGGTTTTCAGTTTCAGGTAGCATGTGCAGTTTTCTGAAAATAGGCATTTCCCCTAAATTCAGGATAAAATTGGTAGCAGGTATTGTGCTTCAGTGTGGATTGAGGTGTAGTAGAGAGGAATGAAATGATGTTAGCTAGTAGGTTGCAGTGAACCATTCATATTACATTGATGTTTAGCAGAGTTTCTTAACTTGGGTTTGATAAATCATCCTTTTATTCATCAATAAAAGTGATTGGAACAAGGTCACACCAGTCAATGACTTCTTGTCACTAATTATACCTTTTTTTGTCCAATTAAAACATTTAAAGATATTTTTGCATTATACATTACGTTGTTTCTGGTTGCTGAATTTTTTCCCTTTTATCTGTAGCCACAACAATGGATAGTCTATTTAGGTTGTCTAATCCATAGGAAATACAAATGAGGCAGCTTCTATAAAGGAGCAGGACAATCCAGTGGGATAAGTGCCAAACGTGTATTTTAAGGAAATGAAGGGACTAGCACTCTCTATGTACTTTGATAGTATGTTCATTTGCTATTGCCACTGTCACAAATTAACACAAATTAAGTTGTTTAAAACACACACATTTATTATAGTTCTGTAGGTAATAAGTAGAAAATGGTTGTCATTGAACTAAAATCAAGGTGTTAGCAAGACTGCATTTCTTTCTGCAGGCTCCAGGTTAGAGTCTGTTTTCTTGCCTTTTCTGGCGTGTAGAGCCCGAACCTGGGCTCATGCACAATTTCCATATTCAAAGCCAGCAATAGCCGGTTGAGTCTTTCTCACAGTGTCATGTCTTTGCTTCTGACTCTTCAGTCTTCTTTTTCCTCATTTAAGGACCCTGTGATTACACTTGGACCCACCCACTTCATCCATGATAATCTCCTTATTTTAATGTCAACTAGTTAGCAGCCTTAATTCCATTTGCAGTCTCAATTCTCCACTGCCATTTAACATAATAGATTCACAGGTTCGAGATATTAGGATATGGGCCTCTTTGAGGGGAAGGAGGGAAGTATTATTCTGCTTACCACAGATGATTTTGGTGGAATTCTTGAGTCAAGCCAACCTTGAAAGAGAAGAGGTAGATACTACTTGCAGGTCTTGACAGCTTCTAGAGAAATTAATGTTTTCTCTAACCTTCTTTGGAATTTCCACGTTATTCACTTCTCTAGTTTTTCCTGGGGTTCCAAAAGTGAGTATGTGTTCTAGGAGGCATAATTCATTATGTATCCACCATTATTATCATAATTTGACAGAAATGATGAGATTAGTCCATTAGGTCTTGCCTAAGTAGGACAAAGGGCAATGAAGTTTACATGGCAGAGCTGGATCAAGAAAACTAAAAGGCACAAGGCATTGTTTGAAAAAGCTCAGTGGACTCTGAAAAGAGAAAGCCACATGAAAGCAAGGGCTGCTTAGGTAAAATGTGTAGCACTAAAGATAATATTGACCTACCTCACAGTGTTGTCTAGAGCCAATCTGAGTAAAGAAACATTAGACAATAAATCACATCTTCTTGGTACATAAATAACATCCAGGTAGCACAAAGCTATGCCAAGACCTTCAGACTGCTAGTGTCCATTTTGGTCCAGAGAAGTAATGACAGTCACAGACTAGAGGTGTATTAATGACAAAGACAATAGATTTCATTTGGGATGCCTGTGTGTGTGAGGTTTTTGTACTTATTAATGAGCAACATGCCCTGAAAATTCAGTTTTCTTCATGTTATTTTGAATAAACTAAGTATATGTGCAAGACACTCAATTTATCCTCAAATGGTGGAAATTCAATGAAAACTAGATACCACAGACTTGCTGAGTTTGATGAGGAAGAGTTGTGCTCTCTTTCAGTTAATTCATTAGTTATATAGGTCCCAAATCGTTATGCGAAATATTGAAGCCAGAAGTTTGAGTTAGCCTTTAAACTAATCAGTAATAGTTTGGGGAATAGTGTATGTTGTGACATGTTTAAGATTCTCTTCTTACTCAGATGCTAATTGCTGAGTTTTGCTCTACCAGCAAGCTCTGGAGAATTCTGTGCCATCTCCTTGATGCAGTGCTATCATCTTACCTATATTAGGTGAATACGTTTATTATTGGGGTTAAGCCTAAGGAAGAAAGAAAATAAAGCAGTGTTCCAGAGCAAAAAGCCTTTGCAGCCACTACAGACATTTATGAGTCAAAGAGTAGTGCTCATCTCAGCACACATGAAATTATAGGAAAATGTTCCTTTATTTTAAGTGACCAGTCTTTGTGTTAGGATATTTTTCTTTTTAGTAACACTTAGATTTTATTAGTTTGGAACTACACACTTGAGAAGTCAAAAATCTTTGACTGCTTGATTGGCACCTAATAGTAACTGTTGTCATACCAAGTGCCAGACGCTTCCTGTCTATTAGATAGTAATAAATACTGAGAATGTAATGGCTTCACCTTTATAAGGGTCCCAGAGCATGGGGGTTTATATTTCTAGTCTTTTGATAGAGGATAGAGTTTTACCTTAGGAACATATTTAGGGAAGAGATGGATATTTTAATCTCTGGATTGGTTTCTTTATGCCTTAAAGAAATGTGTAGTGCAGTGGTTCTCAAATGTTCATTTGTGGACCAGCTGCATCAGAATCACTAGGGGAGATTTTTTACAAATTCTGCAGACATTGTGAGTGTTATAAGTCTGGGATAGGCCCCAGACAGTTTTTTGTTTGTTTGTTTGTTTGATTCTAGGCTGGAGTGTAGTGGTGTGATCAGAGCTCACTGCAGCCTTGAACTCCTGGACTCAAGTGACCAGACAATTTGTATAAGCACTCCAGTTAATCCAAGTGTGTAGCCAGGCCTGGTAACTCTTACATGTTTGTTCTAAAGTCAGCTGGAGTTAAAGTTTAGGAGAATATTTTCTCCTTAATGTTATTAGACTAATATCTGTCAAAAGTCATAAGATTGATATTGATGAATGAAAATGAATAAACCTTCTTAAATAGTATGCCGCCTCTAAAGGATTGACTTCAAAAATATTTTTACATGGGAGTCAAAGAATGGCAATAATAACAGCAGTGGTAACAAAATAGATAATAACAGCAGTGGTAACAAAAACAATAAACATTTACATAGTGTCTACTGTGTGCCAGGTACTGCTCCAGTCCCTTTGGATATATTATTCACTCAGTGTTCACGGCAGCCTGTAAGGTGCTTACTTTATTATTGCCATTTTACATATGGAAGTGAGATATTTTGTCTGGGGTCACCAAACTAGTAAGTGGTGAAGCTTGAAATCAGACCTTGGCCATGAGGCTTAAGAAGCTGTGCTCTTAACCAGTATGCTCCATCCTCTGCTTAGCTCATGATTTCGTTATGCTGTGGAGGTCCATAATGAGAAGCAACATAGTTAAGTTGGTTTAAACTGTGGGCTTTTGGGGCAGACACTGCACAGCACTGACAAAGGAATCATTTAGGTGAATTAATTACCCTTTCTGGGGCTTAGTTCTCTCTTCCAAAAAAATGAAATGTAAAATGTATTACTATAAGGTTGTTGGTAAGACTAAATTAAGAAATGTTTACAAAGTGTTGAACACATGTATCTTACATAAGTCCCCAGTCATTGGTAGCTACAATTATTATAAGTGTTAAAACATTAGACAGTCAAGAAGCCTAAACAATGAAAAATTATGGGCCAACAGGACTGTCTAGAATGCATTGGCAGGTTAGATTTCAGCAGTTACAGGGCTCTGGAGCAAATACAGCAGCCAACATAAATAATTTTTAAAGAAGCTAGAAATGAAATAAAAAGTAATATAATGAGAAATTAATAATTACCATTGAGAAACATAATTACAAATGACAAAAAAGTACGGCTTTTGCTTATGGACTATATACATACATTCTTTCCTAATTATCATAGGAATTGTGTGCAAGCCTCTGAGAAGAAACTGTAGACCAATGTGTATTGAGTAATATAAGCCAAAATTTGTGAAGGAAACTGATAGGATTAGGAGCTGCAAGAAGACAAAAATTGTCCACTGTGCCCATGGAATTGCCATTGTTTTATTCCTTTACTTCCCTAATAAACTTGCTTTCACTTACTCTAGGGACTTGCCCCAAATTCTTTCTTGTGCGAAGTCCATTTAAAAGACAAAGAAAAATTCAGTAACCTTTCTGAAGATTGCAGAGTCACAGAATGTTAGAACTGGAAAGGAACACTATGCCTGGTTCTTCACCACCACCACTAGAATTGAGACCCACTGCCCTAAATAATTTCCTAGCATTCCAGATGAATGCCCTGGTCTGGTTCAGAAAACTTACCATACTACATGGCTTGTAATTGGAGAGAGGCAGTATAGTATATTGGAAAGAAAATCAGAAATGTCAGTAGTTTGAGATTGGAGTCCTAACTCCCCTGGTAATTTAGCTGTATGCTCTTGTGCAACATGCTTAATTCAGCTGTCTTGGTTTCTTCTGTGTATTTACTACCTTGTCCACAGAAACTAATAAATAAATCTCTTTTTTTTCCTGTTAAAGACTAATTAAAGTTTACTAACCAAGCGCAGTGGCTCATGCCTATAACCCCAGCACTTTGGATGCTGAGGTGGGCGGATTACTTGAGAACAGGAGTTCAAGATCAGCCTGGCCAACATGGCAAAACCCCATCTCTACTAAAAAATACAAAAATTAACTGGGTGGGGTGGCATGTGCCTGTAGTCCCAGCTACTCAGGACGCTGAGGCAGGAGAATCACTTGAATCCGGGAGGCAGAGGCTGCAGTAAGCCAAGATCATGCCACTGCACTCCACCCTGGGCAACAGAATGAGACTCCATCTCAAAAATAAAAAAAAAATAAAGTTTACTAACATGATCAGTGACAATACTATGACCTTAGGCTTTCTAATTCATAGTCTTTTGTGGCTGGGCTTTCCAAATGGCAGTTACCCATTCTTATTTTACCTTCATTCTACATAATGATTTTGTTTAAGATGTTCTTTTAAAGGGCTATGTCATAATGTTAAGCAAAAAGCAAAGCAGAGGGCAGATGCAGTAGCTTACACTTGTAATCCAGTGCTTTGGGAGGCCAGGGCAGGAGGATTGTTTTATCCCAGGAGTTTGAGACTAGCCCTGGCAACGTACCAAGACCCAGTCTCTACAAAGAACAAAAATAAAAAAATTAGTTGGGCTTGTTGGCATGCACTGGACTCCCAGCTACTCAGAAGTCTGGGATGGGAGGGTCACTTGAGCCTGGGAGGTCAAGGCTGCAGTGAGCCATGGTCGTGCCACAGCACCCCAGCCTGAGCAACTGGGCGAGACCCTGTCTTAAACAAACAAACAAACAAATATAAAACACCAAACCAGACTATAAGAGTATCTTTATAGATAATTAAATCATCGATCACAATCAAAAGAATTGCAAGAAAACATCAAAGATTTACAAAGATGTTTTTTTCTACCAAATACTTAAAATAAGCATGAATTTCTTATTACAATAAATAAACAGCACTATTTACCCTTAGGATGAATATATACATTTGCCAAGGTAGCCATACTCTGGGACAGGTTTTACACACTCATTTTGTGAAAATAACTATTCTCATAGTGATACTGGATCCACCTACAATTCCAAAGTTCTCTAGGATAGACAATGCCGTGTTGAAGTTCTTCCAACTTTGCCTGAATTTCTATCTAAATTTATAGCATCATTTAGCCAGTTGCCAAAGCTAGAAACATGGGAATCTTTCATAACTTTATTTCCTTCATTATCCACATATAATTAGTTATCACATTTGCATATAATTGGTTATTAAGTTTTAACCCCTTTTGCTTTTAAACTGTCTCTTTTCTTTTCTTCTCTACTCCCACTGTTCAAGATCCTAGTTAAAACCCTTACTATCTCCTTCTTGAATTACAGTTAAATTATACTTGGTTATGACAGTTTTTTGCCTATAAATCTATGATCACCATTTATGAAGGATAGTGTCCAAATTCATTCATGTTTCAGCCCCACCCCACATTTCCTTTTCCATCTTCTTCCACTCCATCTTCTTCACCCCTTCCTGCCACTTCTCTTTGGTCCAGGCTTCTCTTATTTTTCTGAAAATGGCATGGACTTTAGTGCATCTGTAAGTAGTCCCTCTGTTTTGCTTTCTCTACCTTATATTCTTCATTTAGGAAGTTACTCATCTTTCATGACTGAGTTCAAATATTAAACTTTCATTAACTTACCCGGGCGAATTTAGCTGCTTCCATGTCTCCTAGGCTCTTTGTAACCACCCTGATTATAACATGTAATATGTTGTAAGCTTTGTGTGCATACTTCAGAATAATTTATTGTTTCTTTGTTGGACGTAAAGTAGTTTCTAATCCCCCCTCCTTCTTTTCTTTCATGACTGAGTTGGAGTATTTCATTTTATTTTATTTTATTTTATTTTACTTTATTTTATTTTTATTGTACTTTAAGTTCTAGGGTACATGTGCCCAACGTGTAGGTTTGTTACATATGTATACATGTGCCAGGTTTGTGTGCTGCACCCATTAACTCGTCATTTACATTACATATATCTCCTAATGCTATTATTCCCCCTCCCCCCACCCCACAATAGGCCCCGGTGTGTGATGTTCCCCTTCCTGTGTCCAAGTGATCTCATTGTTCACTTGGTGTTCACTCATAGGTGTTCACTCACCTATGAGTGAGAACATGCGGTGTTTGGTTTTCTGTTCTTGCAATAGTTTGCTGAAATGATGGTTTCCAGCTGCATCCATGTCCCTACAAAGGACACAAACTCATCCTTTTTTATGG
>NW_012122265.1:5676312-5710096 GCF_000951035.1 Colobus angolensis palliatus | reverse complement strand
TTTACTCTTTTTTCTCTACACTTCTCTTCTCACTTCATTTCATTCATTTGATCTTCAATTGCTGATACTCTTTCTTCCAGTTGATCGAGTCAGTTTCTGAAGCTTGTGCATTTGTCACATATTTCTCGTGTCTTGGTTTTCATCTCTATCAGTTCTTTTAAGGTCTTCTCTGCGTTGATTATTCTAGTTATCCATTCATCCATTCTTTTTTCAAGGTTTTTAGTTTCTTTGCGCTGGTTACGTAATTTCTCCTTTAGCTCTGAGAGGTTTGATCGACTGAAGCCTCCTTCTTTCAACTTGTCAAAGTCATTCTCCGTCCAGCTTTGTTCCGTTGCTGGCCATGAGCTGCATTCCTTTGGAGGGGGAGATGTGCTCTGATTTTTTGAATTTCCAGCTTTTCGGCACTGCTTTTTCCCCATCTTTTTGGATTTATCTGTCTTTGGTCTTTGATGATGGTGACGTACTGATGGGGTTTTGGCGTGGGTGTCCTTTGTTTTTGTTAGTTTTTCTTCTAACAGTCAGGACCCTCAGCTGCAGGTCTGTTGGAGTTTGCTTGAGGTCCACTCCAGACCCTGTTTGCCTGGGTATCAGCAGCGAAGGCTGTAGAAGATAGAATATTGCTGAACAGTGAGTGTTGCTGTCTGATTCTTCCTCTGGAAGCTTCGTCTCAGGGGTGTACCCAGCCGTGTGAGGTGTGAGATGTTGGTCTGCACCTAGTGGGGGATGTCTCTCAGTTAGGCTACTCAGGGGTCAGGGACCCACTTGAGCAGGTAGTCTGTCCGTTCTCCGATCTCAACCTCCATGCTGGGAGAACCACTGCTCTCTTCGAAGCTGTCAGACAGGGACATTTACATCTGCAGAGGTTTCTACTGCTTTTTGTTTAGTTATTCCCTGTCCCCGGAGGTGGAGTCTGCAGAGGCAGGCAGGCCTCCTTGAGCTGTGGTGGGCTCCACCCAATTTGAGCTTCCTGGTGGCTTTGTTTACCTACTTAAGCCTCAGCAATGGCGGGCGCCCCTACCCCAGCCTGGCTGCCGCCTTGCAGTTAGATCTCACAGTGCTATGCTAGCAATGAGGGAGGCTCTGTGGGCATGGGACCCTCCGGGTCAGGTGTGGGATATAATCTCCTGGTGTGCCGTTTGCTAAGACCCTTGGTAAAGTGCAGTATTGGGGTGGGAGTTACCCGATTTTCCAGTTGTTGTGTGTCTCAATGTCCCTTGGCTAGGAAAAGGAATTCCCTTCCCCCTTGCGCTCCCCAGGTGAGGGGATGCCTCGCCCTGCTTCAGTTCTCAGTGGTCGGGCTGCACCTGCAGACCAGCATCGACTGTCCGACATGCCCCAGTGAGAAGAACCCAGTACCTCAGTTGAAAATGCAGAAATCATGTCTTCTGTGTTGCTCATGCTGGGAACTGGAAGCTGGAGCTGTTCCTATTCGGCCATCTTGGGCGCCCTCCCCTCCGTTGGAGTATTTTATTAAAGATGACTTATTAAATTTAAATCCTCAAATAAAAATATAAGAAAAATTGAGAACACGTTTAGTTGAGTGTATGGGTGTTGAGGTGTGGGGAAGAGCATTCTCAAGTAGAATATTGACTGTTTTTATGTTCAAAAAATATTTATACATAATAAAATCTTTTATTTAAAAACCAGTATTAAAGATAAGAAAAATTTTTTACAAAGTATAAAGAATAATTTTGTTAACTATGTTTCCCTAAGAAGATGTAAGTTATGAATTGCTAGTGGTAATACTGTAGAATGATTGTTTGCACTAATGATAATTTGTTTTTTTTTTAACACTAAATTCAGAACCCTGAATTCTGAAACTGCTGTTTGTAAGCTATATCATTAAAAAGAGAAAAGTGGTAAGCACTTTATACATATTATTTCTAATTTACCCAGTAGCTCTGTGACATAGATATGCTTATTTATTTATTTATTATTTGAGGCAGAGTCTTGCTCTGTCATCCAGACTGGAGTTCAGTGGCACGATCTTGGCTCACTGCAACCTCTGCCTCCCGGGTTTGAGTGATCCTCCTGCCTAACCCTCCCAAGTAGCTGGGACTACAGGCACATGCCATCACACCTGGCCAATTTTTGTATTTTTAGTAGAGATGGGGTTTCACCATGTTGGCCAGGCCAGTCTCGAACTCCTGACCTCAGGTGATCCAACTGCCTCAGCCTCCCAGAGTGCTGGGATTACAGGCGTGAGCCACCATGTCTGGCCTTTTCCCATCTTTATAGGTGAGGAAACTGATTCACATACAAAGAAATAAAGTAGGTTAAAATCTTAATTTGGGGGATATAACTCTAAAACCAATATATTTGTGCTGATAAAAAATATATTTATTTGCTTTTATTAAAGTAATTCTTATTTCTTTTAGGCAAAATAGAATATTCAGATAAGCAAGAAAACCTCCATAAATTACAATCTACTATTCCTATATGTAAATTTATTTAAGTGTAATAATTTTGTGTATGCTGTTCTCTAGCCTTTTGTTCTTAGCAGTGTTCTCTGAACATTTTCCCATGTATTTTTTCTATAGATACACCACAATTTATTTAATTTATTTTTTATTATTTGTTTTTATATTTTAGAGACAGGATCTTACTCTGTCACTCAAGCTGGAGTGTACTTGTATGATCAGAGCTCGCTGTAACCTCCAATTCCTGGACTCTAGCAATCCTCCTGCCTCAGCCTCATGAGTCGGTAGGACTACAGGCATGTGTTGCTATACCTGACTTATTTTTTTTTAGTTTTTGTAGAGATGTGGTGTCTCACTATGTTGCCCAGGCTGGTTTTAAACTCCTGGCCTCTAGAAATCCTCCTCCTTCGGCCTCCCAAAGCACTAGGTTTACAGATGTGAGCCACTACACCTTGTCAACTAGTTCCCTTCTTTGATCACTGTTAGTTATATGTTTTGGCTGATACAGCCTATTCTGTGTGTGTGTTTCATTTCTATATGTCTTCTCATTTCCTCAAGATAAATTCCTCAAAGTGACTATTGCTGGGTGTAGTGTTGCTTAGCTTCATACTTTGCCACCCTCCGTTTGTTTCACTTGTCACTATTCCCTTTTTAGCTGGCCATCTCGTTTTTGGCCAGGGAGATCAGCACCTCCTTAGTAAGAGACCCTGAGGTTCTTTTTTCTTTTTTTTAACTTTTGTGGGCTTTTTATTTTAAGTAAGTAAGAACACTTATATGAGATTTACTTTCATCAAGTTTTTAAGCATATAATACATTGTCATTGATGATACATATAATGTTACACAGCATCTCTTTAGAGCTTATCATCTTGCTTACCTGAAACTTTATAGGCATAACATTGATTAACAACATCCCATTTTCTTCTCCCCCTACCTCCTGGAGACTATAATTCTGCGCTTCAGGTCTGTGATATGGTTTGGCTCTGTGTCCCCATCCAAATCTCATCTCAAATTGTAATCCCCACGTGGGAGGGGATTACAGGGAGGGACCTGGTAGGAGGTGACTGGATAATGGGGGTTGATTTCCCCCTTGCTGTTCTCATGATAGTGAGTTCTCACAAGATCTGGTTGTTTGATAAGTGTCTAGAGCTTCTCCCTTCTTTCCCCTGTTACCATGTAAGACACGCCCTACTTCCCCTTTACCTTCCACCATGGTTGCAAGTTTCCTAAGACCTCCCCAGCCATGTGGAACTGTGAGTTAATTAAACATTCTTTCTTTAAAAATTACCCAGTCTCAGGTAGTACATTTATAGCAGTGTAAGAAAAGACTAATATAGAGAATTGGTATGAGCAGAGTAAGTTACTGCTATAAAGATAACCTGAAAATGTGGAAGCGACTTTGGAACTGTGTAATAGGCAGAGGTTGGAACAGTTTGGAGGGCTCAGAAGAAGGCAGGAAGATGTGGGAAAGTTTGAAACTTCCTAAAGCCTTGCTGAATGGTTTTGACCAACATGCTGATAGTTATATGTACAGTGAAGTCCAGGCTTAGGCTGAGTTGGTCTCAGGTGGAGACTAACAACTTACTGGGAACTGGAGCAAAGGTCACTTTTGCTATGCGTAGGCAAAGAGACTGGCAGCATTTTGCCCCTGCCCTGGAGATCTGTGGAACTTTGAACTTGTGAGAGATGATTTGTGGTATCTGGCAGAAGAAATTTCTAAGCAGCAAAGCATTCAAGAGGTGACCTGGTTTATTCTGAAAGTGTTCAGTTATATGCATTCACAAAGAGATGGTTTGAAATGGGAACTTATGTTTAAAAGGGAAGCAAACTATAAAGGTTTGGAAAGTTTGCTGTCTGACCATGTGGTAGAAAAGAAAGACCCATTTTCTGAGGAGGAATTTAAGCCCACTGCAGAAATTTGCATAAGCAATTATATGAATATTAACAACCAAGACAATGAGGAAAATGTCTCCACCGCATGTCAGACATCTTTGTGATAGCCCCTCCCATCATACGCCCCAGAGGCCTAAGGGAAAAATGGCTTCGTGAGCCATTCCAGGCCCCCTGCTGCTCTGTGCAGCTTCAGGCCTTGATTCCTATGCCCCAGCTGCTCTGGCCCCAGATGTGGCTAAAAGGGACCAAGGAAAAGCTCAGGCTGTTGCTTCAGAGGGTGAAAGCCCCAAGCCTTGGTGGCTTCCACATGGTGTTGCGCCTGTGGGTGTGCAGAAAAGAGTTGAGCTTCGAGAACCTCCACCTAGATTTCAGAGTATATATGGAAACACCTGGATGTCCAGGCAGAAGTCTGCTGCAGGAACATAGCCCTTAATGAGAACCTCTACACAAGCAATGCAGAGGGGAAATGTGGGGTTGGAGCCCCCACACAGAGTCTTCACTGGGGCACTGCCTAGGGGAACTGAGAAGAGGGCCACTGTTCTGTAGACCCCAGAATACTAGATCAGTTGACAGCTTGGTGCCAGCCTGTGAAAACAGACACAGGAGCTGTACCCATTAGATCCACAAGGACAGAGCTGCCTAAGGCTGTGGGAGCCCACTCATTGCATCAGCATGCCCTGGATGTGAGATAGGAGATGTTGGAGCTTTAAGATTTGTTGACTGCCCGGCCAAGTTTCAAGCTTGTATAGGGCCTCTGTCCTTTTTTTTTTTTTTTTTTTTTTTTTTAGCCAATTTCTCCCATTTGTAATGGGAACATTTACCTAATGCTTGTACCCCAATTGTATCTTGGAAGGAACTAACTTGTTTTTGATTTTACAGGCTCATAGGTGGGAGGAACTTGCCTTGTCTCAGATGAGGTTTTGGAATTGGAGTTTTGAGTTAATGCTGGAATGATTTAAAACTTTTGGGGTTGGCTGCAAAGGCATGATTGGTTTTGAAATGTGAAAGGGACATGAGATTTGGGAAGGTCCATAGGCAGAATGATACGGTTTGGCTGTGTGTCCTCACCAAAATCTCATCTCAAATTGTAATCCCCACGTATTGAGGAAGACACCTAGTAGGAGGTGATTGGATTTTGGGGGTGGATTTCTCCCTCACTGTTCTTGTGATAGTGAGTTCTCATGAGTTCTGGTTGTTTGATAAATGTCTGGCACTTTCTGTCTCTCTCTCTCCCTCCTTTTCCTCCCTCCCCCCGCTCTCCTCGCTGTCTCTCTCCTGCTGCCGTATACAAGGTACCTTTCGTCCCCTTTACCTTCCTCCGTGATTGCAAGTTTCCTCCGTGATTGCAAACTCCTAGCTATATGGAACTGTGAGTTAATTAATCCTCCTTTCTTTACAAATTATTCAGTCTCAGGTAGTATCTTTATAGCAGTGTGAGAACAGACTAATGCAGTCTATGAATTTGATGATTTTAGAAGTGGAACCATGCAGTATATGACTTTCCACGACTGGCTTATTCACTTAGCATAGTGTTTCAGTGTTCAGCCATGTTTTTGCATATTGCAGAGTTTCCTTCTTTTTTTAAGGCTGTATAGTACCCACTATATCTATATCCTACATTTTCTTTATGCATTAATCTGTCAATGGACATTTGGGTTGTTTCCACAGCTTGCCTAGTGTGAATGCTGCTACAATGAACATAGGAATTCTAATATCTATTTGAGATCCTGATTTTAATTATTTTGGACAAATAGAAATGGGATCGCTGGATCATATGGCAGTTCTACTTTTAATTATTTAAGGACCCTTTGTACTGTTCTCTATAGTGGCTATACCATTTTTATTATCATCAACAGTATGCAAGGGTTCCCTTTTGTCCACACCCTCACTAACATTTGTTGTCTTTTGGTTTCTTTTGATAATAGCCATTCTGATAGGTGTGAGGTGATATCTCACTGTGGTTTTAATTTAAATTTGTCTGTTCTTTAGTGACATTCAAAATTTTTATATACCTGTTGTTCGTTTGTATGTCTTCTTTGGAAAAATGTCTATTCAGTCCTTAGCCCATTTTTTAATTGGGTTATTTATTTTTTACTACTGAGTTATAAGAACTCCTTATATATTTTGGAGATTAACCCCTTATCAGAGATATGGTTTGCAAATATGTTCTGCCTCCCTATAGATTGCCTTTACACTCTGTTGATTGTTTTCTTTGCCATATAGAAGTTGTTTGAATTTTATTAGTCCCACTTATTTATTTTTGTTTCTGTTGCCCGTGCTTTTGTTGTCATATTCACGAAATCATTCCTAAGGAGATCCTGAAGTTCTTAACATTCAATAATCTTATTTCATCATTCTGAGATATTAGTTTAACCATTAGGTGGATGAAATGGCTAATAATTTTGAGGAATAGTTTTATAATATTCATGCTTTATGGGTTTTTGTCTGATTTTGCTTTTGGAAAATTTATCATTTCTTTTTCTAGTTGAATATAATTTCTTAAGGAAAGTATTTGAGTATCATTTTGAGCCATGTATATGGTTCTCCCAACAGCATCTTAGATGTAGGTACTTTATAAATAGTATACTTCAGGGCTTGCTACTTAAGGGATTCATAGACAAGTGGCTTCAGCATCACCTGAAAACTTGTCAGAGACATACATATCTCAGGCCTTCTACCCACTGAATTAGAATCTGCATGTTAATACATTCCCCAGGTGACTCATATGCTCTTTACTATTTGAGAATCATTGCTTTCAGCTATTTTGTTCTCAACTTACTTCAGCTTTGTAGACAGCTTACTTTGCTCCCAGTAGTAATTGCTTTTGCTGCACGTTACATTTTCCTGTCTGCTAGTAGATACTGCCCTTCTTTTGGAAAAGCTTGCTTTTTACAATGTGTCTGGTTTGAAACAAGAATGGAGTAGTCTATTTCATAAGGCAATTGTCTTTTGAAGTAACCTCAGTTGCGTTAAAGGTGTTGTATTGATTATGGCATTTTAGACGTAGCTGAATTATTAATTTGGCTTCATTTGGCAGATAGAAACATTTTAAAATCAGCGATTTTATGAAACGTGTTTTATGTCATTAGTCTGTTATTGTCTTAAATATATACTAGTGCTAATAAATATATCTCCTTGGATATAAATAATGATCATCTTAAAAAATAAGCATTACCTTCATCTGAAAATGCTAACTTTGCAACTTCATTGTTTCAGGGAAACAAATCTGTACTTTAAATGAGAAATGTGATAAAAGTTCTACTTGGCATTACAATTGTTTGCTAAATATAACAAAATATATTTTTAGATGTTACCGTTCCAAATCTTTAATTAAATGTCTAATGTACTGCTTACCTATATACAGGTATTCCTCACTATTTAAACTCAGAAACCAAATGGGTTTGAACATACTTTCAGAAATACACATTTGCCCTGTGTAGTCTTGCTCTTCACTCTCCGAACTCATTAACTGAGGAACCAAATAGATATGAATAGGAAGGTTTCCCCATGCCCTTCTTCCACACGAACCGTCGCCACAATAAATATCCATAGACTATAATATATAACAGCATTTCCTTGTTTGCTTTTCTCAAAATCTTAACAGAATGTTCTTATAGTACATTAAATATAGAAATACCCTATTAACCATATCTTCTTTTTGAAGACTCAAAGTGCAGATCAGTATAATAAAGGCTCCAGTAGGTCCTCTGTGAATTAAATCTGATAAAATTTGCTTTATCCAGCATTTTTTGCACAACTATATGACAAGGATTAGCAGGCCATATGCCTAATGAGGAGGACATAATATATTTATAATAGAGTCTATGAACGCCTTACCTAATATGAACCTCAGATTACTTAAAATCATTACTAAACTTTGTTATTGGAGTTAAACATGCTAACATGTGTACCT
Organism: Colobus angolensis palliatus; assembly: GCF_000951035.1. NCBI lineage: Eukaryota > Metazoa > Chordata > Mammalia > Primates > Cercopithecidae > Colobus > Colobus angolensis. Next base: position 5,701,871 of record NW_012122265.1, on the reverse strand, counting down.
GATATATACTAATTGGTTTTAGCTTCACAGTGGAAATTAGGTGACAGTTACTTCAGCACTTTTAACAGTGATGATTCCCTAAAAGTGTCATTTTACAGTATCCTGTGATATGCCCTCTCAGATGGCATCACTGCTTACTTACCCCCTCATTCACTGTCCTATACCTACAGTAGTCTTCTCACCATCTTCCTAGCATACCAAGCACTTATTGTTTCTTCTGCCTTGGAAGGCTCTGCCCTGAGATATCCACATAAGTCCCTCACCTCATTCACATCTCTACTCAAATGTCACTTCCTTAGACCCCTATTAGACTACCCTTTCTGAAGTAGTGACCTACCTACCTTACATCTACATTCTTAATTTCTCTACTTAGTGTGGTTTATTTTTCTTCATAGTTCATACTCCCACCTAATACATATTTTAATCTTTTTCTACCCTACTAGACGGTAAACCTCACAAGAAAAAGGTGTTTTGGGGTTGTGTTTACTACTGTACAAATAATAATTCAATAGTATTGAATGAATGACATTTTATTAAGTATATATAAATGAGATTCATATGTTGGTGTCTCCCAGTTGTATTTCTTAACATTAGATGCATAATTTTGGAACTATGTAAATATAATACAGATACCATTGTGGCAGACATTGTTAGTTCACTAACTTAGCACCTATTTCCAGCCTCCTTCTTTGCCTGTCTTTACCATAGAAGACCCCTTCCCAAAAAAACAAAGGCACAAATTCTAAGTATTTTACTCATTTCACCAGTCTCCTTGTAGCTAGGATTGACTGTGTGGCATTATTCAGATCAGTGAGAAATAAACAGACATCTGCTGGGGTCTTCTGGGAAAGCTTTCTCTTACGTACAAAATGGTCAGATGTGGCTTATCCAGACATGTTTTCTTTCTGTCTTAAACAAGAACCCAGTGCCTAAGCCTGTGGAAGCCTATCTTGCGGACTACAAGTTCAGACATTTTAGTACGTAAGGAAATGAACCCCTATTAATTTGAGCTACATGTGATAACTTATTCTATTTATTGCATTTGACAGCTTTATTAACTAATAGAAAAGTCTGTGGAAGGAGGGTATGCTCAGTATTTGGCACACAGTAGATAAGTCTTATACATCAATTTGAACAACTATCTATGTACTAAAATATCCTCATAAGAGCTAAGGAAACCAGGTGAAAAGCCGTAGTACTTGGTTATAGCACAATAATAATAATAATTTTAAAAAGACTCATTGAAGAGGGTAGGAAGGACAATTTTTCATTACCCACATTACTCCTCCCCAAACCCTAGGCAGCACAACACAGAGAGAGGTACCGTTTTCCTGGGGGAAAAAGAGGGAAGTGAGCACACGACGTGGCCACGGATGCTAACATCAGGCCTACCACAGCACTGGGTAGAACCCCCCACAGCCCCATGTTCCAAGCTGGTACTCACTGACAGATCCTCTAAAACCACCCTCAAGCTTACATGGTTGACTTGGTCTCTAGTCCCCCCACCCTCCTGCACTGGGCTGACTCTATTGGCCTCAGGTTCCAGAAAGCCCTCAGTGGCAGGCAGCTCTCAGAGGCCCCAGCGTTCTGACACAAGCCAGTGCTATGCTGTTTACATCTGCCCTGGGCTGCGGGCCTGCCCTACTGCTGTGTCTGCCATATTGGGCTCTGGGCTTCTGTCAGCCCTGAACTGATCATGGCTGCTTCTGGCATCCCAGCACCACCTACATCTGCCACAGAGCTTTCCCAGACAAAGCCAATCTGTGAAGACTGGAATAAGTACCTCCTACTTCAACTGTGCAGAGATCAGTGCATGAGAACGGCGATCAAGAACAATCAGGGAAATATAACATAACCAGATGGACAACATAAGGTGTCAGTGACCTTAATGAAATGGATGTATGAACTGCCTGACAACTCACAATCACTGTTTTTAAGAAGCTTACTGAACCTTTGAAAATACAAAGAAACAATTAAAAAAACTGAAGGAAACTATAAGTGACCAGGATGAGAAATGTAATAAGGTGAAGTAATAATACTATAATCAAAACAGATATTTTGGAGCTCCAAAGTTTTGGGCATCATCAAAAAAGCAAATCTTCAAGTTATAGGAGTTCAAGAATGAGAAGAGAAAGATAAAGGGAAAGAAAGCTTATCTAAATAAATATTAACAGAAACCTTTCAAACCTGGAAAAAGACGTAAATATCCAGATAAAGGAAAGACAAAGGTCTCAAATCAGATTCAATCCAAATAAGACTGCCTGAAGACATAAAATAATCACATTATCGGGATCCCAGATCGAAGATGGCCAAATAGGAACAGCTCCGATATGCATCTCCCAACAAGATCAAGACAGAAGAAGGTGGGTGATTTTTGCATTTCCAAATGAGGTACCCAGCTCATCTCATTGGGACTGGTTAGACAGTGGTTGCAGCCCAAAGTGGGTGAGCCGAAGCAGGATGGGGCATCACCTGACCTGAGAAGCACAAGGGGTCGGGGAACTCCCTCCCCCATCCAAGGGAAGCCCTGAGGGACTGTGCCTTGAGGAACAGTTCTCTCCGGCCCACAGCCTTTGCAACCTGCTGACCAGGAGATTCCCTCAGGTACCTATACCAACAGAGCCCTGGGTTTCAAGCACAAAACTGAGTGGCCATTTGGGCAGACACTAAGCTACCTGCAGGAGTTTTTTTTCATACCCCAGTGGCACCTGGAATGCCAGCGAGACAGAACCATTCACTCCCCTGGAAAGGGGGCTGAAGTCAGGGAGCCAAGTGGTCTAGCTTAGTGGATCCCACCCATGTGGAGCCAAGCTAAGATCCACTGGCTCAAAATTCTCGCTGCCAGCACAGCAGTCTGAAGTGGTTGGGGGAGGGGTGTCTGTCATTACTAAGGCTTGAGTAGGTGGTTTTCCCCTCATAGTGTAAACAAAGCCGCCTGGAAGTTTGAACTGGGTGGAGCCCACTGCAGCTCAGCAAATCTGCTATAACCAGACTGCCTCTCTAGATTCCTTCTCACTGGACAGGGCATCTCTGAAAGAAAGGCAGCAGCACCAGTCACAGGCTTATAGATAAAACTCCCATCTCCCTGGGACAGATCAGCTGGGGGAAGGGGCGGCTGTGAGCACAGCTTCAGCAGACTGAAATGTTCCTGCCTGCCAGCTCGGAAGAGAGCAGTGGATCTCCCATCACAGTGCTCAAGCTCTGCTAAGGGACAGACTGCCTTCTCAAGTGGGTCCCTGACCCCTGAGTCTCCTGACTGGGACACACCTCCCAGCAGGGTGGACAGACACCTCATACAGGAGAGCTCGGGCTGGCATCTGATGAGTGCCCCTCTGGGACAAAGCTTCCAAAGGAAGGAACAGGCAGCAATCTTTGCTGTTCTGCAGTCTTTGCTGGTGACACCCAGGCAAACAGGGTCTGTAGTGGACCTCCAGCAAACTCCAGCAGACCTGCAGCAGAGGGTCCTGACTATTAGAAAGAAAACTAACAAGCAGACAGGAATAGCATCAACATCAACAAAAAGGACGTCCACACAGAAACCCCATCCGAAGCTCACCAACATCAAAGACCAAAGGTAGATAAATCCACTAAGATGAGGAAAAAGCAGGACAAAAAGGCTGAAAATTCCAAAACCAGAATGCCTTTTCTCCTCCAAAGGATCACAACTACTCACCAGCAAGGGAACAAAACTGGACGGGAATGAGTTTGATGAATTGACAGAAGTAGGCTTCAGAAGGTGGGTAATAACAAACTCCACCAAGTTAAAAGAGCATATTCTAACCCAATGCAAGGAAGCTAAGAACCTTGAAAAAAAGAGGAATTGCTAACTAGAATAACAAGTTTAGAGAAGAACATAAATGACTTGATGGAGCTGAAAAACAGCACAAGAATTTCATGAAGCATACACAAGTATCAATAGCCAAACCGATCAGGTGGAAGAAAGGATATCAGAGATTGAAGATCAACTTAATGAAATCAAGCATGAAGACAAGATTTGAGAAAAAAGAATGAAAAGAAATGAACAGAGACTCCGAGAAATGAGACTATGAAAAGACCAAACCTACATTTGATTGGTGTATCTGAAAGTGAGAGGGAGAATGGAACCAAGTTGAAAAACACTCTTCGAGATATTATCCAGGAGAACGTCCCCAACCTAGCAAGACAGGCCAACATTCAAATTCAGGAAATACAGAGAACACCACAAAGATATTCCTCAAGAAGAGCAACCTCAAGACACATAATCGTCAGATTCACCAGGGTGGAAATGAAGGAAAAAAGGTTAAGGGCAGCCAGAGAGAAACATTGGGTTACCCACAAAGGGAAGCCCATCAGACTAACAGTGGATCTCTCTGCGGAAACCCTACAAGCCAAAAGAGAGTGAGGGCAAATATTCAATGTTCTTAAAGAAAAGAATTTTCAACCCAGAATTTCATATCCAGCCAAACTAAGCCTCCTAAGCAAAGGAGAAATAAAATCCTTTACAGTCAAGAAAATGCTGAGAGATTTCGTCACCACTAGGCCTGACTTACAAGTGCTCCTGAAGGAAGCACTAAATATCAAATGGAAAAACCAGTACCAGCCACTGCAAAAACATACCATAATTGTAAATACCATCAACACTATGAAGAAACTGCATCAACTAATGACACTGTGAAGAAACCACATCAACTAACAGGCAAAATAACCAGCTAGCATCATAATGACAGGATCAGATTCACACATAACAATATTAACCTTAAATATAAATGGGCTAAATGCCCCAATTAAAAGACATAGACTGGCAAATTGGATAAAGAGTTTAGATTCATCAGTGTGCTGCTGTATTCAGGAGACCAATCTCACATGCAAATACACACATAGGCTCAAAATAAAGGGATGGAGGAATATTTACCAAGCAAACGGAAAGCAAAAAAAGCTGGGGTTGCAATCCTAGCCTCTGATAAAACAGACTTTAAACCAACAGAGATCAAAAAAGACAAGGACATTACGTAATGGTAAAGGATTAATGCAGCAAGAAGAGCTGGTAAAGGATTAATGCAACAAAAAGAGCTAACTATCCTAAATACATATGCACCCAATATAGGAGCACCCAGATTCATAAAGCACATTCTTAGAGTCCTAAAAAGAGACTTAGACGCCCACACAATAATAGAAGGAGACTTTAACATCCCACTGTCAATGTTAGACAGATCAATGAAACAGAAAATTAACAAGGATATTCAGGACTTGAACCCAGCTCTGGACCAAGTGGACCTAATAGATATCTACAGAACTCTCCACCCCAAATCAACAGAATATACATTCTTCTAAACACCACGTAGCACTTATTCTAAAATCGACCACATAATTGGAAGTAAAACACTCCTCACCAAATGCAAAAGAGTGGAAATCATAACAAACAGTCTCTCAGATGACAGTGCAATCAAACTAGAACTCAAGAAACTCACTCAGAACCACACAACTACATGGAAACTGAACATCCTGCTCCTGAATGACAACTGGGTAAATAAGGAAATCAAGGCAGAAATAAATAAGTTTTTTGAAGCCAATAAGAAAAAAGACACAACATACCAGAATCTCTGGGACACAGCTAAAGCAGTGTTTAGTGTAAATGTCCACAGGAGAAAGCAGGAAAGATCTAAAATCAACACCCTAACATCACAAGAGAACTAGAGAAACAAGAGCAAATTCAAAAGCTAGCAGAAGACAAGTAATAACTAAGATTAGAGCGGAATTGAAGGAGAAGAGACATGAAAAACCCTTCAAGAAATCAATGAATCCAGGAGTTAGTTTTTTGAAAAGATTAACAGAATAGATAGACTGCTAGCCAGACTAATAAAGAAGAAAAGACATAAGAATCAAATAGACATTATAAAAAATGATAAAGGGGATATCACCAGTGATCCCACAGAAATACACCTACCATCAGAGAATACTATAAACACCTCTATGCAAATAAACTAGAAAATCTAGAAGAAATGGATAAAGTCCTGGGCCAGGAAGAAGTCGAATCCCTGAATAGACCAATAACAAGTTCTGAAATTGAGGCAATAATTAATAGCCTGCCAACCAAAAAAAGCCCAGGACCAGACAGATTCACAGCCGAATTCTACCAGAGGTATAAAGAGGAGCTGGTACCATTCCTTCCGAAACTATTCCAAACAATAGAAAAAGAGGATTCCTCCCTAACTCATTTTATGGGGCCAGCATCATCCTGATACCAAAACCTGGCAGAGACACAAGAAAAAAAAAAGAAAATTTCAGGCCAATATCCTGGTGAACATCTATGAGAAAATCCTCAGTAATATACTGGTAAACTGAATTCAGCAGCACATCAAAAACTTACCCACCCAGATCAAGTCAGCTTCATCCCTGGGATGCAAGACTGGTTCAACCTTCATTCTGTGAGTTTTTCTTAATTCCAAAAACTAAGGCATGTCAATGAAGTTTCTGTCTCCTGTAAAATAATAGAAATTTGTTAGCTGAGCTTTCAATTTCTATGAATTTTTCACATCATTTATATCCCTCTTGTCATTTAACCATCACAACTAAAGTAGTGTTCTCTGTAAATTTGTTCAATACTAATATTTATTTTTCTTCAAAGGTCAAATAAATTAAATACTTAAAATTTTCACAGGTTTCCCATTTTGGAGAAATAAAATTTGATCCCCTGTAGTTTAATATTTTGCTACCAAAATGTAACTGAGATTGAAATTTTTCAGTCTGTAAAAATCTGATTAGTTACTCTGGTTCCTCGTTTTTTGTGCTTCATTCCATTAAACTGTTAAAGGCAGTAGAGTCTCAGGAGTTTTATGCACAGGCAAAACTGAAATCAGTAAGATGTTTAGGTAAATAATACGGTTAGTACTAGAATAACTTTCATTTTTTTCTTGAGTCTTTGACCTGAAAGTGCTTGTAATAAGTGGAGTTCCTTCATTATAACCCCATGGTCACCTATAAAAACCCTGAATTAAAATAATATGGGCATATTAAACTTTTAAGCAAACCTGATATGTAAAAATCCGAATCAATATTATGGCTAAAATAAATACAAATTCTTATTTCAAAGTAGTTGCCATAGGCTTCCTTGAAATAGCAAGTTTGTGTAGGCTGACAAAAGTAGACATTTTCTGTCAACCAAATATAGTTGGTTATATCTTCAAAATATGTATTGAATCCATTTATTTTTCTTCATCTTCCACCACTATTAATCAAGTCACCGTTGTCACTTATCTAGACCACTACACCTGCTCGATTTATCTTCCTGCTGTTATTCTTGCCCCCTTACATTCTTCCCACCCAACCCCACCAACCCTGTGAGAGTCAGGATGGTTCTTTAGACTATAAATTAAATCATGTTATCACCTATGTAAAAACGTGCTATGGCTTACCATTGCCATATAAGGTATATGCCATAGGATAAAATATAAACTCCTTACCGTGTCCTCAAGACCCTAATGATTCACCTTGTACCCTGCCTATCTTCTTGACCATTCCTTTGTCATTCTCCCAATTGCTCACTTTGGTTTGACTCTGCCATTCTTCTTGCTATTTCCTAGTTATTATATATAAAGGTGTAGTTCTGCCTTCTGGCCTTTGGCTGTCTGTGTGGTTGGCCCTTGTTTTTGATCAAATGCTGTCTTCTCAGGCCATTTTTGATCATTCACAGCCCTCATCTGTCTCTGCTTTATTTTCTTCATAATACTTACCTTGAAATTATTTCAAGGTAATTTGAAATAATTAAAATTTATTTGCTTGTGTGTTATCTCTTACTTTCAATATAAGGCAAACTTCATGGGAGAGAGTGTATTGTCATTTTCACTCCAGTAACCCTACTATCTAGAACTGTGCCTGGCACATTATAGTGCCTAGCTTCATAAATGTTAGTTGAATGAGCTGTAGGCATGTAGCTGAAATGAAAAATGTATGTAAATCACTACTTATAAGGCAAATCATTTAAAAAGCATTAAGCAAATAATCTGTTGTTTAAAAGTTATTTATCTGCTTTATAAATCTCAATGTGTTTTAAATAGTTATTACATGGTTAGTAGTCTAAGAGATCAAGCAGCTTAGGATAGCCATTTTAGAACACTATCTTGCATATGGTAAGCATTTGATAAATACTAGCTATTTTATTAAAGGTGAACTTATTTTTTATATTAAATTTATCCTTACCCTCTCTTCTTGAACTCCACATATATTTAGTGATCACCTAACCTTTGGATATCCTGAGCTTGAAAACTAGGCCCTAATTTCACTGTTTCAACTCTGATAAACAGAAATTATTTCAAAATTCTATTCATTTATATAAAAGGTTGAAAAATCAAGATTATGAAGGCAAGTAGTTTTTAAGGTTAAAGAGACCTAAAATCTTTAGGGAGCTAAACCTTTCAAGTCCACCTTTAGCTGTTTTAAGGAAGATACTACTTCAGAAGCAATGTTGGAATGCTGACGAATGGAGCCTGATGACAGGATGAAAATGAAGATTGTGGAAGCGGTGTTTCATCTAATAATTCCTTTTCCTCAGAGACTGGCAGAACCATATTGGTGCCTTATTTCTGGTAACGTATGGCTCTTCAAACAAGAACTGTTTATTTCTTCTTTTGTTTAAATAACAAAAAAGTATTTTATGTCTTAGGGAGATCAGAAAATCTCTGGCATTTTGCAACATGCTTTTTATAGAATATTATGTTTAAAAATTTAGGAGATTGGAGCTGGAGAAAAATGAATTTATAAATGGACATCAAATAAATTGAGTTTTGTAATGAAGCAATCATAAAGCAAGCCATACTATTAATAAAAATATAGGGACAGTCTCTTAAGATTATCCATTCTGTTTATATAATCTTTTTATTTGGATATTGTGTACCAAAATGAACTTAGCTAATTATAGAGTACGCGTAGTTTATTCTATATTTGCATAAAATAATGTGCCTAAGGAAATGTATAGAACAACAGTGCAGGAGACTTTCATTCCTGTTTTTCTCCAGCCATTAATACTTAAAAGTAAATTTTCTGGATTCACAGGTTTATGAGAGTCCTTAGAAAGACACTTGGTCAATACATCTGAGCCATTGGAAATGATATCTTGATATCTTTATCTTTGGGGGAGGAGAGCCTCATTTTCTTAGAAGTCACCTCCAGTTGTTCCTTACTGCATTTTCCCCACAAGCAAATCACATTCTCCATATTTCTAAAGACACTTTTTAAGAAATAAAACATTTCTGTGTTTTTAAGAAATAAAACATTAAAAAACATTTTTTAAGAAAGTAGTCAGCCATGAGGTGAATTCTGAATCTTAAATTTTTAAAAAAATTCTTAAACCATTATCTAAAAAATGTTGACATTGGTTAAAGCTTCACAATTCTTGGTATATTTGATTTATCCAGCATTTCTGAACACTTTCTGTGTGTCAGATACTCTTTTTAGGGCCACGGAAACAAAGAAAAAGACGTAGTGCTTGCCGCCTAGGAAAGCTGAGAAGGAGATAAAGGAAGTGATGATATCCTAATTTGGCCAGGGCCATAAAAGGAGGATGTTGGAATAACAGCAAACTTTGCATGGGAAAGGCAGAGTGTCAGAAGGGATTTCTTCCTGAGAGTCCTTGCGTGAAATCTTGTGGGACAGTTAGGAGTTGACAAGTGAGGCTGAGAAGAGAGAAAGGAGAGTGTATGGCCTTCCAGGGGCTAACCACATGTTCTTGTAACATTGGTAGAATGAATATGGGGACACTTATGACTGGATATCAAGGTAGGAAATATGTAGAGACCAAAACTAAAAGACTATTTTATGCCTTGCAAAGAAATTTAAAATAAAACTAAGAAAGACTTGATAAGGTTGTGTTTTGAATTCAGTCTGGCAGAAGTATGGAGGGTGAATGTGGGAAGGGGGGTGGGCGGATAAGGTCAGAGAAACTAGTTAGAAGTTACTCTGGTAAGAGAGGTTGAGTGACTGAACCAATAAAATGATATCATGCATTGACAAATTTGAGAGCGACTGAGTCCCAGCAGGACTTGGCAACTAGTTAGATATAATGGTTGAGAGTGAGACAGAATAATTAAGGTTTTTTTTTTTTTTTAGATGAATTGGGGGTGCTGTTCCCTTGGATTGTAAAGGAGCAGTTTTGGAAGGGCAGTGGAGCAAGGAATGGTAGGCATGTTGAGATTGACCTGTCTGTGGGGTGCGAGGTATATAGGGAGATATATTGAACAGTTGGCTTTATACATATGTATGTTTAGAGTTTAGAAGATATCTTTGGGCTGAGATATAGTTTGTAAAACATTTTCTTTTAAATAATAACTGATTAGTCATGGGTGACAAGGGAATAGTTTAATGAAAGGAGAGTGGGTAATGTGAAAAATGAAAAGACTTATAGATATAGCTTATGGAACACCATCATTAAGGGATGGAATAAAGAAAGAAGAGGTGTTAGGCTAGGCAGTACTTGTCAGAGAGTGGGCTGTTTGAACTTGAAAGCCAAATAGTTGGGATATTTTTAAGTGGCAGCAGACAAGAGGACAGCAGTGGGTAGAAGAAGCTTATATAGCCACATGTGAGTGTTTTGTTTATTTGTTTTTGTCCTCAGAGGTAGAAGAGTACTAATCTGAAAGAAGAATTAATGGGGCAGGGGCGGGTGGAATAGTAACCACCTCCTTTCTCTTGAGGAACATGCTGTCGGAGGAGCTGTCTTTCATGAGAAGGCTGTATAAGTGATGTGCTGGGGAGGAAAAGGTTTCATGCAAGGCAAGGAAATATCTGCATGTCTTTGAAAAGGCTGAGAATCCCCATAGTAAGGGGATTCCCAGGGCATGTTGGAAAGGGTTTGGGGGGGAACAGTGAAAGAATGATTTAAAAAGAGCAAAGTATGAGGGTGATTTTTTGGAAGAGTTCAGTGTCTAGAGAAGCAGAATACTCTGCTCTAAGCCTGTTCTGATTTAGAGAGATTTCCTTAGTCATCAGACTTGATCCTGGGAAAACTAGTCAAATAGAGACCTTGTGATGTTCAACTCACACAGCTTAGCTCTGTATCTACTCACCAAGACTTCTTAGAGACTTACTTCTATTGTCTGAACTTTAATACAGACATAACTTGTTTTTTCAAATTTAAGTTAACATTTTGTTTTATGATTATAAGAGCACTATATGCTCATTATAAAAATTCAGGCTGGACATGGTGGCTTACGCCTGTAATCCCAGCACTTTGGGAGACCGAGGTGGGCAGATCACCTGAGGTTAGTCAGGAGTTCGAGACCAGCCCGACCAACGTGGAGAAACCCCATCTCTACTAAAAATACAAAATTAGCCAGGCATGGTGGCACATGCCTATAATCCCAGCTACTCGGGAGGCTGAGGCAGGAGAATCACTTGAACCCGGGAGGCAGAGGTGTGGTGTGCCAAGATCATGCCATTGAACTCCACCATGGGTAACAAGAGCAAAACTCCATCTCAAAAAAAAAAAAAAAAAAAAATTAAAAATTCAAACACTGTGAAAAGAATAAAAATCTTTGAGGATCCTAATCATCCTAGCATCAAAAAAGCAATTATTATTAACATTTTAGGATGTCCTCATTTCTTATTGACTTTACACATACACAATTTTATTCACACATAAATGTACAGATATAATAGTACATATCTATAGGCACATATGTAATGTACATATTTATACATATTTATGCATATAGATATTTTGCCCAACAGGTATAATGTGACATAGTCTTGTGAACTGTTTTCCCCCTCAAATTAACTAACATACCCTTGTGGCAGTTTTTCTGGGTCTGTGATTTACATCATCATTTTCAGTAGCTACAGAATAATTTATTTTATGGTTATGCAGTAATCTCTATAATTATCCTTCTATTATTGAATTTTAAAAATTGTTTCCAGTTTTATATTGTAACTGATTTTAGAGTTATTTGTAAAAGAATAGTCTTTCTTTTGAAGTAAATTATTTCATATTTAAGAAAGAAATTAATTTCTTCAATGTTGGGTTAAAAGTCTTCAATTTCATGACAGATGCTATCTGAGTAGGCCATGCCACTTCTCTATCTTCAGTTTCCTCATCTGTAAAATTATCTATTAATTTAGAATAACCAATCCCTCAATTCCTTTCAGCGTTGACACTTATGTGGACTTGCCTGTTTCTCTCTGTTGATGACTACTTCTAGAGAGGTAATTAAACATATTTGCACAAAGGCCTTAGAATCAAATCAATTTAGGGTTGAACCATGGTTCTATAACTAACTGGCTGTTTGACACAATCAGGTTTGTTTAACATCTCATCTCTGAGCCTCAATTTCCTTCTATGTAAAAAGGGAATGCTCATCCCTGGCTTAAACGACTGTGGGTAAGGTATCATATACAATTTTCTTAGCACAATGCTTTCCACATAGTAAGTACTATTGTTTGTATTGTTGTATGTTCCTTCCGTCATGATCAAATCACCTAACTTAGTTCAGTTTCCTCTTTTTTTTTTTTTTTTTTTGGCTGTATTTTGGGTTGGATTTAATCCAACAGTCATGCTCATACTGAATGCAAACAAGTATTCTAATGCTCTAAATAGGAAAAAACCTAAAGAAGATATATTTATTTGATGGCATTCAGATTTATTTAAGCACATGCTGAAATAGTAGATTTAACAATTTTGGCTTTCTAGTTCTGTTGTAAAATCAAAAATCATTCACTGATCATTTGGCGGATCATATCTACGTACAACAGCAGCCTTGGAGAGAAGTGTCTCTTCATTTGTCAGTTTTATCCTTTTGGATTCAGATTAGCCAATATTTTCATTCAGGAAAAAGAGATTATAAATGATGGCTCTACCATTTTTGCAAATTCATGTCAACCTAAAGAGGCTTAAGTTCATTTCCTAGCGTCCACCTTTCAACACAGAAAATCCTGAAGCCTGGGTAATCCTGATGAGAAAATCTTAGCCTTGCTTTGATAAAGCATCTGTGAAATTGGACTGGATTAAAGAATGGTATTGCTACTTCTTTCAAAAACTTTTTTAAAGTGCGTTTTTACATACTCCTAATACCAATGCCTTTTATTCATTGGGTTTCAGAGTGTTTTAAATATTTTCTGTGAGGCTATAGGATGTTATTTATTTTTGAAAAGTATATCTCTTATCACACACAGTGAACTCACTGACCCTCTCCCTACCTTGGTAGTGTTTCTTTCTGAAAATGCTATTATCTGGTTGAATATTACAAACATATGTTTTAAATAGTGATTTCTTTTGAGTCTCTTATAGATGAATATCAGGTGGAAAGAAACAAAGCTACTCAAGTGAGAACAACCAAAGTCTATTTATTCAGAATTTGCTGTAGCTAAGGAGTCATCCATCATCACTTGCATTTGGTGTTTGGCAGACCCTCAAAGGCAGGCAGATGAATGAGAATGTTTTATAGTGGAAAAAAGTGAAAGCTGTAGGTGTACCTTGATTGGATTCTGTTGTCATGGGGAAGCTTTAGGAGTTAATACAAATTCAGAGGCTTATTGACCAGAAACAAAGCTATATTGTTATTGACTTCATGGCCAGTATTATTCCTGTTCTCAAGAACTTCTTGTGAATTGTCATTCTATTGTTATACTTACCAAATAATTTTTTTGCATTTAGATGACTTTGGGAAGCTTTTACATCTGAGGTAGTATTCCTGTGATCTTCCTTTACAGTGATAACTTACTAAGGGGATACAAATTGGTTTAATCAAATAGGAAGATTAAAGGGGTAAATAACATATATATTTCAAAGCTAGATATAAATCTGTTGGATTATCCATTCTTTAAGATTACCTTCTTCCCTTTGTTATATACATAAATAAGTAAAAACAGTCTAGGGGAATCAGGAAAATGACAAGACCATCAATTAATGAGTGTCATCTATGCACTGGGCACTGTGCTGGATGCCTTTCATATACCAACTTGTACATCACTCTTTTCATGTTTCAAAATTGAACAGCGAGAGTTAGCACCACTCTTCGAATCTAAGGAATTTTAAGAAATTGATCACCCATCTCTGTTACCATGGCATAGAGTCCAAACTACCAATGAGTGTGAATTTGAAATATATATGATTTACCAGTAACAGGCTGTTAAATAATGAACAAATCCTCAGTTAATTGTTTCATATTGCCTAAATAGGGAAAAATTGAGACTGTTAATTTTCAGAAACACAGTGCCACTGATGAATGAGAAACATGCACTCATTTAAGAGACTTTTTCATGAGTTGCAAAGGATTTTTGTTTTTGTTTTTTTTTTATAATTCTCATATAGAAAATTCATTTTGGCCTTGAGTTATTTATTTTGAGCATTAAAGTCCTCAAAAGGGGCTCCCCAACATTTTTGTGAGCCACAGGTACTTTTTATTTTCCCTCTAACCTTCTCTACATTCTGCAAAGGAATATTTGTGGTATACTGACAGTGATGTTTCTGCCTAACCAAAAACTCCCACTGCAAACTATGTGCTTTTGTAGAAGATGCTGGTTCAAATATCCTGTTCTATAGGAGTCCCAACAAGATGTAAAATAGGAGTGAATTTAATGACCACAAATATGGTGTGGCATTATAGTCAGGCAGATTTAGAAATAAATCCTGGCCCTAAAACTTCTATCTCTGTGATACTGAATAAGTCACTTGTCGCAGAATCCGTTTCCTTGGAGGGAGCATGATAAGGATATTCAGGGGATTAATAAGATTATATTTATTTATTCACCTGGATGGTGGTTAGTCTGGTGTTTTCAGTTAGAATTGATTACGCATTTGTGAATTTTCTCTATGTAAGTAACACTTCGATAAAAACAGCAGTGTGCTGGCTGGTGAATATTTCTCCAGTGAGTAAAAAGCTCCGATTTGTAACACTTGCCAGTGCCCATGGTGTAAATATTCTAGCCACACCTGAATTTATTAATACGAAATCACCGAATGAAGAGTTACGAAGAGATGTGCACATTTAGCTCTTTTGAGTTAGTATGAATTGTCTCTAGCACATCACTAGATAAAATATGTTTAAAAGAAAATTAGGTAATGAACCTTTTAACTATGATATTTTCTAACTTATCTTCCTTCAGATTTTGCTTAGCTGTTATGAAGTGAAAAAGCAATTGACAGAATGGCTTCATGAAAACCTGTTAACTTTTTTAATGTAAAACACTTCTTGTTTCCTCAGCTGCACAAAATTAAATTTTTCATAATCCATATTTCATGACAAAAGATCATTGATCCACATATTAATTTTATTTTACCTATTTCATTTTACTTACTTGTTTTTTTAAATGTATTATTTGATGAAGTCTTGGGAACCCACTGCCCAACTCAAAAAACTAGAACAACCTCAGTTACATCTATTTTTTATTTTGTTTTAGTTACTTTAGTTACATCACATACACACTTGCTTACAGATGTGCAATCAGTATGTTTAGTTTTATCTATTTTTGACTTTTACATAGACAGCTTACTGTTTTGGGTTAATGTTTTGATTTAACCTTGTGTTACTAAGACTCACCTATATTGTTAGTTTTTAAATCTAGTTTATTCATTTTCATGGCATAATTCTACTGGCCTTTTGCCTAGTGTTTGCTATGGCCTGATTTACTTAAGTCTCCATATACTAGTCTAACTTTCCTCAAAAGTAGGTAGGTTGTGCTTTGTTTTAGTCCCCTTTCCCCTTTTTCACAAATTGATGGATTGTGAAATCTCTCTCCTCTGTTTTCTCTTATTGCTTTCTATCCAATATACATGTTCTTTGGCAAATGATTGTGTTTTCCCCAAGGTAGGTCATGAGAAACATCTTTTTAAAATTTCTTTAATTATACTTTAAGTTCTGGGATACATGTGCAGAATGTGCAGATTTGTTACATAGGTTCACATGTGCCATGGTGGTATTCTGCACCCATCAACCCGTCATCTAGGTTTTAAGCCCCACATGCGTTAGGTATTTGTTCTAATGCTATCCCTCCCCTTGCCCCCCACCCCCGACAGGCCTCAGTGTGTGATGTTCCCCTGCCGGTGTCCATGTGTTCTCATTATTCAATTCCCACTTATGAGTGAGAATATGCAGTGTTTTGTTTTCTGTTCCTGTGTTAGTTTGCTGAGAATGATGGTTTCCAGCTTCATCCATGTCCCTGCAAAAGACATGAACTCATTCTTTTTGTGGCTGTATAATATTCCATGGTGTATATGTGCCACATTTACTTTATCCAGTCTATCATTGATGGGCATTTGAGTTGGTTTCATGTCTTTTCTATTGTAAGTAGTGTTGCAGTAAACATACATGTGTATGTGTCTTTATAGGAGAATGATTTATAATCCTTTGGGTATATACTCAATAATGGGATTGCTGGGTCAAATGGTATTTCTGGTTCTAGATCCTTGAGGAATTGCCACACTGTCTTCCACAGTGGTTGAACTAATTTACACTCCCACCAACAATGTAAAAGCATTCCTACTTCTCCACATCCTCTCCAGCATCTTTTATTTCCTGACTTTTTGATAACATTAAAAAGTCATCTCAAGCCATTCTAACTGACTTGAGATGGTATCTCATTGTGGTTTTGATTTGCATTTCTCTAATCACTAGTGATGATGAGCTTTTCTACATGTTTGTTGGCCACATAAATATCTTCTTTTGAAAAGTGTCTGTTCATGTCCTTTGCCTACTTTTTGATGAGGTTGTTTTTTCTTGTAAATTTGTTTAAGTTCCTTGTAAGTTCTGGATATTAGCCCTTTGTCAGATGGATAGATAGCAAAAATTTTCTCCCATTGTGTATGTTGCCTGTTCACTCTGATGATAGTTCCTTTTAATGTGCAGAAGCCCTTTAGTTTAATTAGATCCCATTTGTCAATTTTGGCCTTTGTTGCCATGGCTTTTGGTGTTTTAGTCATGAAGTCTTTGCCCATGCCTATGCCCTGGATGGTATTGTCTATGTTTTCTTCTAGGGTTTTTATGGTTTTCAGTTGTACGTTTAGGTCTTTAATCCATCTTAATTTTTGCATAAGGTGTAAGGATGGGGTCCAGTTTCAGTTTTCTGCATATGGCTAGCCAGTTTTCCCAACACAATTTATTAAATAGGGAATCCTTTCCCCATTTCTGTTTTTTGTCAGGTTTGTCAAAGATCAGATGGCTGTAGATGTGTGCTGTTACTTCTGAGGTCTCTTTCTGTTTCATTGTTCTATATTTCTATTTTGGTACCAGTACCATGCTGTTTTGATTACTGTAGCCTTGTAGTATAGTTTGAAGTCAAGTAGCATGGTGCCTTCAGCTTTGTTCTTTTTGCTTAGGATTGTCTTGCTATACGGGCTCTTTTTTGGTTCTATATGAAATTTAAAGTAGTTTTTTATAATTCTGTGAAAAATGTCAATAGTAGTTTGGGAATAGCATTGAATCTAAATTACTTTGGGCAGCATGGCCATTTTCACGGTACCGATTCTTCCTATCCATGAGAATGAAATGTTTTTCCACTTGTTTGTGTCCTCTTGTTTCTTTGAGCAGTGGTTTGTAGTTCTCCTGGAACAGGTCCTTCACATCCCTTATAAATTGTATTCCTAGGTATTTTATCCTCTTAGTAGCAGTTGTGAATAGGAGTTCACTCATGATTTGGCTCTCTGTTTCTGTTACTGGTGTATAAGAATGCTTGTGATTTTTGCACATTGATTTAGTATTCTGAGACTTTGCTGAAGTTGCTTATCAGCTTAAAGAGTTTTGGGGCTGAAATGATGGGGTTTTCGAGATGTACAATCATGTTATCTGCAACCAGGGACAATTTGACTTCTTCTTTTCCTAACTGAATACCCTTTATTTCTTTCTCTTGCCTGATTGCCCTAGCCAGGACAATCAGGAACATCTTGATATGTGTCAATGCCACATAAAAAAAAAATGTGTGTGGGATTCTGTGAAGGTGCCAAGCAAACCTTTGCTGTTAATAGCAAAACTGAGAGTTGAAAGTGACACCAGGTTCACATTTAAATATCAAATTCATTTATTGGTTATAGCTATAATAGTTATAATATGCAGGCTTCTTTTTTTATAAAGTTATTACCATTATAGTGCATATATTTTGTATGTAATTGAGTGGAAAAATTGTTGCTAAGGGAATGACCCCAGAATATAATAAGCTACTAATAGCCAAAAACATGAGTTTGTGCTAAAAGGGATATTGTTCACTCAAGATAATTACCTGTTACCAAATTTCATCACTGTATTTCTCTGAATTGTAGGAAAAGACATAAGTGGCTTTATGCTACAAGTTTAACTGCTCTAACCAGATTTAAAAAAAAAAATCTTTCAACTAACAATCAAAATTTAGATAATGCAGAGTAAAAAAAAAAAAACCTATTAATTCAAAATTAAGGGGAGGGAGTAGAGAGTAGGTGTAAATTGAGAAAAGGACAGGATAGATGTGTATTTATTTATATATAAAACAATAAGACCTCCGTACCTTATTACAGTTCCAAAATTCAAAAACTACTGAAAGCCAAAAGTTCAGTTTTCATAATTCACTTATTTGCAAAACCTCTACTGTTCTGAATGTATTTGGCAGCACAATCTGACTCAAACTATTTGTTGCTTGGATTTATTCTACTTAGCATGTATTTTCCTATTTTTGCTGAAGAAATATTAGTATGTTTAATTTTAGGATGCTGCATCAGACTGTGCTGAGATATTATATCATATTCAGCTTCTCTACCTGTCTGAAATTTTAAAATTTCTGAATTCTGAAACATCTCTGATCCTATAGGTTCTATTAACAGATGATAAACTGTAGTTAAGAAATTTTTCACCCAGACCATGGTTTCTTAACCTGTTTTGTACCGTCAGTCTCTTTGGTAGGCTGTTAAAGCCTATAGATACTTTCTTTAAAACAAGGTTTTAAATGCATTTTAAAAAAAAAAAAACAGGCATAAGAAAGTAATTACACTGAAAAAGTTTTCAAAATATTAAAACTCATGATATAGTAATATATGTGCTTCTTTATTAAGGCATTAAATAGAAGTATCTAGTCATGGCTCTAATTGTTACTGTAAAGTCTTTGCAATGAGTAGTGTAAGTAATATTGGGGTATATCTGCAGTCACTGGAATTATCTTTGATTTCTGGTAACAGTGTCACAGGTAGTGCTGATACTGCTGTAATTTGTCTCCCGCATTTATCATTGAAAGATATGATACATTTTAAATAGAGATTAGGGAAGATAATTATGTTTGTAATTATTTTTCCTATCCAAGTTCATAGAACACCTCTCCCCTCACATTGTACCCCTGGGTCACAGTTTAAAAAACCTTGATTTCTTGAAACATGATTACAAGTCTATTGACCATAAATATATCTGTCTTCTCTATTAGTTTCCAATGTTGATTCATTTAGGTTCACAAGGTGGTAATGGTGAAGTTCAAATTATGCCTTTTTTTAGCTAGCATTATTTTAGACAGTTCCCACCTGGTTTTGAGTTTTACTTTACATTAGACACAGCAGCAGAGTGTTTATTTATAGGTTGAATTGTAACTACATTACTACACTTTAGAGTGTATTCTCTTCCAGCCAGATTATAAATTAAGAAGCAATGAAATATTTTCACTTGTCTTTTCTCCATTTTTTAGTGTCCGTTACATTTCATTTCAAATAAATGAAAAAGATACTTTTTTTTCTCTTTTCTATTATAAATTTCCCTATATCTTAGGTAGAGATAATTTGCATAGAGGGGCAAGAACCTACTTGTGTATGTATCCTCTGCTGACATTTCAGCATTGACATTTCTAATACTACCAGCTAAGTGATTCCTTAACTTTTAAAACCAAAATACCCCTTATACATGGAGGAGAACCTACTAAAGTAAGATCTGGAATCTTTCACCTTTTAAGAACCATCTAATTAATTCCAAAGGAACCAATGCATTCTAATTTCCTTCAAATGCAAAATTTAATCTCTGCCATTGCTCGTCTGTGGTGCTACAGCCAAAAACCTAGTCCATCACCGTGTCATATTTGGGCTGTTGCAACAACCTTGGGGAACGTGTCCTGACTTCAGTCTCTCTTAACTTCTGTTAGTTTTATGCAGAGCTGCCAGCTCTTCCTTGAACATGACTTTTTATCACAAGAGCCCTTCTCTGGAACCTATATTGATTCATAGCACAGCATAAAAATCCACTATCAGGGAACCCCCAACCCGCTTTTATCTGTTATTACTTCTAATGTCTCTACCTTTTGTTGCCTACCTACATCCAGATTGCTAGTTCCCATGTCCATAGTCTTGCTCATACCATCCTTGCCTCTCTTATATTCTTTCTTTCCCATCTTTAATTGTCTAAATCTGTCACTTCCTTTGAGGAATGATTTCAAACAGTCCATCCAATGACACATTGTCAAATTAACTCCAGCCTGCTCTAGTCACTTTTTTTTTTGGAAATGCCTTTAATATTTTTACACCGTCTTCATTTGTGTATTCTCTCATGGAAAATTATCATACCTCTCTTATTCTGAGACAGGGTCTCTCTCTATCACCTGGACTGGAGTGCAGTGCAGTGGCACAGTCATTGCTCACTGCAGCCTCGAACTCCTGGGCTCACACAATCTGTTGTAATTTTAAAAGAGGAAGTGTGTGATAGTTTTGCTCTCCCTGACATTGCCCGTGATAGGTTTGTCATTGCCAGCAGCAGCACACTTGCGGCACATTTGAGGTACTTCTGTGTTTCTTTGTGCCTCATAGAATACTACAGTCTCTTTTTTAGTATCCCTGTGTGCCCAAGTAAAAGCCTGAAAATTATTCCTATGTGGCAGTGGAAATGATTTTCAAAAAACATTACTGAAGGCCCTGATATGTTTGTCTGAGATAAATTACTCTTACAATAAGCCACATTTAAGCTAAGCTGTGGGACATCAGAGTAAATCACATGACTTTGGCAATTGTGATTAGGACCACAATTATTCACCTCTGATATTATTTTCAAACTTCAAAGTTTTTTTTGAAGTAAAGCTGATTTTCAATGGAGTACCAAACATTTTGGCATGTATTTGAAATAATATATTTTGGCATGTATTTGGCATGTATTTGAAATTCTGGCATGTATTTAAAACTTTAGTTTGGAACCTAAAGGTAGCCATCGATTTTCAGGCACTCACTACAGGAAATGCTGCAGGCATTCATTGCCTGGCAAAAATCCATGGGCCAGGTCAACCCAGCTCTCCATAATGCCATTCTGATATGAGTTACCTCTTCTCTCTCTTCCTCCTTCCCAATAACAACCACAAAAAAAATAAAAAATAAAAAAAACCTTTAATGGATCATAAATTAGTGTATTTCTCAGAAATATATGACAAGATTCTAACATCTTTTCATAGAATATTTCATGGAATAAGTGGGTAAACCATTGTATTAATATTTGCCTTGTCTATTTTTATTACGTTTTTAGAGGGGACTACTGTAATTGATAACTAGTGCCAACCAAGTGAAGAGAAGTTAAATAGCAGGCTTCATTGGTACCAGATTTTACATCACCAAAGCAATGTGGTCTATATCCTCTCTTCAATTTGACAGTAAATTGCTGGACCGGGAAAAGGGAAATTAATTGAGTAAATGCACTATTCATTTCCCCGTATAGTCATCGAAACAGTAAGCAAACCACTGCAAAATGTTCTTACCTTCCTTCCCATGAATTTCAGAGATTCTGGATTATATTTGCTGAATATGCTCATGGCCTTAAGCACATGTATTTTATGTGCTCATGTCATGCTCTTTTTATATATAGTCTCATTTAATTCTTACAACAGTTCTGTGAGAGCAGTGGCATTCTTCCCATTGTGCTGGTAAGTACATTGAGACTCAGAGAGGTTAAACAATTTGTCTAAGATCACAAAATCCAGTAAGTGGCAAAATTAAGAATTCACTTACACCTTTCTGAAGCAGTAATTTTTTAAGGATTTAAAAAGTTATTTCTGTATGTTACTTATAATTTAATTGCTAGCTATTTGACTATTTTGCTTCTCTCAATTAGCTTTTCAGTTTCTGAGGAAAGGAAATAATTTCAAAATCATTTGCTCATATTAAATTGTATCTGAAATGAAATTCAAATAATTTTAATGAAAATAAGGAAGTGACTAAGATATAATCACAAAATACCTGATGTGTTTTTTGTTTACCCTGTACCATTGAAATATCAGCTTATAATCATATAAATACTTGAAATTGACTTCTTTAAATGTAATTCTTAGTCATTAATTCCTACTAGAGTTAAAAAAAAAACAAAACAATAAAAATACTTGATTTGAAGAAACATATTTCATTTGCTTGGTAATATTTCATGTGCTTAGTAGTGATTGATTTTCTATATCTGTGTATCTGAACTAAAAATAAATAGCTAAATTAGTGAATGTAGAAAGTAAATTAAAAAACTACAACTAAGTGTGAACCAGATTATTGTATTAAATAAGAATCACACAATGTACATTGTATGAATAACTACTCTTAGTATTTTCTGGCATTTTAATTAAGCTGAACCCTCTTTTTAAGGTGGAACATTTGACATGTATATGTTGCTATTGAATATGTAATTAATACACATTATCACTTTCTTTTTTTATATTTTGATTTTCGTGACCAAAATATGAAAAGTAATTATAGTATATGTCATATAACAACATTGCATTCAATAATGGACCACATATAAAATAGTCATCCAATAAGAGATCAATGTTCTGTATAGGTTTGTAGCCTAGGAGGAATAGGCTATATCATATATCCTAAGTGTGTGGTAGGATATATCATCTCAGTTTGTGTAAGTATATTCTATGACTTTCACACATTGACAAAATTGCCTAACGTTTCTCAGAACATACTTCATGGTTCATATGTTCCATGCATACAGTATTATGCTGGATATTAATATTATTCATTTAATAAATATTAAATACTTACTGTATGTAAGGCCTTATGCTAAAGAACATAAGGATGAGAAAAGATAAAGGTCCTTGCCCTTGTGAAAATTATAATTTAGTGGAAGATACACATTTCAATGTAAAATTACATTGTGATAAATTCTAGGAAGAGAAGTACATGGTGTTATGAAAGAATATAATGCTGAGTTAAGAATTACATTTTTCACAACTGAATGTTTAGGGATTGGATGTCAGGATTTTTCATTGCTTTTCAAAAGCTTATTCAATAGGAATAAATTACAGAGGATTTTAGGAATATTAAAAGGGACTTTATGCATCCTTATATAAAAGTACAGTAGAGATTTAATACTAGATCTTCATAAATTAATGACAATGCAGCGTGAGGTTTAATTTCACCTTCCATTTATTGAAGCATTAGTGTACAGTACACAATGTGCTGCATTCTGTACACTAATATAGGGTTTCTCAACCTTGTTACTGTTGACATTTTGGACTGGATAATTTTGTTATAGAGGCTACCATGCCTTATACTATATGTGGCAGCATCACTGGCCTCTACACACAAGGTGCCAGTAGTATTCCCACATCCCCAGTCATAACAATAAACAATGCTTCTAGACACTGCCAAACGTCCCCTTCAGGCAGAATTTTCCTGGTTAAAAATCACTGCTTTATTCTAATATTTTTCATCTATTATGAAGTATAGGAAACAATACAGATGTGCAGAGTGTTAACAATGGGAAAATACAGAAACCATAATATTTTTGTAAAAAAAAATCACACACACACCGAAAGAAAACTCAAATGGCATGTAAAATATTAACAGTGGGTATCTTGGTCATACGAATAAAATGTGGTTTGCAGTTTTATCCTCATTTTGTTTTTCTTCCAATTATTAACTTTTTAATCAGAAAAAGAATGTGTTCTATATACTATTCCATCATTTAAATGGAAGATATGATAAATTTTCACAGATAGGGCTGTATTTTTAAATTACTTTAGAATATTGTACACTGTATCATGCTGGAAAGGCAAAAGTAAATATTATATATATATATGAATTTAATTTTTGATCTCCATGTAACTAGACTAAAGCAAGTACATAATATTGTGTCTTTTTTTTTAAGTAACTATCAGTATAAAGAATATCCCATAAACTTGAGGCATTATTTTGGAGAAATTGATTGTTTTACACTCTGCCTATTATAGTTACTTATCAAAAAAGCGTGTTTATTCTTGGAGGGAAGATTGAAACTAGGACACCCCACAGTGGATACAATGGAGTAAATAAAATGTGACTTCTCTTATTCACATGTTGCTGACTAGCCTAAAGAGGCATAATATGTCTCAAGATTATTTGTACTTTTCTTGGAGTTCTAGTTTTATTTAAAGAAACAAACAATTAATTGGCAGTCAAGAGTAGCAGTTATGAGTTTTTTGGTTTTTATTTTTTGTTTTCTCACTGTGACACAAATGAAGGAGGATTTCACACACATTCTCAGGAACATTCCCAGGTTTATGCATGTTTCCCACCTCACCAGCATTAACTCTTCCTCTTCTTTCCAAAAGAAGAAAATCAGAATGTGGTAAATTTAGAATATATAAAATACAATAGACTAGAAATAAGGAATTTTAAAACTAACTATTAAACACATATTATAACATCTCTTTCATTCAAAAAATATTAAGTGAATGGCTACTACGTAACAGATCATGTATTAGACGTATAGCTTAAGGTATAGTGAGAGTGGCACACATTAATCAAGCCCTCTTTCACAAATATGTAAAATTCAAACTATGATAAATGCTGTGAAGGAGGACATGTTTCTGTGAGGACATGTAAGTAGGGGAGCTGTTTTAGTTTGAGGGGTCAGGGAAGGCTTTCTAAATTGAAGAAGTGTCTTTTTGGGCAAGATCTAATAAATGAGTAGGAGTTAACTAGGTAAAGAAGTATGAGGGCCAAACATTACAGACAAACAGACCAATGTGTGCCAAGGTCTGTATCCTAGAGAAGAATGGTACACTTAAGGAAGTGAAAGAAAGACATGCTGAGGCTCAGAGGGCAATGGTGTGGGTGGTAAGAGATGAAATAGATGAGGTTAGAGTGGAGTAGTTAGGAGGGACCATGATACAGATGTTGGTCTTTAGCCTAAGAATAGTAGGAATATATTGAAAGTTTTTAAACTGTGGAGTGGCGTCATAAGAACGACAGTTTGAAAAAAAGCATTTTGATACAGTATGCAAAAATTATTAGATGCAAGAAATGATAGTAATGAAAATTAATAGCTTATTGAAGTAGTCCAAGTAAGAGAGAGTAGTGGTTATAAACATAGAACGATAGGAATGGAGAAATTCACAAACTAGGATGAAAAGGATTTACTGAGAAGTTGTGAAGAAATGTCAAGGATAATACCTAGGGTACTAGCTTGTGGACCTGGATGAACTGAATTAGGTAAAGAAAATTAGGAGTAGTTTGGTTTACAGTCCCACCAACAGTGTAAAAGTGTTCCTATTTCTCCACATCCTCTCCAACGCCTGTTGTTTCCTGACATTTCAATGATTGCCGTTCTAACTGGTGTGAGATGGTATCTCATTGTGGTTTTGATTTGCATTTCTCTGATGGCGAGTGATGATGAGCATTTTTTCATCTGTTGGCTGCATAAATGTCTTCTTTT
>NW_012122265.1:5664466-5675528 GCF_000951035.1 Colobus angolensis palliatus | reverse complement strand
CCATTACTGGGGATATACCCAAAGAATTATAAATCATGCTGCTATAAAGACACATGCACACGTAAGTTTATTGCAGCACTATTCACCATTGCAAAGACTTGGAACCAACCCAAATGTCCATCAATGACAGACTGGATTAAGAAAATGTGGCACATATACACCATGGAATACTATGCAGCCATCAGAAAGGATGAGTTCGTGTCCTTTGTAGGGACACGGATGCAGCTGGAAACCATCATTCTCAGCAAGCTATTGCAAGAACAGAAAACCAAACACCACATGTTCCCACTCATAGGTGGGAATTGAACAGTGAGAGCACTTGGACACAGTAAGGGAAACATCACACACCAGGGCCTGTTGTGGGGTGGGGGGAGTGGGGAGGGATAGCATTAGGAGATATACCTAATGTAAATGACGAGTTAATGGGTGCAGCACTCCAACATGGCACATGTATACATATGTAAGAAACCTGCATGTTGTGCACATGTACCCTAGAACATAAAGTGTTAAAAAAAAAAGGTAGTTTGGTTATGGAGAGAAGATTGTGAATTCAGTATGGGTGTATTGAATTGAGGTGCCTTTAAGACATCACAATGAAAATATCCAAAAGACACTTAAATGTCTAGTTTTGGAGGTCAAAAAAAAGGTCAAGGCTGGAGTACTAAATCTGAAGTTCACTGTATACAAATATTGACAGAAGCTGTCGGTCCATTGCCTAGGGTAAAGAAGCCAGCCAAAACCCACCAAAACCAAGATGGTAATGAAAGTGACCTCAGGTTGTCCTCACTCCTCATTATACACTAATTATAATATATTAGCATGCTAAAAGACGCCAGCGCCATGACACTTGACAGATGCCAAGACAATGTCAGGAAGTTACTCTATATGGTCTAAAAAGGGGAGGAACCCTCAGTTCTGGGAGAAATTGCCCACCCTTTTCCTGGAAAACTCATGAATAATCCACCCCTTGTTTAACATATAATCAAGAAATAACCATAAAAATTGCCAACCAGCAGCCCTCAGGACTGCTCTGCCTGTGAAATAGCCATTATTTTATTCCTTTACTTACTTAATAAACTTGCTTTCACTTAAAAAAGAAGAGAAAAAAAAGAGAAGGCAGCTTAAGACCAAGCATTAAGGAACTCCAACTTTATGGAAGGATAAACAAAGACATATTTGAAGAATGAGCAAGGAGTTAGGAGAAAAGAATGTTGTGTCATAAAAATGAAAAAAAAAAAAAAAACACCTACTTCAAGATATTTGAAAAAGAGGTCAAGAAAGATAAAAAGTGAAAAATATCTGTTGGCTCTAGTGACAGCAGAAAGTGGGTTGAAGAATGTTTGAAGAAGTAAGAAAACTAAGAAAAAAAGTATAGACAATTCATTTGATAAGTCTGGCTGTGACCGGAAGAAGAAAGAGGGAGGTCACTGAAAGAAAAGGCATAAGACTAAGAAAATTTTATTTTATTTTTTGTATTTATTTTTTAAATGTGAGAAGCCACTAGAGACAAACAAATTGTAGATTCAGGAAGAATTTGAAAGGAATGGTGAAGGTTTCAAAAGAGTCATAATCAGAGAGCAGTTAAATGACTTTAATATAAGGTGGCCAGAAAAAAAAAAATTGGAATTGTTCCCACAGATTTGACACTAGAGTTGAGAACTGCCTATCTAAAAGAGTTCAGTATAGTTTAATTAGTAGGAAATTGCACAGAGCATTACATGAAAGAGATTTTCAGAGAAACCCTGATTTTAGTGCTGAATTGGATGATGTTTTAAAAATTATTTATAGCCCTATACCATTCTTGGGAGGTTTCAAGGAGTATCTACCTTGTCTCTCTAAAATTAACTGAGAATCTTAACGGTTAATCATTACATACTTTTTTTTAGTTTTCCAGTGTACTAATTTTGTCTTCTTTAACCCAGCTTTTCATATGTAAAATCTCCATTTGGGTACTTTTTTTCAAATTCACTTTGTCTTTTTTATTATGTCCTATTCTTGCCTTATTGACTATATTTCTCTTTTTGAAATCTCAACACACTCATTTTTATTTTTATTTTTATTTTTTTTTATTATTATACTTTAAGTTCTAGGGTACATGTGCATAACGTGCAGGTTTGTTACATATGTATATTTGTGCCATGTTGGTGTGCTGCACCCATCAACTCGTCAGCACCCAGCAATTCATCATTTATATCAGGTATAACTCCCAATGCAATCCCTCCCCCGTCCCCCCCCCATGATAGGCCCCGATGTGTGATGTTCCCCTTCCCGAGTCCAAGTGATGTCATTGTTCAGTTCCCACCTATGAGTGAGAACATGCGGTGTTTGGTTTTCTGTTCTTGTGATAGTTTGCTAAGAATGATGGTTTCCAGCTGCATCCATGTCCCTACAAAGGACGCAAACTCATCCTTTTTTATGGCTGCATAATATTCCATGGTGTATATGTGCCACATTTTCTTAATCCAGTCTGTCACAGATGGACATTTGGGTTGATTCCAAGTCTTTGCTATTGTGAATAGTGCCGCAGTAAACATACGTGTGCATGTGTCTTTATAGCAGCATGATTTATAATCCTTTGGGTATATACCCAGTAGTGGGATGGCTGGGTCATATGGTACATCTAGATCTAGATCCTTGAGGAATCGCCACACTGTTTGCCATCCCCATCAAGCTACCAATGAGTTTCTTCACAGAATTGGAAAAAACGGCTTTAAAGTTCATATGGAACCAAAAAAGACCCCGCATTGCCAAGACAATCCTAAGTCAAAAGAACAAAGCTGGAGGCATCATGCTACCTGACTTCAAACTATACTACAAGGCTACAGTAACCAAAACAGCATGGTGCTGGTACCAAAACAGAGATATAGACCAATGGAACAGAACAGTGTCCTCAGAAATAATACCACATATCTACAGCCATCTGATCTTTGACAAACCTGAGAGAAACAAGAAATGGGGAAAGGACTCCCTATTTAATAAATGGTGCTGGGAAAATTGGCTAGCCATAAGTAGAAAGCTGAAACTGGATCCTTTCCTTACTCCTTATACGAAAATTAATTCAAGATGGATTAGAGACTTAAATGTTAGACCTAATACCATAAAAACCCTAGAAGAAAACCTAGGTGGTACCATTCAGGACATAGGCATGGGCAAGGACTACATGTCTAAAACACCAAAAGCAACGGCAGCAAAAGCCAAAATTGACAAATGGGATATGATTAAACTAAAGAGCTTCTGCACAGCAAAAGAAACTACTATCAGAGTGAACAGGCAACCTACAGAATGGGAGAAAATGTTTGCAATCTACTCATCTGACAAAGGGCTAATATCCAGAATCTACAAAGAACTGAAACAAATTTACAAGAAAAAAACAAACAACCCCATCAAAAAGTGGGCAAAGGATATGAACAGACATTTCTCAAAAGAAGACATTCATACAGCCAACAGACACATGAAAAAATGCTCATCATCACTGGCCATCAGAGAAATGCAAATCAAAACCACAATGAGATACCATCTCACACCAGTTAGAATGGCAATCATTCAAAAGTCAGGAAACAACAGGTGCTGGAGAGGATGTGGAGCAATAGGAACACTTTTACACTGTTGGTGGGATTGTAAACTAGTTCAACCATTATGGAAAACACACTCATTTTTAATAGTTCCTTATATATTTCTCAGTTATATGTAGTCTTCAAAAGTGAATTCTTCTATTTATTCGTCTGCTTATACTTGTTCACTGGCAGTTGATTTTCTGGAATGCTTTTAACTTATAATCGTGAGTTTATCTTTAGTGGGTGTTGTTTCTGTATGTCTTGGATGTTCTGAATTATGGAAGCAACTCTGTGGGGCCAGTTTTGTGTTTGATTTTGCTGTGATCTTATGGCTTTTACCAATAAAAGACTTGTTTTAAGGTTATTTTCTCTGTTCAGAGTTTCCAAGCTCCTTGAGAAGTGCTAATTCAGCCTCACAGCCACAAATAGCGCAGATTTGGAGTGCTAGTCCTCCTGGTGACTCTCTTTCCATCCTTTGTCCAGAGTGGCTGGCTTCTTCTGTACTGTATTCCTCAGACCAAAACAGCCTTTCTAGCTTGCTGCTATACATAGAGTGTAGAATTTTGACTCCCACTCTGTATCTCTACCATACACATCAGGGTTTTAAACCTTTTATCTAGCATTTTAATCTAATTAGCACTGGAGAAATACTTCCTGCATTGGCATGGTCCTCCATATTGACCAAAGAATTTGTGGACTGTATAAAAACTGTTCTAGTTGATTAAAATATATGGTTGGATGACTGATATGGATGTTAGCATATGTTAGAAATCCAAAACTGTCAAATTTGGAATGTGTATAAATGCACGTTTGAAGCCATATTCTGAGACTAGAATTACAAATTCTTTTGACACTACAATGACATTTATAAAAATTTACATTTAAGAATTAGAAATTGAAAGAATTCCGTTACATACATGTCTGTATATTTAAAGTAACTTCCATATGCTATCTCTTAATCACTGATAGCAGCAGCTATCAAGGGTTCGTTTGTTCAACGATTAAAGTCCTACGTGATCTGAGTTCAGACCGGAGCAATCAAGTATTTTCTGATAACCTTAATGTCTAAACTTTTCCAATGACATAATGTGTACTTTGTGTCAGGCATATGAAATATGTAGTAGAATAAGATTTAGAGAAAAGTAGGCATCCTTCAAGTTTGTGTGTGAAGAGGTTAAACGATATAATGAAAAGAGAAGAAAGGAAATAATTTAAGAATGAATGACAGTCCACAAAGTCATATATTTAGAAAATGTACTTTTTGTTACCTTTAGTTAAAAGTTATTTGTACATAATACAGTGGATATAATGGGTACTTGTTGAATTAATTAATTTCTATGTTAAGGCCAGTTTCTGTGAGGAGGTAGACACTAAATCTTAATAAATGCAGGGCCTTTTTCTCTCTTTTCTCCCTGGGTCTGGGTCCCAAGATTCTAGTGCCTTCGAGTGCCAGTATGTTGGCAAGGATGAATATTTGGCTTGGCTGATGCTTTCTGAGCTATAGCCCTCCAGGTCACTGTACTTTCTTCATTCTACTAAAAGATATTTACTATCTACTCAGTACTAAATCAGTGACATCCTCTGCTGCTCCCCTACCATCCTAAGCATGAGAAAATTCTTGCTTTCTCTTTAAAGTGTATTCTGGAAGTGGGATGAAGTGGGCTTCCCTGCTGACAAAACTCCAAACCTTATGGAATGTTCTATCCTGTCATTCTCCCACCAATTGTAAGCTGAGGCAAATATGTTGCAGAGTACCTTCCCAGAGATCCATCAGCATCTTGCCCCAACCCCATAGACTCTTTATCTACTATGTGTTGAGCGTAAGGGGATGGGGAAAAGAGGAACAGGAAAAAGACCTTCCAGATCTATTATTATGCTCAGAATCGTGGGTTTCTGAAAATCAAAGACCAAAAATTTAATAATTTAATATCTTTGTTATCTACATACTGCTGTGTCATCCATTCCTTGCGCATTTTCTGCTTCTGCCTGAATGGAGAAGAAGGGTCATGGATAACCAGAACTGGGAACAAAAACCACATTGGTATATATGTGTATATATATGTATTATTTTTTTCCCACAAAGAAATAAAGGAGAAAAGAATAAAGCAGGAAAAGAGGCCTAGGAGATTTAGTAAAGGAGAGAAAAGACTAAATGACCTCTTTACTCTTTAAAGTAATGTATGACATGCCTGTGACTGAGGATTTAACGGATCTGGAACCAGTGGACAAGTATAAGGATTGTTGTTGGGGAGGCTGAAAAATGAATTTTGTTATGGAGCCATGTTCTCTCTCAGTGATAGCTCAACGGGATTTCTCACCCACCTAGAAATCAGAAACTAAGAACTTTGATTTATTAAAAAATTTAAAAATAAATGAGGGAATACAAATCAAAATAATGCAAACTCAGGGGATACGATTATTTTAAGGCTTATAAGGAAAAATATCATAATTATTCATTATAAAACCAAGGTATCTTATTCCACTCAAATGAAAATTACCTCCTGATTATTTTACTTTCAAAATGTCTTACATTACCAACACAAGCACCTGGTTCAGGCCCTTGATATCCATGCCTTAATAACCCTCCTTCTGCCATTTAGCACTCACGTTGTTGAAGATATCTTCTCTTCATGTTTTTCTCCGTTTTTGAAGAATTCATAGGTCGTACTTGCTCAGCATGTTCACTGTAGCATCCCTAGTGCCTTGGGTATTCTTGCTATGCATGGAATTACATTTTCCCAGAATTCATGTGCTTAAACCCTAATCCCCAATGTGATATTTGGAGATAGAGCTTTTACGGTTAAATGAAGTTAGGGTCCTAATCCAATAGGATGGGTGGTCTTATTTAAAGAAAGAGCAGTCTCTCCTCTACCCCTTTCTTTCTTGCCACCCCCCACCCCCCCGTCATTGATACAACTCCGATGACTGGGGGAACATCAGGGTCTTTGGCCTCACGCCAGTAGGATTAATGACACTGAAACACATGGAGTGGTTTTAAGGAATGAAGTTTAATAGGCAAGGAAGAAGAAAACAGCTCCTGGTACAGAGACAGACGGAGGGGAGATCTGAACAAAGAGAAAACCCCATGTGTAGCAGAGAAGTGGCTGCTTATATTGGGATCCTGGAAGAGGAAGTATTTGGTTTCCACAGGGCCCAGGGTATTGGTTTGACCAGGTGTGTCATTTATGTAGCCTGCAAAAACAAAAACAAAAACCTGGCCCTCCCACCCTAACGCCTTTTTATATGCAAATGCAGGGCTCCATGTCCATGATATTCTGCACATGTGGGGATATGTGGGGGTGGCCATATTGCCAGGCAAATGTTGGGGCAAGAGCAAGAGAAAGACCGTGGGAATCGCCATGTTTGGGTGGACACAGTTTCTAATGGCCACATCAAAGCTTGCCAGCCGACTCTAAGAGCCAGGGCTTTCCTGCTAGACAAGAAACATTTCTTGAGCTTCTTTAAAAGAAACAAAAACTTCCCGAGGACCCCCTTTCCTCTCTATCTGCCTAAAATAATTTTTTAATGACTCTTATAACACCACCATCCCCCACTGCCCCCCAGCACACACGTGAACACACAGTCAGAAGGTGGATATCTGCAAGTCAAGAAGAGAGCCTTCACCAGAAGCTGACCATGCTGACTCCCTGATCTCAGACTTCAGACTCCAGAACTGTGAGAAATAAATTTCTGTTGTTTAAGTCACCCTATCTTAAGTCTATACTATCTTGTTTTGGCAGCCCAAGCAGATTGAAATAATCTCCAAGGCCTAGAATAATGCTTAGCCCATTCAATAAATATTTGCTGACTGCCATGGACGTTAGCTGGACTACACTGCATTCAGGAACATGATGAAACTTCCCAGCTGATAAGTAATGACGTCTACTGTAGGCTTTGTTACCCATACAGTCTTTGTCACAAACTACCAATGGTCTCTGACTTACAATGGTTGCATTTATGATTCTTAAACTTTATAGTGGGTTTATCAGGATTTATGCCTTTTCAACTTATATTGTTGACTTACACGTATCAGGATTTAGCCCTATCATAAGACAAGAAGCATCTGTACTTAGCTCTGCCATAGTAGCACAAAAGCAGCCATCCCCAATACATACACAAATGAGCATGGCTGTTTTCCAGTTAAATTTTATTTACAAAAACAGGCAGCAGACTGGATTTAGCCCACAACTTTACAGTTTAACCCACCTTAGCTGTCCAAGGAATACTGCATACTACTTCTTAGAAAAGCTCTCACCCAATCATACTGACAGGTGCTCTTCCACACACTCCATGTTGTTCCCCTTGCCTCAAAATTCCTCTTCACTTTTTGTGGAAAGAAAATTGATTCCAATTTCCATTCCCTCCATGTCCAGGAATTAAGGAAAAACAAAACACAGTCCATTCCCACAGGGTCTTGTAATAGAGGGGAATATATGTAGCTAATCAATATAGTTATTGTAGGAGGTGTAAAAGGAATAGTAGGGACATAAAGGAAGAGGTGGAACATTTTACATAGGGTAGAATAGTAAAAGACCTCAGAGGAAATGAAAAGGTACAAGATGGAACACTATAAGAAGTGAGATAGTGGCCAGGTGCAGTGGCTCACTCCTGTAATCCCAGCACTTTGGGAGGCCGAGGCGGGCAGATCACAAAGTCAGGAGATCAAGACCATCCTGGCCAACATGTTGAAACCCTGTCTGTACGAAAAATATAAAAATTAGCTGGGAGTGGTGGTGCATGCCTGTAATCCCAGCTACTCGAGAGGCTGAGGCAGGAGAATCGCTTGAGCGGAGTCGGAGGTTGCAGTAAGCTGAGATCGTGCCACTGCACTCCAGACTGGTGACAGAGACTCTGTCTCCAAAAAAAAAAAAAAAAGAGACAGCAGAGAGTGGAAGGAGGAACAAGTCTAAGACAGTAGGGAAGGGGAAAGGCAAGCAAAATGGAAAGAAGTAAATGCTGAAATATAAAAAGCAAGAATGAGCTCATCCCATTTATGTTAAATGTGTGTGTATCTAAGTTAAAAACAAGTGGAAAAGATTGATCAATATATGCTGACTTATCGAGATCCTCATGGTATGTTGGTAAGGGAAAAATAAATAAGCAGTGTACTATGGGCGCATGCTTTTGTGTTTTCTGTGAGCCAAGGAAAGGTATGAGGAGTTACCAGTGTTGCCTCAAGGATGGTTGTCTCTGGAAGGTAGGGGCTGGGCAGGTGGGATAGAAGTAGTTATGGTGATTTTAACTGTAAATAACAAAAACATGACTGACAGGGGCTTGGCAAGTTGATGTTTATTTTTCTTATATGATAAGTGTAGTACTTTCTGCAGTCAGGGATACAGACTAATTTTGTGTCTCCATTCCTTCTGTTCTCATGCATGTTGCCTCATTTTGCAAGATGACTGACACAGATGGAAATACGAGGCACAAATCATGTTCAAGGAAGGGAAAAGGGATAGTGTCAGCTCCTCCTTTCATCAGGAAATCAAAAGCTCTCACAGAAACTTTGAGCATACTTTTCCTTTGGTCTCATTGGCCAAAGCTGGGCCAACTCTAGCTGAAGAATGCTTAGGTAAACAACTATTTAAACAACTATTTAGGCTTTCTGCATTCTATAATGGAGAATATTTTTATAAAGAAGAAGGCTGGGGAAAGTATTGGTTTATCCAACCAAGAGTATCTGTGACAGTTTGTTTTGCCTTTATAAGTGTTATATTTCATTGTTTCATTATTTGCTATAATGTGTTCATTTTATAGTAAGAAAATAAATGCCAAATTTAGAACTTGCCATCACCCAACTAGTTGACCTCTCAGCTTAAAAATGTGAGATTGCTGAGTGTCGAAATGTTATGTGAAAAAGAGGAAGGAAGAAGATAATGGAAGACAATGGCAGGGCCTGCACTTTTAACATAATGATCTCATCCACCAGTTAGTAATCATGATTTGGTCAGTTACCTGTAAACTGATTTACCTGATGTGTAAATCCTTTCCCAGAGACTAGATGGCAGTTTCTCTGGACTGAGAAAGAGTGGAATTTTTTAATAGTCTCAAGAGACACAGACAGCAAGCTCTTCCAGATTCCATTTTAAAAAGATCTGTCTTGCAGTAGTAGAGAGCATGAATTGTACAAATTGTGAGAGAGGAGGAAATGCTAAGTCCAGACAAGAGATTATGAGAGCTGAACTAAGGTGGTAATAATGGCAAAAGAGAAAGGGCATAAAGTATAAGAAAAGTTAAGCAAGAAAAATTTACCTAAACTGATGACTAGTGAAATGTAGAAAGAGATGATAATGGAAGAATCTAAAATTATTACTAAATTCCCTTCTTAGATGGATAATAATTGGATTGTGGTAACATAATTAAGATTTTGGATGAGGTATATGTTTAAAGGAAAAGTTAACTTACCTTTGAACATGTTATGCCTGCCTTTTCCTATGTGGCAAATCCACAGAGAGATGGATATGTATTTATTTAAATTTTTGTAGAGATGGAGATCTCACTGTGTTGCCTAGGCTGGTCTCAAACTCCTGGCCCCAAGTTGCCTTCCTGCCTTGACCTTCCAAAGTGCTGGGATTGCAGGTGTAAGCTACTATGCCTGGTATGATGGATGTCTAATAGATAGACTAATGGTTTGGGGGATTAGGAGAGTGGTCCCAGCCAAAGCTAGAGATTGAATCATTAGATTAACAGGTAGTGGTTGAAACGGTAGTAATTAAAGATAAAACTACTCAGGGAGAATGTATACTGTCAGAAATGAAAAGATTCAAGGCTGAACCCTATAACGTACCAACATTTAATGGTTTGCCAGGGGAAAAGCCAGAAAAAGAAAGAGTTAGAAGCTAAAAGGAAACTCTATTCAAGTGGCATCCTTGAACTGGGTGACTTTAAGAGTTTGGCCAATAACATTAAATGCTGCAGAATTATTGAGTACAATGAGAACTAAAAATAGAGTATTGGATATGGCAATTGGATCATAGATTTTTGGCTATAGCAATTTTATTTTAATAGTGGGTAGTGCGAAAGAATAGACAGAAGTGAGCTGGAACTCTACTCTGAAGGAAAGGAAAGAAGTGACTATGGCTAGATGAAAATGTAGCCTGCAGAGACAGGTTTTTCTGTTGTTATTGTTGGTGGTGGTGGTGGTGGTGTTTTTTAATACGAGGGATTTGTACATGTGTGTCTCCTTTAGAGAAGGCCATGTCAAGAGAGAAATGATTATTTTATTTTATTTATTATACTTTATATTCTAGGGTACATGTGCACAACGTGCAGGTTTGTTACATATGTATACATGTGCCATGTTGGTGTGCTACACCCATTAACTAGTCATTTACGTTAGGTATATCTCCTGATGCTATCCCTCCCCACTCCCCCCACCCCACAACAGGCCCGGTGTGTGACGTTCCCCTTCCTGTGTCCAAGTGATCTCATTGTTCAATTCTCACCTATGAGTGAGAACATGCAGTGTTTGGTTTTATGTTCTTGTGATAGTTTGCTGAGAATGATGGTTT
>NW_012122265.1:5659172-5659606 GCF_000951035.1 Colobus angolensis palliatus | reverse complement strand
CTATATCTCTGTTTTGGTACCAGTACCATGCTGTTTTGGTTACTGTAGCCTTGTAGTATAGTTTGAAGTCAGGTAGCGTGACACCTCCAGCTTTCTTCTTGGCTTAGGATTGTCTTGGCAATGTGGGCTCTTTTTTGGTTCCTGTTTTATTTCACTGAGCAGTGGTTTGTAGTTCTCCTTGAAGAGGTCCTTCACATCCCTTGTAAGTTGGATTCCTAGGTATTTATTCTCTTTGAAGCAATTGTGAATGGGAGTTCACTCATGATTTGGCTCTCTGTCTGTTATTAGTGTATAAGAATGCTTGTGATTTCTGCACATTGATTTTGTATCCTGACACTTTGCTGAAGTAGCTTATCAGCTTAAGGAGATTTTGGGCTGAGACAATGGGGTTTTCTAAATATACAATCATGTCATCTGCAAACAGGGACAATTTG
>NW_012122265.1:5648214-5654257 GCF_000951035.1 Colobus angolensis palliatus | reverse complement strand
TGTATGTGTCTAAGGACTTGCTTTATGAATCTGGGTGCTCCTGTATTGGGTGCATATATATTTAGGATAGTTAGCTCTTCTTGTTGAATTGATCCCTCTACCAGTATGTAATGGCCTTGTCTCTTTTGATCCCTGATGGTTTAAAGTCTGTTTTATCAGAGACTAGGATTGCATCTCCTGCCTTTTTTTGTTTTCCATTTGCTTGGTAGATATTCCCCCATCCATTTATTTTGAGCCTATGTGTGTCTCTGCACATGAGATGGGTCTCCTGAATACAGCAAACTGATGGGTCTTGACTCTTTATCCAATTTGGCAGTCTGTGTCTTTTAATTGGAGCCTGTAGCCCATTTACATTTAAGGTTAATATTGTTATGTGTGAACTTGATCCTGTCATTATGATGTTAGCTGGTGATTTTGTTCATTAGTTGATGCAGTTTCTTCCTAGCGTCGATGGTCTTTACATTTTGGCATGTTTTTACAGTGGCTGGTACCGGTTGTTCCTTTCCATGTTTAGTGCTTCCTTCAGGAGCTCTTGTAGGGCAGGCCTCATGGTGACAGAATCTCTTAGCATTTGCTTGTCTGTAAAGGATTTTATTTCTCCTTCACTTATGAAACTTAGTTTGGCTGGATATGAAATTCTGGGTTGAAAATTCTTTTCTTTAAGAATGTTGAATATTGGCCCCCACTCTCTTCTGACTTGTAGAGTTTCTGCCAAGAGATCTGCTGTCAGTCTGATGGGCTTCCCTTTGTATGTAGCCCAGCCTTTTTCTCTGACTGCCCTTAACGTTTATTCCTTCATTTCAACTTTGGTGAATCTGACAATTATGTGTCTTGGAGTTGCTCTTCTCAAGGAGTGTCTTGGTGGCGTTCTCTGTATTCCCTGAATTGGAATGTTGGCCTGCCTTGCTAGGTTGGGGAAGTTCTCTTGGGTAATATCCTGCAGAGTGTTTTCCAACTTGGTTCCATTCTCCCCGTCACTTTCATGTACACCAATTAGACATAGATTTGGTCTTTTCATGTAGTCCCATATTTCTTGGAGCCTTTGTTCTTTTCTTTTTAGTCTTTTTTCTCTAAACTTCTCTTCTCGCTTCATTTCATTCATTTAATCTTCAAGTCACTGATACCCTTTCTTCCAGTTGATCGAGTCAGTTACTGAAGCTTGTGCATTTGTCGCATAGTGCATGTGTCATGGTTTTCAACTCAATCTGGTCACTTAAAAATTTCTTTGCATTGGTTATTCTAGTTAGCCATTCATCAGATCTTTTTTCAAAGTTTTTAGCTTCTTTGCCATGGGTTTGTACTTCCTCCTTTAGCTCAGAGAAGTTTGATTGTTTGAAGCCTTCTTCTCTCAACTCATCAAAGTCATTCTCCATCCAGCTTTGTTTCTTTGCTGGCAAGGAGCTGCATTCCTTTGGAGGGGGAGAGGTGCTCTGATTTTTAGAATTTTCAGCTTTTCTGCACTGCTTTTTCCCCATCTTTGTGGTTTTATCTACCTTTGGTCTTTGATGATTGTGACATACAGATGTGGTTTTGGTGTGGATGTCCTTTCTATTTGTTAATTTTCCTTCTAACAGTCAGGACCCTCATCTGCAGGTCTGTTGGAGTTTGCTCGAGGTCCACTCCAGACCCTGTTTGCCTGGATATCAGCAGCGGAAGATGCAGAAGAGTGAATATTGCTGAATAGCAGATGTTGCTGTCTGATCATTCCTCTGGAAGCTTCGTCTCAGAGGTGAATCTGGCCATGTGAGGTGTGAGGTGTCAGTCTGCCCCTAGTTGGGGGTGTCTCCCAGTTAGGCTACTCCATGTCAAGTACCCCCTTCAGCAGGCGGTCTGTCAGTTCTCAGATCTCAAACTCCATGCTGGGAGAACCACTACTCTCTTCAAAGCTGTCAGACAGGGACGTTTACATCTGCAGAGGTTTCTGCTGCCTTTTGTTTGGCTATGCCCTGTCTCCAGAGGTGGAGTCTACAGAGGCAGGCAGACCTCTTTGAGCTGCGGTGGGCTCCTCCCAGTTAGAGCTTCCAGGCTGCTTTGTTTACCTACTCAGGCCTCAGTAATGGCCAGCGCCCCTCCCTGAGCCTTACTGCTGCCTTGCGGTTAGATCTCAAACTGCTGTGCTAGCTATGAGAGAGGCTCCGTGGGCGTGGGACCCTCCAAGCCAGTCAGGGATATAATCTCCTGGTGTGCCATTTGCTAAGACCCTTGGTAAAGCACAGTATTAGGGTGGGAGTGACCCGATTTTCCAGGTGCTGTGTGTCATGGTTTCCCTTGGCTAGGAAAGGGAATTCCCTTACCCCTTGCACTTCCCAGGTGAGGCGATGCCTCGCCCTGCTTCAACTCTCGCTCAGTGGGCTGTACCCACTGTCCTCCACCCACTTTCCAACACGCCCCAGTGAGATGAACCCGGTACCCCAGTTGGAAATGCAGAAATCACACGTCTTCTGTGTCACTCACACTGGGAGCTGGACGCTGGAGCTGTTCCTATTTGGCCATCTTGGAACCTATATCACCGATCATCTTGGACAATCTACAGAATGAAAGAAAAAATTTGTCAATTTTTTTTTTCTTTGCTGCTGTTGCTTTGTCTTTGGAATGAACTCTTTGCCAGGGCCTGTGACCACAATGGTATTTTCTAAGTTTTCTTCTAGGGTTTTATAGTTTTAAGTTTTATGTTAAAGTCTTGAATCCATCTTGAGTTGATTTTTATATTGTAAATAAGGTGTCTAGTGTTAATCTTCTGCTATGGCAAGCCAATTGTCCCAGTATGATTTATTGAATAGGGAAACTTTTCCTCATTGTTTGTTTTTGTCGACTTTGTTCAAGATCACATGGTTTTAGATGTGCAACTTTTTTTCTGGGCTCTGTATACTGATACATTGGTCTACGTGTCTGTTTTTGTACCAGTACCATGCTGTTTTGGTTACTGTAGCCTTGTAGTATAGTTTAAAGTAATGTGGTATCTCCAGCTTTGTACCTTTTGCTTAGGATTGCTTTGGGTATTCCAACTCTTTTTGGTTCCATATGCATTTTAGAATAGGTTTTCCTAATTCTGTGGAAAAGGTCATTGGTAGTTTGATAGAAAATAGCATTAAATCTGTAACTTGCTTTAGGCTGTATGTCCATTTTAATAATATTGATTCTTTATATGCCATATCTATGAGCATGGGATGTTTTTCCATTTGTATTTGTCATGTCTGATTTCTTTCAGCAGTGTTTTGTAATTTTCATTGTAGAGATCTTTCACCTCCCTGATTAGCTGTATTCCTAGGTATTTTTGTGTGTGTGGTTATTGTGAACGGGATTGCATCCTTGATTTCACACTACACTTGGACAGTGTTGGAATATAGAAAAGCTACTGATTTTTGTACATTGATTTTAGATCCTGAAACTTTGCTGAAGTTCTTTATCAGATCTGGGAACTTTGGGACAGAGACTGTGGGGTTTCTGTATATAAAATCATATCATCCATGAAGATAGTTTGACTTCCTATGTATTATTTGGATGCCTTTTGTTTCTCTCTCTTGCCTGATTGCTCTGGCTAGGACCTCCAGTACTATGTTGAATAGGCATGGTGCGAATGGGAATCCTTGTATTACTCCAGTTCTTAAGGGGAATGCTTCCAGCTTTTGCCTATTCAGGATGATGTTGGCTGTGGGTTTGTCATAGATGACACCTGTTATTTTGAGGTATGTTCCTTCAGTGCCTAGTTGCCTAGTTTGTTGAGGATTTTTTTTTTTTTTTTTTTTTTTAGATGGAGTCTCATTCTGTTGCGCAGGATAGAGTGCAGTGGCATGATCTTGGCTCACTGCAACCTCTGCCTCCCAGGTTCAAGCAATTCTCCTGCCTCAGCCTCCTGAGTAGCTGGGATTACAGACATGCGCCACCATGCCTGACTAATTTTGTATTTTTAGTAGAGACAAGGTTTCACCATGTTGGCCAGACTGGTCTGGAACTCCTGACCCCGTGATCTACCTGCCTCAGCATCCCAAAGTGCTGGGATTACAGGCATAAGCCATCGTGCCTTGCTGAGGATTTGTAATATGAAGGGATGTTAAATTTTACCAAAAACCTTTTCTGCATCTGTTCAGATGATCATGTGGTTTTTCCTTTTAGTTCTGTATTTGTGATGAATCTCATTTATTAATCTGCATATGTTGTACCTACCTTGCATCCCAGGGGTAAAGCCTACTTGATCATGGTGGATTAGCTTTTTGATGTACTACTGGATTTGGTTTGCTAATATTTTTTGAGGACTTTTGCATCTGTGTTCATCAAGGATATTGGCCTGAACTTTTCTTTTTTGTTGTTTTATCTCCTCCTCAGTTTTTTGGAATAGTTTCATTAGGAATGGTACCAGCTCCTCTTCATATGTCTGGTAGAATTCAGCTGTGAACTTCTCTGGTCTAGGACTTTTTCTGGTTGGTAGGCTTTTTATTACTGATTCAATTTCAGAACTCATTATTGATC
Organism: Colobus angolensis palliatus; assembly: GCF_000951035.1. Classification (NCBI taxonomy): domain Eukaryota; kingdom Metazoa; phylum Chordata; class Mammalia; order Primates; family Cercopithecidae; genus Colobus; species Colobus angolensis. The sequence goes on along the minus strand of NW_012122265.1, from coordinate 5,649,790 downwards.
TGTTCAGAGTTTTAATTTCTTCTTAGTTCATTCTCGGGAGGTTGTATGTTTCCAGCAATTTATCTGTTTTTAGATTTTCTAGTTTGTGTGCATAGAGGTATTTGTAATAGTCTCTGAGGTTTATTTGTATTTGTGGTCTGTAGTAATGTCCCATTTGTCGATTCTAATTGTGTTTACTGAATCCTCTTAGTGGTCTGTTAATCTTATTTATTCTTTCAAAGATCAAACTTCTTGTTTTGTTGATCTTTTGTATGGATTTCACATCTCAGTTACATTCCCTTCAGCTCTGATTTTGGTTATTTATTGTCTTCTAGCTTTGGAGTTGTTTTGCTCTTATTTCTCCACTTCCTGTAGGTATAATGTTAGGTTATTAATTTGAGATCTAATTTTTTTATGTAGGTGTTTAGCATTATGAACTTTCCTCTTAACACTGTTTTAGTTGTTTTCCTGAGATTCTGATATGTTATATCTTTATCATAATTTGTTTTAAATAATTTCTTGACTTCTACCTTATTCAGAAGAAGGTTGATTAATTTGCATGTGACTGTATGCTTTTCACTGACTTTAGTACCAATTTCTATTTTTATTGTGCTGTGGTTCAAGAGTGTGATTGTTTTGATTTCAGTTTTCTTGAATTTGAGAATTGTTTTATTCTCAATCATGTGGTTGATTTTAGAGTATGTGCCATATGCAGATGTGAAGACTGCATGTTCTGTTGTTTTGGGGTGGAGAGTTGTGTTGATGACCGTTAAGTTCATTTGGTCATGCATCAAGTTCAAGTTCAGATATCTTTATGAATTTTTCACCTCAATTATTTGTCTGATATTACTAGCACAATGTTGAACCTACCCCGTATTATTGTGTGGTTATCTAAGGTTCTTTGTAGGTCTCTAAGAACTTGTTTTATGAATCTGGGTGCTCCAGTGTTGGGTGCATGTATATTTGGATAGATACATGTTGTTGTTGAATTGAACTCTTTACTGTCATGTAATACCTTGTCTTTCTTGATTGCTGTTGGTTTAAAGTTTGTTTTGTCTGCTTTTTTTGTGTGTTTTCTGTTTACTTGGTAGATTTTTCTCCATCCCTTTCCTTTAAGTCTGTGGTGTTACTAGATATAAGATGGGTCTCTTTGAAACTATTGTGAATGGGAGTTCATTCATGATTTGGCTCTCTGTCTCTTACTGGTGTATAAGAATGGTTGTGATTTGAACATTGATTTTGTATCCTGAGACTTTGCTGAAGTTGCTTATCAGCTTAAAGAGATTTTGGGCTGAGACAATGCGGTTTTCTAAATATACAATCATGTCATCTGCAAACAGGGACAATTTGACTTCTTCTTTTCCTAACTGAATACCCTCTATTTCTTTCTCTTGCCTGATTGCCTTAGCCAAAACTTCCAACATTATGTTGAATAGGAGTGGTGAGAGAGGGCATCCCTGTCTTGTGCCAGTTTTCGAAGGGAATGCTTCCAGTTTTTGCCCATTCAGTATGATCTTGGCTGTGGGTTTGTCATAAATAGCTCTTAGCTTCAAAGAGAATAAAATACCTAGGAATCCAACTTACAAGGGATGTAAAG
>NW_012122265.1:5640850-5646974 GCF_000951035.1 Colobus angolensis palliatus | reverse complement strand
CAGTGACAGATTGGATTAAGAAAATGTGGCACATATACACCATGGAATACTATGCAGCCATAAAAAAGGATGAGTTCGTGTCCTTTGTAGGGACATGGATGCAGCTGGAAACCATCATTCTCAGCAAACTATCGCAAGAACGTAAAACCAAATACTGCATGTTCTCACTCATAAGTGGGAATTGAACAATGAGATCACTTGGACACAGGAAGGGGATCATCACACACCGGGTCCTATTGTGGGGAGGAGGGTGGAGGGATAGCATTAGGAGATATACCTAATGTAAATGGTGAGTTAATGGGTGCAGCACACCAACATGGCACATGTATACATATGTAACAAACCTGGACGTTGAACTTAAAGTATAATTAAAAAAAAAAAGAAGAGTCATGCAGTACATCCTTTTTAAAAAGACTTCTTATATAATGTATAGTCATATTTACTTTATAATGTAAACATATTATTTAAAAATCCATGTTTATAGTTATGTATGCATGATGTGTGGGCCCACATACTTCAAAACGACCTGCAGGAATCAAGTAGAAAGATCTCCAACAATTGTAGACTTCCAACCACCTGCCTACAGTTTTGGTTTAGGGGTTTGTTTTTGAACAACATTTTAAAAATCAATAATAACTGAATTGTACATTTAAAAATAATTTAAAGAGTATAATTGGAATGTTTGTAACTCAAAGGATTAAAAAAGTTTAAAAAGTTTGTAACTTAAACTTTGCAAAAGGGTAAATGCTTGAGGGGATGCATACCCCATTCTCCACGATGTGCTTATTTCACATTTTTGCGCCATAAATGTATACACCTGCTATGTACACACAAAAGTTAAAAATAAATTTCTATACTTCAAAGAAGAAAAATATTTGGGGGGTGGCAAATAGCCACATGCTAAGTGCATTTTAATTTATTTATACTTTAATGTAATTTAAAAATTATAGCAACTATGTATTACTTTTTTGTAAATGATTAATATGTATACTGCATTAGTATATTTTTCTACCTTAAAAATTACATTATTAAAACAAAAAGTTTGAAAAAGCTAAAGACCCGTTAACTAGTGCTTCCAATTTAGATCCTCTCCCACTTCCCACAGAATATGTATGTATTCATAAAAAACCTATAACATTGTTCTTTCTTCATTATTTTACAAAAATGGTATCATACTATATGAAATTGTACTGTCATAGTTCATTACTGATTAATTATATTGCATGACTGTCTTTTTGCTGTAAACTTTACCTACAATGAAATCCATAAATCTTAGCTGTCCATTCACTGAATTATAACAAATGCAGACACCTGTGTAACCCAATCCTCACAAAGACATAAAATGTATTACTCTGGAAAGTTTCTTTATTCCCCTCTCATTCAATTTTCGTCCCATCATTCAGAGGCAACCACTATTCTGATTTGTTAATCACAGATTCATTTCACTTGTCTTGTTACAAAACTAGAATCATATGCTATGTAATCTTTGTGTAAGGTTTTTAAATGTAAGTGTATGTTTTAGGGTTTCATCCATGATGTTGAGTATATGTTTTCTCCTGGTTATTGCTGCATAGCATTTCATTATGTGAATAACTACAGTATGTTTATTTGTGCTTCCAGAAATCATCCTAGTCTCAACTATCTCTAGCCCTTTGGCCACTTTTTCTGGCTTAGCAACCACCTCAAAAATCAATTCAGCCTGGGCTCTGCCCAGCTGCTACTCCAGCGAGCAGAATAATAGCACTTGCCACCTGGGGCTTCTCTGTTGCCACTGAAGCATGAGATGCAATGAGACATAGTTGGTTCTCGTGTGTGTGGCAGTGGTGTGGTATTAATGCTCTATGGGGAAAACCTTGGACCATGAGGAGATGGGCCTCAGAAGATAAATTATTCTCCTTTCATCCTTCAGTGGCCTGTAACTCATAATGTATAAGGTTGGAACATAATCATTCATGGGGCCTTTCAAAAGATTGTACTTGATACTAATTAAAGGCCTACTCAGAAATCCATGTCCTGATATTTGTTCTCTCCCACTAACTCCCTTTTTTACCCACCCCTGTGCTTCCTAATAAAGTGTATCAGGTAAACTTTTGCCTCAGTTCTATTTCCTGGGGAACCCCAGGTAATGCATCTTATATGCAGACATTTAGGTTAGTTTTTCCCTTTTTTATTTTACTTACCTGAAGTGTTTCTCTAGAGTCTTGCTAGTTTTTAAAGTATGTTGAAGTATGATTTGTTCCAATCCTCAAAGTTTAGTCTTACATATTGAGCATCTTCTATGTGTCAAGCACTCTTCTAAGTTATAGGAACACACTGATTAAACATAATATTCATGATTCCTGCTTGATGGGCAGAAGTTATATAGGAATGTTTTATGGTTATTGATTAGCCATTTCTAATCACTTCTGTGACTTCCATTGCTTTGCTCTGCCAGTAGCAGAAATTGAGTATGTCTAGAAACATTAATATTGGTGTATGTGTAGTAGGTTTAGATTTAAAGACCTTTACTCCTAATATGACTACAGGCTACTTCAGACAACTATGACAGGGACTTGAAAATGGACAGTAGACTTCCTATAGAAAGGATCTGGAGGGCACTTAGGTCCACAGAAATTTCTAAAGTATGACTACTAACATATCATGACTAGCCCCCGATATTTACCCTATCTTACTTGCCCTGCTGCTTTGATGCTGAATGAAAAAATAGACAACAGGAAGTGGGAAATAGGTTTTGAATAGTTTAGTTCAAAATAAAGTGTGGGTGAACATGATTAAGTCATGGGAATATTCTTAAATATGCTCAATTTGACACTGGTGTCTTTAGGTAGTTAAATGTTGTGAACTTTATTGACTCGACAAAAATTCCATCCAAATGTTAAACAAGAAGTTTTAATCTGCTCCATGATCAAGCTTTAAGGAGTGTGTGGACTCCCTGAAATTTTGTGCAATATAGCATATATAGAAACTATGTGCATTTTTCTAGGGAGAGAATCCATAGCTTTCAGAAGAATCTCAGTAGGATTCTTTTGAGGTGAGGGGGAAGCAAGCAAAAGGTTGGACTTGCTCCATTTCCTAGGGTGGAAATAAAAAAAGGAAAAGGAGTAAGAGTTAATGAGTCAAATGTGCTGCTGCACAGGTAATTAGAATTTTGTTTTGCAACCTGAGCTCTCCCATCCCAGGCTTTGGAGGAAAATGCAAAGTTGGAGCTGCTGCTGCCTCCTTTCCAAAACTTGTACTGTCTGCCTGGATATCAGGAGGTACAATTTTCTCTACTTCTCTTGAAATGGAGGTATGATTTTGTATTGAGAAGGCCTTTCCACTATTTGTGGAACTCTCACACTTCATTCATCTGGTTTTTTTGGTAGGAAAAGAGTGACTTTTCTTTTTTTTTTTTTTTTTGAGACGGAGTCTCGCTCTGTCGCCCAGGCTGGAGTGCAGTGGCTGGATCTCAGCTCATTGCAAGCTCCGCCTCCCGGGTTCATGCCATTCTCCTGCCTCAGCCTCCCTAGAGTGACTTTTCTAACTGTATCTTACAAACTTACACAAAGAAAACTATAGCCATACATTAAATTATATGATAAAATGTAGCCAGGTGTTATGAAGATAGTAATGTGTATATAAAATAAATATTATAGCATTCCAGTCAATAACTACTAGCTATAAATAACAGTTCAGGACAGTAACCACTGAAAATAAAGTAATAAATTTAAATTACTCTGATTATTAGTCTCATTAAATGGTCATATATGCTATTCTTTTAATGTTTTGTACACTGGTTGAGATAGCTTGGTTTCTCCTCATGGTTCCTTTTTGTTTTTAAATTTGTGGACAGATATTCTGGTAAATTTCTCACAAAAGGCCTGGTTTCTTACATTTTTCAGTGTGTTATATAGAAAGTGCCAAAGTCTGTATTTCCAGTCTATTCTCTCTATAAGCCAATTATTTTATAGTTGTTGAATTTTATTTCTAATTTTTATAAATCCCTCAAAATTTGGCTCGAGTTTCAATTTATTAGAAGAAGAGCTTCTTAAAAGTATTTGAGAGCAATAAAAAAAAGTTTCCAATTTTTAACTGCAACAGAAGAAATAGACCGAAGTTGAGTTCACTGTCTAGTTTCTTCAGGGACTTCAGGAGAAAGCTTCCAAACTTAGTTACTTGAAATGACAGGAAAATTAAAAAGATATTTAAATAGTATATTTGTCTTATGGTAATGAAATTGTATTTAGTCCATTTCAAAACATTATTATATAAAAGGATATTTTCTCTTTTTTTTAACTTTTAAGTTCAGGGGTACATGTGCAGGATATGCAGGTTTGTTACATAGGAAATGTGTGACACAGGGGTTTGTTGTACAGATTATTTCATCACCCAGATATTAAGCCTAGTACCCATTAGTTATTTTTCCTGATCCTCTCCCTCCTCCCACCCACCATGTATCCATGTGTTCTCATGATTTAGCTCCCACTTATAATTGAGAACATGTAGTATTTGGTTTTCTATTCCTGCATTAGTTTGCTAAGGATAATGGCCTCCAGCTCCATTGATGTCCCTGCAAAGGACATGAACTCATTCCTTTTTATGGCTGCATAGTATTCCATGGTGTAAATGTACCACATTTTCTTTATCCAATCTATCATTCAGATCAAGTCCATGTCTGCTGTTATGAATAGTGCTGCAGTAAACATGCCCGTCCCTGTGTCCAGGATGGCATTGTCTAGGTTGTCTTCCAGGGTTTTTATAGTTTTTGTGTTTTACATTTAAGTCTTCAATCCATCTTGAGTTAATTTTTATATATGGTAAGGGGTCCAATTTCAATTTTCTGCATATTGCTAGCCATAAAAGGATATTTTCTTTTTTTTTTCTTTATTAATGTTACAACAAACTGATGTTGAAAGAAAACAATTTTATTGGAGGACCTGCTGTATAGTGATTCAGAAAGCAGACATGGAAGACTATACTTTCAGGAATCACCTCTATAATTTGCCACTAGAGAAGTTTCTCTGAACATGTAGAGCACCGAATTTTAATAAAATAAAAAAATAAAAAGTATATATATAAAAAGACATCAGACATGGTACTAGACTGTCTGGGTTTGATTCTCAGCTCTATCCGTTGACTAGCTGTATGATCTGAGTAAATTATTTTAATCTCTTTGTGCCTCAGACCTCCATATGTAAAATAGTTGCAACTACTGTGAGGAATAATATAATGCATTTAGCAGAGTTCCTGGAACATACTAAGTGATCAAAAATGCTAGATCATCATTATTGTCTATATTAAATGTAGGGATATATGGGATTATTTGAATAGAAAATATATTTGTGTTTAGAAGAGACAAAAATTATTTTCTCTAATCAGATTTCTTGGTCAGATTTGTTTTAAAGTGATAAAAAAAAAAACTCCCAAAACATATTCTTTCCCCACCTCTTTACTAGAAAGAAGTAATTTTTTAATACCTCTTTAATGTTTACTGCTGTTGTCATTGCATTTTAAAAATAAAGCTATCAAAAGCTTTAAGAGTAAGGAAATGTTATTATCAAAAAATGAATTGGCTTGGCTTAGTGGCTCACATGACTGTAATCCCAGCACTTTGGGAGACTGAGGTGGGAGGATTGCTTGAGCCTGGGAGTCCAAGACATGCCTGGGCAACATAGTGAGACAAAAATAAAAAAATTAGCTGGGCATGGTGGCTCACACCTGTAGTCCCTGATACTCATGGGACTGTGGTGTAAGAGAATCACTTGAGCCCAGGAAGTCAAGGCCGCAGTAGGCCATGACTGCACCACTGTACTCCAGCCTGGATGACAAAGCAAGATCCTGTCTGAAAAAAAAAAAAGAAAGAAAAAAGGAATTGGAAAAACTGATGATTTTTTTAAAAGAGTGGTTTTAGGCCGGACGCGGTGGCTCAAGCCTGTAATCCCAGCACTTTGGGAGGCCGAGGCGGACGGATCACGAGGTCAGGAGATTGAGACCATCCTGGCTAACAAGGTGAAACCCCGTCTCTACTAAAAATACAAAAAACTAGCCGGATTGGAAAAACTGATGATTTTTTTAAAAGAGTGGTTTTAGGCCGGACGCGGTGGCTCAAGCCTGTAATCCCAGCACTTTGGGAGGCCAAGGCGGA
>NW_012122265.1:5613794-5636285 GCF_000951035.1 Colobus angolensis palliatus | reverse complement strand
AGCTGTTCCTATTCGGCCATCTTGCTCCGCCCTCCAAAAGGATATTTTCTTATAACTAAGTCTTACTCCTTTATGCAGTGAAACTTTCTTACTGAGGAGTATTATTCCAGCAATAGAATGTAATGCCTTATTCTGCATTAAACATACTACAATGGACTGAATGTTTGTGTTCCTCCTCCCTCAGTTCATATTTTCAAATTGTTAAATGGAAACCCTTAGACAAATTTAAATTTTAGTTGAGTTTATTCAGCAAAGAAAAATAAACCAAAGCAAAACAAAACAAAAATGATTCAAGAATTAGGCAGTCCCCTGAACCAGAGCAGGTTCAAAGAACTCCAGCCAATAACATGTTCTTGACAGCATTTATAGAAAGTGGAAGTGCAGTGTAGAGAAAACTTTATTGGTTATTGTTTAGTTCCAGAGCCTCTTGCAATTAACTAAAGCTCAGCTCCTATAGCTAAACTCCCTATTGATTTGGTCTGTTAGGCTTAGTGCAGGAGCCTGGTCCAAATCAGTGGCCTTCTACAAATTTTGTTTGACAAAATCCTAAGCCCCAAGGTGATGGTGTTAGTATGGCCTTTGGTAGGTATTAATAATTAGGTAACTGGGCAGAGCAACTGTGTACAGAATTAGTGTCCTTTAATGAGGACCAAAAGAGCTCCCTTGTCCTTTGCGCCATGCGAGGACACAGCAAAAAGATAGTTATCTGTCTATAAATAAGGAATCAGGCCCTCAACAGACACTGAATCTGTAAATTCCTTGATCTTGGACTTCTCAGGATCCAGAACTTTGATATACAAGTTTCTGTTGTTTATAAGCCATTTAATTTATGGTATTTCATTACAACAGTCTGAGTAGATTAATTTTTCTTGGTAACTCAGGGTCATGATTTATCAAAATAGTCATTATCCTATGCCTATACAGCAATGATCTCAATAGTTACTGGGTTATTACTACAAATACAAATGCAAGCACACAAATAGACACCAATTAAATATTCATCTTCTCGCCTGTCTTTAACTATGTAATTATAGAAAATGCTTCGAAACAGCTCTTTGATTTTAAAATGACAAATGTTCTTGTCTATTATTTGACATTCTGTTATATTGTTATATTATTTAAAAAGTGATTTAACTATCTAGGCCTAGGCTCTGAGACTGATTCTTAACAAGAGGTATATGTTAGTATCATCTTGTGAAAAGTATATTTGTCCAAGCCTTACGCTAGAATATTTCGACTCAGTAGGCTTGTTTTGGAACTTGGCTGTGATTTTTCTTATGCATCAAAGTGAATTTTCATGAAGAGTCAACTTTGGTAACTGCTAATTTAATAGTCCTCCTGTATCTGTGGTTTCACTTTCCATGGTTTCAGTTACCTGTAATCAACTGTAGTCCAAAACTATTAAATAGAAAATTTCATAAATAAATGGTTCATAAGTTTTAAGTTGCATGCTGTTCCGTGTAGCATGGTAAAACCTTGTGCGGTCCCCCTAGATCCTGCCCAGGATGTGAATAATCCTTTTGTCCAGTGTATCCGTGGTATCTATACTCCCTGCCCATTAGTCGCTTAGTACCTGGCTCAGTTATCAGATTGACTGCCACTGTATCATAGTGCTTGTGTTCAGGTAACCCTTATTTTACTTAATAATGATCCCAAAGCACAGAAGTAGTGCTACTGGCAATTTGAATACACCAAAGAGAAGCCGTGAAGTGCTTCCTTTAAGTGAAAAGGTGAAAATTCTTGACCTAATAGGAAAAGAAAAAAAATCGTATTGCTAAGACCTAAGGTAAGAATGAGTCTTCTGTGTGCGACATTGTGAAGAAAAAAGAAATTTGTGCTAGTTTTGCTGTCACACCTCAAATTGCGAAAGTTACAGCCACAATGCTTAAGTACTTCCACAGACATTTCCTGACTTATGATGGTTAGACATAATGACATTTCAATTTTACTGTGGGTTTATCCGGACATAACTCCACTGTAAGTCGAGGACCATCTGGATTTATGATGGTTCAAATTACAATTTTTAAATTTACAATGTGTTAACTGGCATGTAAATTTATTTCTGACTTATAGTGGCTTTTTGGGGATGTTAGTCCTTCATAAATCAAGGAGCATCTGTATGGAATTTGGTACTGTCTGTGGTTTCGGGCATCTGCTGGTGATCTTGAATGTAATGCCCTCGGATAAGTGGGGGACTACTGTACATTGTTTAGATATCTGAGAATTAACCCATTAAGGGCCAGATCTTGAGCATTTAAGTACTAGTGACATTTAAGTACTAGTGAGTATGGCACAAACATTAGATTCTCCCACTTCTTCTTGCTTTCCCCTGCCATTGCAAAGTGAAGGGAGAGATGCTTTAAGGCTTCAGATGCACTATGTTGAGGATCATTTTATTCTCTAGTAAAGTGTCTCTCCATGTATTACTAACGCTTTTCCTTAGTATATCCTCTGTTCACTACCCTTGTAATCAGTAAATAGTTACCAAGTTTAATACCCATACAACTGTTTTTTTCATTGCTTTCATTCCTTATTGGTATATTTGGAAATATTGCTACTGTATGCCCAGGAGCTCCTGCCTCACTCTCAAAGACATCACAAACCCAGATATTTCCAGAAAGCTAAATTCCAGATTGTTGTAGGTCTTTTGTCTCTTTCTTACAAAACAATTCTTCTGTCACAGTACTGTACATACACTATAAAACAGTAAAGATTCATTGCTGAGTAGGAATAAATAATAGAATTTCAGAGTGTACTACTTCTCTTAGCCTTTCCTACTGAACAACAGCAATAAGAACAAATGGTAAATGAACAAACCCAAGTATGACAATTAAATTTATTCAGTATGTTGTATTTACAAACATAAATGTAAATCTGTATCAGTATTTTAATCCTCATAGTCATTATCAACTTCACTCTCAAAGGATTTGACCTGCAAACATAAAAATTTCAGGTTTTGGTTTATTTATGAGTCTTCCAATGATCTTACTTTCAATGTTTTTATACTTAGTTCTGAAAATTAAATTAACCAAATAACTAAAAAGATGATTTTAAATTTTATTTTATGAAATGACAGATGGTTTCTGGTTAACTGTGTTTTATTTTTTGTTGCATATTTGTTAAAAAGAGAATGGTTAGATCTGGAAAATGCTGTTAAACATTCCTTCTTTTAGTTTTATGTTCAGACATTTATTATTTAGTAGTGAGTAATGATGACTTTTTAAATAACCAAATTAGTTGGAAATTAGAGCTGCTTTTAACAAATTCTTAGTCATATATTTGTTGTATGCCGCATCAGAATGTGTGTGTGTGTAGTTTTCAGTCTGGTTGTTATAAGTCTCATGGCAGGGGAAAAAGTCATAGGAGCGCCAAATGATGACTCTTAAACCTTCTGTTTAGGAATGGCACATATCACTTCTACTTACATTCCATTGCCCAAAATAAGTCAGATGGTCAAGCTTGAGGGTTAATAGGGCAGCAAAATGTAATTCTTTTACCAGGGAATGAGAATAATTGGAAGCAATAATACAACTTAACACATATACACTCTTAATATGTTTTTGACCCTCTTGGTCAAAAATATTTCTCTTTTACACATGGAAAATATTTTTTCACTCCATAAAGTATATAGTCATAAGTCCCATCCCAGGCTCAAAGTGCTGAATTTAATGATAGCTGTTGTATCAAGTCTCCTCCATATGGCTCTTCCTGATCCAGTGAGCTTCGAACTAAAAAGACAAATTTTCTGCCCCACATATACCCAATATACACTGCTGGAGCAGGAACAGGATAATCACAGTAACTCCAATTTAGAAAGGGAAAATTGGAAGCACACAAGAGTCGCTGGTCAATAGCAATTTTGAAATCCCACTGGCATATGTTGCGAAGGAATCCTACATTGTGGTAGGAATTTTTTTTTTTTTAGCTCGGATTCTATTCTCTACTGTTATATTCCTAGTCCATTGTCTCTGTGGTTTTTTAACTGAATTTTATGTGACTCATTCTTTTCCAGTATCTTCCTTGGCCACATCAGAAGATATTGAAGTATATATGTCTTTTTAGGGCTGAGAAACTTTTTCAGGCTACTTTCATTGCCATAGAGGATTGGGGCCAAAGGGTCATTATAAATCTCAAATAGTCCAAGTCTCTTAGTCCACGCAAGAAGCTGTCATGGCAGAACTGTCTAAACCTTAGCTTTTTATGTGTTTTATTCAAGGTGTTTACATATGTCACTAGCTATTTTGAAGATAGTTGTTTTGATGACTTATCCATCTTTCTTCAGACTTAATTTTTGGCCTGTTAAGGTTATAAGATTTCCATGAGAAACATACGTAGTCTCTTTTCTCCGATCTACTTTTGTCCAAGGATTTGTAGGGGCTACACTTAATCTAGATAGAACTTATTGAGTGCCACTTTTAACTTATGAAGAACATATAACAAAGGACATCACGGTTATATACAGCCAAACCTTGTATTTTTGCTCTTTGCTTTATTTCACTTTGTAGATACCATGTTTTTAACAAACTGAAGATTTGTGACAACCCTGCATTGAGCAAGTCCATCAGCATCATTTTTCCAATAGAATGTTCTCTTTTTGTGTCTCTGTGTCACATTTTGGCAATTGTTGCAATATTTTAAACATTTTTGTTATAATATATGTTATGGTAATCTGTGGCCAATGAAATTTGATATTACTGTTGTAATTGTTTTTGGGGCATCACAAACTGTGCCCCTGTAAGATGGTGAACTTAGTCCAAAACTGTTGTGTGTGCTTAGACTGCTCTACTGACCAGCCATTCCCCCATCTCTCCCTTTCCTTGAGCCTCCCAATTCCCTGAGACACAATAATGTTTTAATTAGACTAATTAATAACCCTACAATGGTCTCTAGGTGTTCATGTGAAAGAGTCGCATATGTCTCACTTTAAAACAAAAGCTATAGATTAAGTTTAGTGAGGAAGGCATGTAGAAAGTCAAGATATCCTAGGCCTCTTGCACCAAATAGTTAGCTAACTTGTGAAAGCAAAGAAAAAGTTCTTGAAAGATATTAAAAGTGCTACCCCAGTGAACACACAAATAAGGAAAAAACAACCTCATTGCTGATATGAAGACAGTTCGAATGGTCTATGTACAAGATGAAACCAGCCACAAGATTCCCTTAAGCCAAAGCCTAATCCAGAGCAAGTTCCTATGGTTAATTCTTTGAAAGCTGAAAGAGCTCAGGAAGCTTTGGAAGAAAAGTTTGAAGCTAGCAGAGATTGATTCATGCGGTTTACGGAAAGAAGCTGTCTGTATAACAAAAAAGTGCAAAGGGAAGCAGTAAGTACTGGTGTAGAAGCTGCACCAAGTTATCCAGAAGGTCTAGCTAAGATCATTGATGAAGGCAACTAACTAAACAACACATTTTCAATGCAGACATAACAGCCTTCTGTTGGAAGAAGATGCCCTCTAGGACTTCATAGCCAGAGAGAAGTCAACACCTGACTTCAAAGGATAGGCTTACTCTCTTGCTAGGGGCTAATGCAGCTAGTGACTTTAAGTAGAAGCCAGTGCTCAATTTACCTGTTTCATAAACCCTAGGGCCCTTAAGAATTATGCTAAATCTACTCTGCCTGTGTTCTATAAATGGAAGAACAAAGTCTGGCTGACAGCCCATCTGCTTACAGCATGGTATACTGAATATTTTAAGCCCACTATTGAGATCTCCTTCCCAGAAAAAAAAAAAGTCTTTTCAAAATATCAGTGCTTGTTGATAGTGTACTTAGTCACCAAAGACAAGGAGATTAATGTTGTTTTCATGCCTACTAATAAAACATACATTCTGCAGTCCATGGATCAAGGAGTAATTCTGACTTTAAAGTCTTATATTTTAATAAATACATTTACTAAGGCTATAGCTGCCATGGATAGTGATGCCTCTGATGGATCTGGGCAAAGCACATGGAAAACCTTCTGGAAAGGATTCACCATTCTAGATGCCATAAAGACCATTCATGAGTCATGAGAGAGGGTGTGAATAACATTAACAGGAGTTTGAGAAAAGTTGATTGCAGCCCTTATGGATGACCTTGAGGGTTTCAAAACCTCAGTGGAGGAAGTAACTGCAGATGTGGTAGAAATTACAAGAGATCTAGAATTAGAAGAGAAGCCTGAAGATATAGGACTGAATTGCTACAATCTCATGATAAATTTGAAAAATGAGGAGTTGCTTCTTATGGACAAGCAATGAAAGTTGGTATCTTGAGATGGAATCTATTCCTGGTAAAGATGCTGTGAACATGGTTGAAATGACAAAGAATTTAGGATATTCCATAAACTTAATTGATAAAGCAGCAGCAGGATATAAGAGGATTATCTTCAATTTTGAATGAAGTTTTACTGTGGCTAATATGCTATAAAACTGCATCACATGCTACAGATAAATTTTTGTGAAGAGTCTAATAATGCAGCAAACTTCATTGTTGTCTTAAGAAATTGTCACTCCTTCCTCCAGCAACCACCACCCTGATCAGTCAGTACATCAACATCAAGACAAGACCCTTCACCTCCAAAAAGGATTATGACTTTGAAGGCTCAGATGATCATTAGTGGTTTTTTTAGCAATAATCTGGGTTTTAATTAAGCGTGTACATTATTTTTGTAAACACAAAGCTATTACACACTTAATGGACTACATTATAATGTAAACATAACTTTTGTATGCACTGGGAAACCAAACAATGTGTGTGTCTTGCTTTATTGCAATATTCACTTTAATGAAATGGTTTATTACTAAACCCACAGTATCTCCAAGGTATAGGTATACTTGATTTGGTCTTTGACTCTAGGTCAGCCTTTGTTTCTCAGAGCTTATTTAACTTTGATCTTTCACTGGTTGAGCATGAGAAACAACTGGTATCTTTAACTCTGTGGGTCCTATAATTTATAGATTCTTCTCTTCCTTTGTTGGTGTTTGAAACCAGATCGTTTCCTTCTGAGCTTATCTTTTTCTTGTTGTACCATGTTAAATGCAGCCAGTAGCAACCAAGGCATGTCACTGAATTCTTTTTTCTAAGCTCATTTTGCTCAATATTGCCTGCCAGTTTAATATAGGTGACAGTTTTACCATATGCCTCACCAGTGTATGAGTTCTATTTTTTATTTATATCTTTCAACCTCTAATACCAGTTTCCTAAGTCACTGCCACATATTTTAGACTATGTTACATAAGTACCTCTATTCCTGATGCCAATTTTTGTATTAGTCACTACATTAGTTACTACATGTTAATGTAATAACAGTCTGCCCCTAAATCTCAGTGGCTTACAAGCAACAGAGTTTTATTTATTTCTCATGTTTCATGTTGGCTGCTGCTCTGATGTAGCGACTTCTTAACTAAGGATCTAGTTAAGAGATCTAGAATGATGGAGCATCTGCTATAACAGATATGTCATTATTATGACCAAGGTGAAAGTACCATGGCAGAACCATGCAATGACTGTTTAAGGAAATCTGTTTATACATGGTTTTAATTGCTTCCACTCACATTCCTTTCAACAAAATAAGTCAGCCCAGCTTGATGTCAATGGGGTGGACACATTTTATCCTAATCCTTACAGGGATTAGAAGTGGCTAATTAGCTATAGAAAAATCTAATCTCTCACAGCTGTATTGTATTTTTATACTTTTTAAAAATGTAACTTGCAGTTATTGCATTTGAAAAGATCTAAGCTAAACCAAAAGGTTTCTTGAAACCCGATTGCATAAGAATTGTTTTTTGTGAGATTCTGTTTATTCACAGAATAGTAAAATGTTTATAATTCAATTTCAGAATCCAAAACAACTGTTTGAAAGAGTATGTATTATACTGTTGATGATATCACAGTGGGAAGGCAGGTTCCAATCATAAATAATATATGTAAAAAACTGTGGAAGCTATATCAAAAACAACATTAATTTAGGTGTCTGTTTTTAGATGAAAGGGTAAAATACATAGTCTAGCCAGCATAGCAGGTAGGACATTTTGAAAAAGGTGGTAAATTTAAACTAAAACCAGAAAGATTATATGACCTATATATAAGAAGGGAATATGTACTTTTGAGTTTCCACTAAAAAGATGTGACCATAAAATGGTTAATGTAATCCAAAATATCCCCCCAAATTATTGTAAAAAGCATAACTGTGAGCCAAAGAATAGCAAAACTCTCATGTTTTCTATCATTTTACCTTCTGTACCCTTTGTAGACATTAATAACCAATTATGGCTCTTTCTCATCTAGTATAAGACAAGCCCTCAGAAAATCTCAACCCAATACTCTACATATGTCGGGTAGTCATTATTCATTTAATAATATCAGTATTGATTTAATTAGGTTGGCTTAGGACATGAAACTTATTTGCTATTTCTGACACTTAAGACTTGGTTAAACTGCTTTTAAAAGTTAGTGTTAATATTTAGACATCTGTTCTTTGATTCCACATGTATAATAGAGAAAGACGAAAGGAAGATTAATTAAAAGACATGGTTGAAATCCTTATTCTCTAACTAACTGAGAAAACAAAATATTTTAAGGCATCCAGAGAAGACTTAAAAAGCTAAGTATGAGTGTGTTGTTTAGTATAAATCTGACTGATGTACATATAGCCCTCAAAATATAGTTGTTCCTCAACTTACAATGGGGTTACGTTCTGATAAACTCATCATAAGTTGAAGTCAAAAATGTATTTAATACACCTTACCTATCAAACAACATAGCTTAGCCTAGTACACGTTAAACGTGCTCAGAACGTGTCCATTAGCAAAATCATATAACACAAAGCCTATTTTATAATAAAATGTTGAATAGTTCACATAATGTATTGAATACTGTACAGAATGTGGAAAATGAAATGGTTGCATGGGGACTTGAACTATGGTTTCTGCAGAACATGTATCACTTTTGCACCAGTGAGAAGTCAAAAAATTTCAGGTCCAACCGTTGTAAGTTGTAAGTTGGGGACCACCTGTAATCTGCTATATTGCAGGAAACAGTATGGCTGAAGCAGGTAGTTTTTCAGAAATGAATTTTTAGTTGGATTTTGGAAGAAATTTTTAAATTTTTGGGAAATGACTAGAAAGAACATTTCAGAAGAGCTTAATAGTATGAATCAAGATACAAATTTCAGCTATTCTAAGAAGAAACCCAAGGCTGTTTTGATTGCAGTGCAGTTATGCATAGGAAGAATGAAAGGTGAAAGTTGAAAGGTGAAGAGAGTCTAGTTTATAGAGAGCTTTGAATAACTGATTCAGTCAATCCTCATTATTTGTGGGTTCCACATTTGTGAATTTGCATACTTAAATGTATTTGTAACTCCAAAATCAGTACTCACAGTGCTTTTGTAAGCATTCGTTGACATGCACAGAACAGCAAAAAAACTGTAATCTTACGTTCATATTCCCAGCTGAGGTCAAACAAGGCAACAGTCTGGCTTCTTGTTTCAGTTCTATTACTATAGACAAGTGTCATTTTGTAGTCTGTTTAGTGTCAGATCACAGTTTTTGCATTTAAATGAGATGTCTTTAAACAGCAACAAACATTAAACAAAGTTATATATTGATTATTTGACAAAAACTTGGCCAGGGGCTTAGAGGAACCCAATTCTATGTTTTTCCAAGGAACAGTGGTTAGGTATTCCTTAATTTTATATTCCAAGGAACTTTATAGAACATAATTACCACAAATAATGAGAATCAACTGAATATGTCAACTTCTAATAAATATAAAAAGTCCCTTTTATATCTTTATATTGTAGTATATCCATGTCCTCAAAGCGTCTGGTACCATCCTTTTCTTTAATATATAAATAAATAAACTTGAACCCCTGCCTATAATGTGAGAAGTCCAGCATTTGCTACAATATTTCTGACAATTTCTGAGGAGTAAGTTTTGGTGGGAGTTGGTAGTGTTTCCTGTCATCTCTTATTCCAAAATACAGCACTTTGCTACCCAAGACTAGTTTCCTGTTTTACTCCCACCTTGCTCAGAGTACAAATATAAAGGGGAATTTTTCTGTATTCTTCAGTTACCAGTAACTTAAAATTGGAATATATAACCACCTTTTACTAAAGTCTTAGAGATAATGACTAAGATGAGTAATTAATATGCAGAACTAGAAATATCTTAGAATTGAATATTAAACTTTTCCTAAAAGTTCTTCAGCCGACTGCCCCACAGGCAAATGCATTCTTCCCCTAGTCCTGTTCTAGCTTGCGCAGGTCCACATTTCTGCTCTCCTCCTCCTTCTGTAACTCTCTTATCCATTGTTTTATAAAGCAGAATAATTTGCCCTCTTCTTGTGTCGTCCTTGCTGTCCTTAACCCTCATTCCAGCCTAATCCAGATGCCAGTCTCCACATAATCAAAAAGTCTATTAATGTATTTCCTCAAACATTAATAGATGTATTTCCATATTTTGGTGAAAATGTCATTTAACGGTCATAAGAACAAAGGCAAGGAATGTAAAAGGCCTAAAGAATTCATGAAACTTTAACTACATGAAAATTAAAAGAGCACTTAGATACCTTCAATGTTAGGGACTCTGGCTCAGCCAGCAGACAGTTTTCAAAATAGGAAAATAATTTTCCACCTACTGTATTAGCATAATTTATATGATTGGTAAGAAAGTATTTCTTGAATTCAGTAGAAAATATATTCACTCAGACTACATAATGAAAGCCGTGATCCCATCAACCATCAAGAATTGATTTAGATTTATTTTATATATATGGAGGAGCCAAAACAATATTTTCTTTCCCACTTGTTCCTATAAATATGAAAAACAGTTTGTCAGACTGTTTTTGCCTCCATAATGTAATTTTTTTTGTTTTTTTAATATTTTGGTAGAAAATACTAATATTGGACCTTTTCACCAAATTTGGTTCTAACATTGTGGTGTGTTTGTTTTAATAATTAATACTTGGACATCGCCTAAACTTTTAAATATTTTCTTTAATATATTGAAGTGATTTGTTTGATGTTATAATATGTCTGAATTATACCTGTTTATAGGTTCTTTATAAACAAAATGGGGATTTAGTTGCTTCTGTTTTAGTAATATATATAAATAAATTCAGCAACCACTAAAACCTTTATATTTTAAAAAATCATTCAGTTTATTCTTTACCAACTCTTACCAGTTCTCAAGTTGACTGGCTTTTATATTTGTATTAATTTTTCCATTCATCTTTTGGCAAAAATGTCATTTAACAGTCAAAGGAACAAAGGCCTTAGTGATCCATAAAACTTTGACTACATGAGAGTTTCTTATAATTGACACTTAATAAGATCTGGCCAGATTTGTTGTCGTGCCCTTTCTCAGATGGGTATCTATGATGGGAATATTTTCAAACTCATTATATGAGACCAGCATTACCCTCATATCAAAAAACTTACAAGAAAACCACTAGTTGGTGTCATTCATGAAGATAGATGTAAAAATCCTCAACAAAATATTAGCAAACCAAATTCAACCATGTATAAAAAGAATTATTTATATACCACAACCATTTAGTCCAGGGATGCAAGGCTGGATCCACATTCAGAAATTAATATGATTTTTCATATAGTTTAATAAAAGTAAATGTTCACAATTACTTTCATTTCAGCCACTTCCTCTAAAGATCTAGGCTTCAGGGACGCACATAGTCTGCCTACCATGTTATCGTCGATGACATTTTACCAGATGTTTTGTCATTGCTTAATATATGTCTCAATCTTTTAGCCTCTGAGTATCAGTCTCCTCACTGCTAAACCAGTGCCTCATATGTTAGGTTTTTATTGTGACCACAAAATACTTTTGGAAAAAAAAAACTGTTACTGAGTAGCAAAAAAACCCATTACTGATATAACAGTTTTTGTAGTACTTAATAACACTAGCTGCTATAACTGATAAACACCAGATCTCAGTTGTTTTATGTGATATATTTTTATTTCTCACTCAAGTGAAGTTCTAATTAGCACATAGTTCTCTTATAAATGGTAATCCAGAGAGCCAGGTTCCCTCCATCTTGTAGCTCTATCATATTTCAGTATGTGGCTTCTACTGCCACTCATCTGCCTCAATTTGGAGGGGAAAGAGTGTGGAGGACCACTAAGGAAAGGATTTATTGTATATGGGCTAACCCTGGAAGTGGCGCATCTCACTTCTGCTTACATTTCTTTGGTTAAAACTCAGTCACATCAGTAATTCATTTCTTCTGCCACACCTAACTCACAGGAACTCTGGATGTATAAACTAGCTAAGGACCTGGGAAGAATAACGACTTTAGTGAACAACTATAAGTAAATGGATAGTAATACACTTTTTATCACTTTTTGGACTTAAAAATATCAAGAAGAATTTCATGGTAGAAATTACTGATTATTTGGGTGGGGCACAGTGACTCACTATAATCCCAACTCTTTGGGAGGCCGAGGAGGGAGGACCACTTAATGCTGGGAATTCAAGACCTGGCTGGGGAATGAAGTGACACCCCATCTCTACCAAAAAAAAGAAAAGAAAAGAAATTACAGATACTTTGATCTGAAGAATGCTAGCTATTAGCCTGGCTCTTTGGGACGCAGGAAGTAAGTTATGGTTGATATAGTTCAAATTAAATACTAACCAAACTGTAAAAGCATAGATATGCATCAGACATTGGAATTTTAGTCACTAAGTACTTGCTTTGTGTCCAGTATGGCATGTACTGAAGTATAGTACCCAATCTTTGAGACACAAAGACCTATGATTTTCTGCCTCCAGGTGGGAAAAAAACAGATGGAGATGTACATGAACTAGAGTGTGGGTCCAAAATTCTGAAAGGGGCCTGTAAGTTCTCTCCTCTTTCCTGTTTTATCTTTATCTAACCAAAATACCTTCCTGTTTCTCAGTTCCTCCAAAGTCCTTATTGTTTTAGAAGATGTTTGCATAAACTGTTCCTTTTGCCCAGAATGGTCTTTCTCTTCTGTTCTTTTCCTGGTTAATTTGTGCATACCATTCAAATCTGATATGGTCTGGTTTAGTGGACATTTCTTGGGAAACATCTTCAGTACCAATTCCTACCATCTTCGACCAATAATCTCCTGATTTTCCATTAGAAAATTCACCTTTCCCCCATTTGTAGCCATAACCATGTGCTCTGATTAGATTAAATAATTCAGTGTCAATTAGGATGGGGTTTTTCCTAAGGATAGGTAAACAAACCCTCTTCAGGCCAGTAAAAGAGAATGGATATCTGAGATTATGCAAGAGCCACTGGAAAAGACCCTCTTTATTTCTTTGGGTAGTATGATGGTACAAATATGTGAGAGTTGCAGCTGCCAGAGCCATTTGAGGGTGCAAGGGAGAGAGAATGAAGGTGCTAGACATTAGGAAAAAACTGTCATCACAGATAGCAGAACAAGAAAATTCAGGTTCTTAGGGATGTCCTTTAGGCTACTGAGTCAATTCTTACCTGAAACTAGATATACTTGTGGATTTTTTCAGTTTATTATACCAACAAATTCCCTTTTAATTATTGAGCCACACTGATTTCCATTTTCGGCCACTTGTAACAAAAAGATTTCTAACAAGATCTCCACTTAAATGCACATCCTCACAGATGCCTGTCTGGACTGGAGACTAATTAGAGTTCCTCCATTTCATGGTTTCTTAGTACCCTCTTATTCTCCTCCATTAGCCTAAAATTTCTGTGTTATATTTTCAGAGCCTGGAAGAGTACTTGGTATGTAGTAGACACTCAAATTTGTTAAGCATATATAAAGATAAGAACCTGAATTAGGAAGTAGCAATAAAAATAAGGGAAAGCATCAACCACATGGAAGTGGAGGGGAGCGTCTCTGTCCAATAAGACATTTAGCATCAAAAACTGTGTTGGTGGGGTTCATTGCAACTTGATACTTTACAGTGTTGTCAGTCGTTCAGCATCAGTAAGGCAACATAGCTTGGAGTGGTTCCGTTTCACTGATTGTTGGTAATTATCTCTACTTTTCTGTGCTGGAAAACACCCACACAGGAACAGGAGTAGATAGTACCAAAATCACAATAGCAGCTGCAGTTCCCTTTGGTTGCATGTGTGTAGGCCTGGCTCAGTTTGCAAAGAAAACACAGGAACCTCAAAAGCTGCTGCCGTGTTCAGTGAGACCTCACATCTGGGGTCTTCTAGTAGCTCTTCTCATTTTAAATGAAGTTATTTATCATATGAGCTGTAAATAAAAGCTATTTATCTATAACATGGCACTATATCTGTGTGTGGCTTTTTGAAGTAAATTCAGATTGAGTATCCCTTATCTAAAATGCTTGAGATCAGAAGTTTTTCAGACTTTGGGTATTTTCAGAATTTTGAATATTTGTATGTACATAGTAAGATATCTTGGAGGTAGGACCCAAGTCTAAACATGAATTTATGATTCATACACATATTATACATATAGCCTGAAGGTAATTTTATTTTTAACTTTTTTCTAACTTTTAGGTTCAGGAATACATGTGCAGGTTTGTTGAACAGGTAAATTGTGTGTCATGAGGTTTTGTTGTATAGATTATTTAATCACTCAGATAATGAGCATGGCACCCAGTAGGTAGTTTTTTGATTCTCACCTTCCTCTCTCCCTTTACCCATAAATAGGTTCTCGTGTCTGTTCCCTTCTTTGTGTCCATACGTACTCAATGCTTAGCTCCCACTTGTAAGTGAGAACACGTGGTATCTCATTTTCTGTTCTGTGTTAGTTTGCTTAGAATAATGGCCTCTAGCTCCATCCATGTTGCTGAAAAGGACATGATCTCATTCTTTTTATGACTCCATAGTATTCCACGGTGTATGTGTACATTTCCTTTATCCAGTCTACCATTGATGGGCATTTAGGTTGATTCCATTTCTTTGTTATTGTGGATAGTGCTGCGATGAACATAACATGTGCATTTGTCTTCATGGTAGAACAATTCATATTCCTTTGGGTACATACTCAATAATGGGATTACTGGATTGAATGGTAATTCAGCTTTGAGTTCTTTGAGAAGTCACCAAACTGCTTTCCACAATAGCTGAACTTGTTTACGTTCCCACCATCAGTGTGTAAGTGTTCCCTTTTCTGTGCCACCTTACTAGCATCTATGATTTTTTGACTTTTTAATAATAGCCATTCTGACTAGTGTGAAATGGTGTCTTGTTGTGGTTTTGATTTGCATTTATCTAATGATTAGTGATGTTGAGCATTTTTTCAAATGCTTTTTGGCCATGTGTATGTCTTCTTTGGAAAAGTGTTTGTTCATGTCCTTTGCTCACTTTTTAATGGGGTTGTTTTTTGCTTGTTAAGTTCCTTATAGAGTCTGCATATTAAACTTTTGCTGGATGCATAGTTTGAAAATACTGCCTCCCATTTTACACGTCTGTTTACTCTGTTTAACAAAGTTTTTGTACATTGAACCATCAGTGAGCAAAGATATCAAGTATCTTAGCACTCAAAACGTTTCAGATTTTGGATTTTTGGATTAGGGATGCTCAACTTGTACTAAATATTTTTTCTCCTCTGTCCTTCTAAAATCTACAGCATACCAACATTTTTTTACTACTTCTTTGAGCTTTTATTTATTTGGGTCTCAGATAGATCGAATTTATCATTATTTAGTTCCTAAGTTGAATTTTTACCCTAAATAGTATTATTTACTGTTATTATTGATATTGACAATATTGCCAATTAAGTACTTATAAACTCTAATATAGTACCTAATAGATGTCTAGTGCTCAAATCTTCTTTGCTTTCCATCTCCTCATGTGTCAGTTTTTATTATACCTTTTGGTCTTAAGATCCCTTTACAATTTTAAATTTTTTTGAGAGCCCAACAAACTTTTGTGTACATGGATTATAAATATTTACCATATTAGAAATTGAAACTAAGAAAGATTTAAGATATTTATGCATTCATATAAAGATAATAAGCTATCGCATGTTGTATAACTACTTGAGAAGAATGCCATTGTTTTACATTTTTGCAAATCTCTTTAGAATTTGACTTAATAGAAGACACATGTATTCTCATATCTGCTTCTACATGCAGTCTGCTGCCACTTGTTGTTTTAGTTGAATTATGTCGAGAAAATCCAGCTAGACATGCAGTCAGAAAAGGGAATAGTAGTATAATAGCTTTTCAGGATAATTGTGGACATTTGTCTTTGATAATTACAGCAAAACTTGACAAGTACTAGATTTTAAAGGCTAGTTGCAATGTAGTCTTGACACCTGATATGAACTTTAAATACTCTATTACATTAAAATCCATGGGTCTGTCTTTGCACTTGAGTGGTTCATTTACCCATGCATGATTTTTGTAACGTCGTGTATTAGACATTTAGAAGATATTCGTTTACTGAATTATCTAACTCTTCTAAATGTTGACATATTTTATTATGCAGTATCAAAAAGTATTTGTTAATATCACCACCAGTCTCTTAACAAAAGTCGTTAAGTATTGGGAAGCTGTAAGCAAAAGCAAATTTTACAAACTTCTGACTTTTGCTTGAAAGTTCAAATTTTGTGATTTTGATTGGCAGCAAATACTGTCAGTTGTTTCCCTTGGAGTGACAGATTTATTTTGTTCTTTTTTGTGAAATTGTCTACCAAATAACCAAATCTGAATAATTAGCTTGTCTGACAATTGTTTAAATAAAAATGGTGTTCTATGAAAAAAGAAGCTAATGCAGGAGTTTGAGACCAGCCTGACCAACATGGTGAAACCCCTTGTCTACTAAAAATACAAAATTAGCCAGGCATGGTAGTGCATGCCTATAATCCCAGCTATTTGGGAGGCTGAGGTAGGGGAATTGCTTGAACCTGGGAGGCGGAGGTTGCAGTGAGCCAAGATCGTGCCGTTGCACTCCAGCCTGGGCAACAAGAGCGTAACTCTGTCTCAAAAAAAAAAAAAAAAAAAAAAAATGCTTTTACTCAAAATAACCGTTATGGTTTGGTATACAGCTGAACTGCTTTATGGTACTTCCCATTTCTGTCACTTGCATTATTAAAAGGGCAAAACAATAAAAATACAAATTAATATTTTTCCAGATTGATTATGGATATTCTTTATACCAATGAGCTTTTCTTTTTTCCCCACAACTCAGTAAAGTTTGGCCTGCTGCCTTGATTCACACTAAGGCACTAACAGTTTAACCCACTATTACTTCTGCACCATCAGTACAATTGCCAACACAGTGAAAATGGCAAATAACATTTCAGTATATTATTTTGTTGTTTTTATTTTGTTTTTTGTTAGAGACAGGGTCTTGCTATGTTGCCTAGGCTGGAATCAAATTTCTGAGCTCAATCCTCTAGCCTCAACCTCCAGAATAGCTGAGATCGCAGGCACATTTCACTGTCCCCAGCTTTTAATATTATCATGAGAATACTTTTGCCCTCAGGAATCTGTGAATCACACTTAAGAATTGTTATCCTAAAGGACCCATTTTGCCCATTAAATATTTGTCTCCCACAAATACCCTATCATTTTATTTTGCTAGAGAGGAATGTGATTTAATAAGCTCACACAAAGATACTACAGAAAGTGAGGTGTCCCTTTCTGGAAATGTTTGTACTGCAGAAGAGGTTTAATTACAGAGGACAATGTGCGGTCTGAGTGATATTTATTCATCCATGCACAATTTGTTGAGAACTTACTATGGTGTTGTAATACACTGTGATATTTAGGGTTTAAGGTAGTGACATTTTTGTGAAATTGTCCCTGCATTCTTCCGATTGCAACAGATACAAGATTTTGGATATGATATAGCTTAGATCACGTATTTTAACTATTAAACTCGAAATAAAAATATATAAATCAAACACAATTAATACTTAACCTAATATAATCTTTAAGTCTTGAATATATGAAATATAATTATGTTGATGGAGAAGGCAATTTGAATGCTTATCCTTTACTTCTATGGTATATTTCTGTAATCCAAGAGAATATTGTTAAGTTTATTAATTTTGCACTGAAATATAGCTATGTCCCTCAATGTCTAAGGGGTATGCTTCCAGCAACCCTTCACACCCCATGGCAAATACTAAAATCCACACATACTTAAGTCCTACAGTAGGCCCTGTTGGGACCCAGATATATGACAAAGTCAGCCCTTCATATCCACAGGTTTTACTTCTCACAAATACTGCATTTTAGATTCATGTTTGATGGCAGATGCAGAACCTGCAGACATGTAGGGCCAACTATATTTATTGAAAAAAATATGGATCCACATATAAGTGGATCCACCCAGTTCAAACCCATGTCAACTATATATATATATATATGTGTGTGTGTGTGTACACACACATATACAGGCATACCTCAGAGCTATTGGTTTGGTTCCAGACCATCACAATAAAGCAAATATCGCAATAAAATGAGTTGCATGAGTTTTGTTTCCCAGTGCATATAAAAAGTTATGTTTATACTGTTCTGTAGTCTGTTAAGTGTGCAGTAGTATTATGTGTAAAAAATGTATGTCTTAATTTAAAAATACTTTATTGATAAAATATATGATAGATACTAAGTGAGCACATGCTATTAGGAGAAGGGATGCCAACAGACTTGTTTGTCACAGGGTTGCTACAAACCTGTAGTTTGTTTTTAAAGCAGTATCTGCAAAATGCGATAAAACCAAGCATGATCAAGTGAGGTATATATATTTGTGTGTGTGTGTGTGTATATATATATACATATATAGTGTGTGTGTATATATATATACATATATCCACACACAGTAGTCCTGCCTTATCCACAGAGGATATGGTCTAAGACCCCCAGTGGATGCCTGAAGCAGCAGGTAGTACCAAACCCTATATGTGTGTATATATATATAATGTTTACACACATATGCTCCTCAACTTTCTATGGGTTTATGTCCTGATAAACCCATTGTAAGTTGAAAACATAAGTTAAAAATGCATTTAATACACCTAACTTACCAAAAAAATTGTTGCTTAGCCTAGCCTACCTTAAATGTGCTCAGAACAGTTAGCCCACAGTTGGGCAAAATCATCTAACACAAAGCCTATTTTATAATAAAGTGTTGACTATCTCATGTATTTATTAAATACTGCACTGAAAGTAAAAAAAAACAATGGATCGATGGGTGCTCAAAGTATGGTTTCTACTGAATGCATATAATTTTGACATCATCCTAAGTTGAACCATTTTCAGTTGGGCACCTTCTGTGCTGTGTGTACTGTATGTGTACTGTATTTTTTTTCTATATATACAACCTGTGATAAAGTTTAACTTACAAATTAGGCACAGTAAGAGGTTAACAATAAAAGAACAATTAACTATATTCTGTAATAAAAGTTATGGGAATGTGGCCTCCCTCTCCTCCCTCTTCTGTCGCAGAATATTTTATTATACCATACTCGCCCTTCTTCTTATGATCTGTCAATCTGATAACTGAGACGTGTATGAAATAACTAACAGGTGGGTAATGTATACAAAGTGGGTATACTGGACAAAGAAATGATTCACATCCTAGGTAGGATGGCAGAAGATTTCATCATGTACCTAGAATGACACACAATTTAAAACATGAATTGCTTATTTCTGGAGTTTTCCATTTAATATTTTCAAGTAAATTTTCAGGTGAAACCACAAATAAGGGGGAACTATTGTATATACACACATATATATATATATATAAAATAAGATGGTGAAAATTTTCACTTACTTTATACAACTTTTTTAGACAATTTTTATTGAAAGCAAAGTGATACTTATTCTGTTTCTTTTCAACTGAGAGTTAAAAGTGGGATTATACAGTCATAGACTGGGTTAAGAAAATGTGGCACATATACACCATGGAATATTATGCAGCCATAAAAAAGGATGAGTTCATGTCCTTTGTAGGGACGTGGATGAAGCTGGAAACCATCATTCTCAGCAAACTATTGCAAGGACAAAAAACCAAACACCACATGTTCTCGCTCATAGGTGGGAATTGAATAATGAGAACACTTGGACACAGGAAGGGGAACATCACACACCAGGGCCTGTCATGGGGTGAGGGGAGCAAGGAGGGATGGCATTAGGAGATATACCTAAGGTAAATGACAAGTTAATGGAGTTAATGGGCGCAGTACACCAACATGACACATGTATACATATGTAACAAGCCTGCACATTGTGCACATGTACCCTAGAACTTAAAGTATAATTAAAAAGAAAAAAAGAAAATTTAAAAAAAAGTGGGATTATAGAAAAGGGTTTATTTTAGAAATAATAAATGTATCATACTGCTGGGAAACAGCAATATACCATCAGTTGAACAGACTCAGGGATTTCTAGGCAGTAAGAAACAATTGTATTTGCATTTATTTAGAAAATGAAGCAAATTGATCTTTTAAATGCCCAAGAAAAAAAAAACTGATATAGAATTGAGAGTTCTCATCAGAGAGCTGGAATAATTTCAAGATCAAAAATCAATTAGGATACATGACATTATGCATTTGACAAAACCCATAGAATTGTACAACAAAAAGAGTGAGCCCTAATGTAAACTGTGGACTTCAGTTGTTAATAATGTATTAAAGTTCGTTCATCATTTGTAACAAATGTACCACAATAACGTGAGATGTTAAAAATAGGCAAAACTCTGTGTATGTGCATGTACGTGTGTGGAGAAAGCATATGGAAATTCTCTGTACTTTCTGCACAATTTTTCTGTGAACCTAAAACTTTTGTGTGAAAAAAATAAAATAAAACCTTGGTTTCTATAGAAAGGTTACCTTGAGGTTGAGTCCTCGGCCACATGCTTATAACGCATATACCACAATAAAGGATCCTAACATTTTGGACACTAAAGATTGTGCTTTATTTCATTTAAAAAATGTTATAAAAGACACCACTGGAAAAATTATTAACATTTGATGTACTATACATTATACTATTGTGTTAATGTTTAATTTGCTGATTTTGATCATTGTGATGTGCAGTGTGATTATATGAAATAATATGAATGAGAAAGAGAATACAATAAAGGCAAATGTTAACAATTGATGAACCTTAGTGTAAGGTAGCATTCTTTATATTATTCTTTGTGCTTTGTGCTTTTTCTATAAACTTGAAATTATTTAGAAATACACTGTTTAAAAAATTTAAAATACTAATGTTTTTCAAAGTCTAGAGCTTTCCTCCTCCTATTGGGTGGGCTGGCTGAGGTCATAAGTACATCATGTACCCTGTGAGTAATGCAGAATATATGATTTAAGCTCCTGAGAGTATTATCCAGCTGAGGAAGAAGTGTTTCCTTTCAATAGGTGAGTGAGGAGTGGCATACAAGTTATAGGGATGCCTGGGGCCTTTTATTATGAAAACAAACTAGCAGCAGTCAAAACAAAACAAATATTATGTACAGTTGAATCTTTATTTTTACAAGATTTGGCAGGTATCATAAGATCTAGAAGAGTGGGACTGTGGGGGAACTTTGTATTCATTAAAATGATCTGAAAATTGTTTAAAAAATCAGCCAGGTAGCAGGAATATAGGTAGTGATATGAATCATCAGTTTTCAACGTGTGAGCCAACAGCATCAGCATTACCTGGGAACCTATTAAAAATGCAAATTCTCAGGCCCCATCCCCGACCTACTGAAACAGAAACTCTAGGGATGGACCCAACATTATATAGTCTAACAAGCTTTCCAGCTGATTTTGATAGGCAGTAAAGGTTTAGAGCCACAGGTTGAACATTACAATTGTTACTAGATAACCTGTTGAATAGTTGGCCTACTCTTGATCCTGCCCTTCCACTTCCCATGTAAAGAATAGCTAGCTTTGACATTTACACTCTGGTAACACCGTGGGAACTCCTTCCTAAATTCAAGGACGTGCCTGGTTCTTGGAGCTGGAGGGAGAAGCAGAGTCTGGAAATAGATTAGTGGTGGGTACGGAAAGGCAGTTCTCATGAGTGAAGTAAATCCTTCACTCCCTAGGAAAACATTCTATATTTTAGCAATTGTGAGAATCCTGAGCCTGTATGCTTGCTTCCCACTCATATATACAAAAGATACATGTTTATTGACATATTTCGTTCATTTAGGATTTGCAGTCAATTTCCTCTATTCAGAGTAGTGATCTCTTGCAGAAAAAGACCTACACAAGTGAGGGAATCTGTGTCAGCTACCTATACTAATAAACCTAATCCCTTGTATATAAAAATAAAGCAAATATCAATAATGTAAAAGAAGAAACAAAAACATGACACAAGGAAAAACAGATCCAGAAAACAAAAGGGATATTATGAAAGCTCTAATTAAGGCCCGGCTCGATGGCTCACGCCTGTAATCCCAGCACTTTGGGAGGCTGAGGCGGGCGGATCATGAGGTCAGGAGTTTGAGACCATCCTGGCTAACATGATGAAACCCTGTCTCTACTAAAAGTACAAAAAATTAGCTGGGCATGGTGGTGGGCGCCTGTAGTCCCAGTCACTCGGGAGGCTGAGGCAGGAGAATGGCGGGAATC
>NW_012122265.1:5572970-5613179 GCF_000951035.1 Colobus angolensis palliatus | reverse complement strand
TTGCTGTTGCAAATGACATGATTCTATATTTAGAAATCTCCATAGTCTCAGCCCAAAACCTCCTTAAGCTGATAAGCAACTTCAGCAAACTCTCAGTATACAAAATCAATGTGTAAAAATCACAAGCATTCCTGTACACCAACAATAGACAAACAGAGCCAAATCATGAATGAACTCCCATTCACAATTGCTACAAAGAGAATAAAATACCTAGGAATACAGCTAACAAGGGACGTGAAGGACCTCTTCAAGGAGAACTACAAACCACTGCTCAAGGAAATAAGAGGACACAAACAAGTAGAAAAACATTTCATCCTCATGGATAGGAAGAATCAGTATCATGAAAATGTCCATACTGCCCAAAGTAATTTATAGATTCTGTGCTATTCCCAAACTACCATGGACATTTTTCACGGAATTAGGAAAAACTACTCTGAATTTCATATGGAACCAAAAAAGAGCCCGTAGAGCCAAGACAATCCTAAGCTAAAAGAAGAAGACTGGAGGCATCACGCTACCTGACTTCAAACTATACTACAAGGCTACAGTAACCAAAACAGCATAATACTAGTACCCAAACAGACATATAGACCAATGGAACAGAGACCTCAGAAATAACGCCACCCATCTACAACCATCTGATCTTCAACAAACCTGACAAAAACAAGCAATGGGGAAAGGACTCACTATTTAATAAATGGTGCTTGGAAAACCAGCTAGTCATATGCAGAAAACAAACTGGACTCCTTCCTTACACCTTATTAAAAAAATTAACTCAAGGTGGATTAAAGACTTAAATGTAAAACCCAAAACCCCAAAAACCCTAGAAGAAAACTTAGGCAATACCATTCAGGACATAGGCATGGGCAAAGATTTAATTATGAAAACGCCAAAAGCAAAAAAAGAAAAAAAAGAAAAAGAAAACGCCAAAAGCAATGGCAACAAAGGCTAAAATTGATAAAGAGGATCTAATCAAGCTAAAGAGCTTCTGCATAGCAAAAGAAACTATAATCAGAGTGAACAGGCAAGCTACAGAATGGGAGAAAATTTGTGCAATCTACCTATCTGACAATGGTTTAGTATCCAGAATCTATAAGAAACTTAAATTTACAAGAAAAAAACAACCCCATCAAAAAATGGGCAAAGGATATGAACAGATACTTCTCACAATTTTATGCAGCCAACAAACATATGAAAACAAGCTCAACATCACTGATCATTAGAGAAATACAAATCAAAACTACAATGAGATACCATCTCATGCGAGTCAGAATGGTGATTATTAAAAAGTCAAACAATAGATGCTGGTGAGGGTGTGGAGAAATAGGAATGCTTTTACACTGTTGGTGAGATATATACATATGTGTGTGTGTATGTGTGTGTGTGTGTGTGTGTGTATATATATATATATATATACACACACACATCAGAATACTATTCAGCTAATAAAAGGAATGAAATAATGGCATTCTCAGCAACCTGGATAGAACTAGAGACCATTATTCTAAGTGAAGTAACTCAGGAATGGAAAACCAAACATTGTATGTTCTCACTCATAAGTGGGAGCTAAGCTATGAGGATGCAAAGGCATAAGAATGACACAATGGACTTTGGGGACCCAGGGGGAAAGGGGAAAGGGAGTGAGGGATAAAATTGGATTCAGTGTGTACTGCTCAGGTGATGGGTGCACCAAAATCTCACAAATCAGCACTAAACAACTTACTCATGTAACCAAAACCACCTGTTCCCCCAAAACCTATGAAAATAAGTAAAGTAAAATAACAAAATAAAGAGGACACTAAGGAATATGAAAAAGCATTATTAAATAAGCCAAAGAATGAAAATAAGCAGAAGAGTAAAATATAGTTAAAATGCATAGATAACAGTTTTAAAGAACATGTTCCTGACAAGTAGACTCAGAGAGCAGTCTTTGTGTTTGGAGTTGAGAATATAATGTCTTATTTAGAAGGAGGAGATTACAGATACTGAACTTCAACTATTTTTCTTAACAGTTAAGATTAATCTCAAGAATACAAATAGGATATAGGCTGGGTGTGGTGGCTTACGCCTGTAATCCCAGCACTTTGGGAGGCCAAGACAGGTGGATCACTTGAGCCCAGGAGTTCAAGACCAACCTGGCCAACATGGTGAAACCCTCTCTCTACTAAAAATACAAAGAATAGCCGGGCACCATGCCACATGCCTGTAATCTCAACTACTTGGGAGGCTGAGGCAGGAGAATCAGTTGAACCCAGGAAGCAGAGGCTCAGTGTGCAGAGATCACACCACTGCACTCCAGCCTGGGCGACAGAGCAGGACTCGGTGTCAAAATAATAATAATACAAATAGAATATAATAATAACAGTGAACACTCATAGTATGTTTTATATTATAAGCACTGTTTTAAATGCCTGGTTTGAGAAAAATGTTCTCAAGGCTTTAGCAAAAACTACAGAACCTGTAAAGAAAGAGCAGAAGGGATGGGGGAGGGTACAGAAGTATGGCCATGGCTAACATTTTTTGATAATTAATTACTATGTGCCAGGTATCATACTAAATGTATTAAGTGAATTACCTCATTTACTCCTCACAGCAGTTTCACAAATAAGGAAATTGTGAGTTACAGGAATTCTGCTAACAGACCTTCTACTATTAATACTAACCTCTGAACTACCTCTTTCCTAACTACAGTAAATCCTCATTTATTTTGCTTAAAGCCACCATTTCCAAGAACCTACTGGTGATGTTTTAGGTGGATGCAAAGGTAATTGCAGTTTAGTAGCAAAAACCGCAATTACTTTACACCAACATAATATCAGTGACTTTAAGCAAAATAACACCACCAATTTTACCGTAGGCTAATTGATATGAATAAAGAGTTCAATTTTTACATCCTATTTCTGATCACAAAAGCATCACCAAACTTCTAAAGACCAAAACACCTCTAATATTAAATACTGAAATAAATGTGAGCTATACATGTATTAACAAAAGATGAATAAAAACAAGATAATTACTGGAGCCTGTCCTGGCAGCTCAGGGTACAAGGCAGAAACCAGGCCTGGATGGGACACGATCCCTTCATAGGGCACACTCACACACACCAGCACTCACCCCAACTGGGACCATTTAGACACACCAGTGTACCTAACATGCACATCTTTGGGATATAAGAGGAAACTGGATTACCCAGAGAAAACGCACACAAACACAGGGACAACATGCAAACTCCACACAGACAGCAGCCCCAGCTGGAAATCAATTTTTTCTCATCATCGTTATAATAAGACAATGTTGAATGAAATGACATTATTAAGAACCCGCTGTACCTTTTTCCTAACAATTCCATTTGGGAAGAGAGAGAGGCTCATCATGTTTTCCCATAGCAAGGCTAATCCCATAATTACTCTCAGATTTGCTTTGCTTTCCTCCTGACACCGCTTAGACTTTGACTCTTTCTTTGAGGTCCAGGAAGACACAAAATATAGAATAGAGAATGTTCCTTGCACAGTATGAGAATGAAGTATGACGCCTTCTGCCTTCACTTTTCATCATGCGTGGATGCTCATATTAAAACTCTATAACCTTGTGACAACCAGCTAATTTGCTGTGGTAGGAATGGGGTAGAGAATCTACATAATTCTGGGACTGGTACACCTAACACATATCTACTGTTGATTAAGCCAAAATACAGGTATACTTAATAGGTTTAGGTATATTAGGTTTAGGTATATTTTAACACTTAGCACTATGTCACAATACTAAAAAGAAAAGTAGGCTTCTGGGTTTTCATGTATATTTTTAGTTTCTTGACTTTGAAAGGTAGCATTTCTGTTACTTTGAGTATGTCACAAACAGATTATATGCTTCTCAAATATTTTCATCCATTTTAACAAAATATAAAAGCTATCTTAAGGAAACCAATCTCACACTAAATTAAGAAAAAAAAGTTTTCTTGTGTTTTGCAGACTTTGAATAATGAGATGAGTACAGATGAAGACAATGAATATGCAGAAGAAAAGGATAGCTACATCTGTGCAGTGTGTCTGGACGTTTATTTCAACCCTTATATGTGTTACCCTTGTCACCACATCTTCTGTGAGCCCTGCTTACGGACTCTGGCCAAAGACAATCCTTCCAGCACTCCATGCCCGTTGTGTCGGACAATTATTTCTAGAGTCTTTTTCCAGACAGGTAACTATTCTCTTTATTAACATGATTGTCTGATTATTCTACCTCTTGGTTATAGTTCTAAAGGTACTTTATAAATTATTAAAAAGTTACTGATAAATCACATATACCATAATTTGTTATTCTCCAGTTTATAAAACAGTACTTACCCAACTTATAAAACTGTTAGAATCATAGATGAGAATAGATCCTCATCTCGAATTCCCTAGTCTGCACTCAGATCCTTTCTAAAACACTGTAACTAGTTGTTCGGCCTTGGACATTTCTAGTGTTAAGGAAGTTCCATTTGAAGCAGTGCTGTTGATTATTTATTCCTCGTATCTGCCTTCCACTACCCCTTATTCTTTGGCTCTTGTTATTTCCTTTGGAGTCACAGAGAATAAATCCATAAATATCTAAGTACAATTATTACATCTTTCTCCCAAACGCAAAATTTTCTCAACCTTCTTAATGTTCTTAAGGTTAAGGTCCTTCTCTTTGGACAGGAAAAAAGTCAAATTGGAGCAATGATTTGTTGACCTAATTTTCATGTAAAGATGTAATACAAAATTTAAAACATTAATGAAGAGAAAATGAATGTGGAACATAGAGAATGACTAAGGGTAGAATGATAGAATACACTACTGTGTGCTAAATGTTAGGTGGGAAATTTTCTATCTTCACATTCTCCTCTCAGCCGTAAAGGAGCCAAATGAGGACCCAAGTATGTACTACATTAATAGTAAAACTGAAGAGAATAAATACATGGTGCACCTTTCTTCCCTCAAGGAAATCCAAGGACCCACCTGCATGGGAGAATCAGATTATTAAAGTAAGCTTTGACTGTCCTACCCAACCAGCTGCATGAAGGCTTGCAAACCTTTATAGGCTCAGTAATCAAACAAAGAAGAGGAACTAAAGCTGTGCCTCTCTGTTCTACCTAGCGCATGTAGACTGCGGCACAAAATTACTGCACTGAGCTTAGGCAGATCTAGAGCCAAAAGGGCTTGCCAAGCACAGCAACTCTACCCCAGTCAAGAAATGTGGTCAGGACACCAGGCTGTCATCAGTCTCACCAGACAGTTCATTTACTCCTTTCATAGGGAAGACCATAAAGGGTACAGAAAGGAAAGGATGCACTTCCATGAGAGGGGTCAAACCTTACTGGAAGTTCTTCTCTGGCCTCTGGCTGGAATGTTGAGGTGTGGGAGAAAAGGGTTATTTTCTAATACCAGATCTCTTGCTGGGTCTTTTGGGGTGACAAAAAAGAGAAGCACCAGTGACACCATTTGGTCAACGTTATCTCTGGCCAGCTTTACAAGCAAACATTTACTAAAAACTTGTTTTGATAGGAAGCATCTAGGCAATATACAGTGTTTAGGCAGATGTTGTCCCTGCCTTCCATGATCTCACTTAACACTGGTAAGGGTTATAAAATTTATTTTCTTCAGGTCCTAAAACAGTAATGACTCAAGTTTTTCTTGGTTCATTTATTAAAACAAAAATTTCATATCTTCCTTTATTTTTAAAATCAGTTATTCTAAAATAAATCACATTGGGAATACTTATAGTCTTTTCCAATGTAGACTATATTTGGTTGTGTGCTGTCATTTAGAGGCTGATAGTAGGAATGTTCTACTTACTTGTTTATACTCTACCTCAAAAGGATTTGAGGTGATTTTTAAAATACATTTAATGAAGTAGCAGGACAAGGGAATTATGAATTGAAATAGATTATAAAGATCAGGTGAGGGTAAGTAGGCAGATACATAAGCATATGATCCTACGTAGTATTTTATTTTTAATGGCAAAAACCACAATTACTTTTGCACCAACTAATACTACAATTAGATGAAGTATTTGCTTTTAAATTTGCTTTTTCTGATTGCCTAAAGCAAAATAAAAGTCAATATACAAAGGATTCTCAGGATCCATGAAAAAAAAAAAAAAAGCATGCCAGTTCCTCAGGATAAGCAAAGGTTTTTCTGGCAATTGTCTTTAAACAAATTTTTTATGTTATTTCTCCTCTAGGGCATATTGGGAGAGAGACTAGGCAATGTCCTCAAAAACATCGTCAGAGCAAATGCACTGCCAGGTTTTCTGGTGTTTTATCTTATGGTATTTTTTGGTAAAAAGTGAGGCAATATCATAGTATAAATTAGGGAAAGTAACATTGCTAGTAACCAAAGAATGTGGTTTAGTTTTCTTATAAAAATAACTTAAAATTATGTAGATAATACAGTTTCATTATAGGAAAATCAGAAAATATAAATAAAATTGTAAGCTCAAAATTAGCTGTGTTTCTATCATTTAAAACTGATATCCTTCCAGAATATATTAGAATCAGATTATGTTGTACAGATGGTCTTTAAGCTATTGTGTTTGTTTAACTTAAAGTTCTTGTGATTATATTATGGCCCTGCTTAGCCAGCCTACTCTTTTGGGAAATTTAGTTTATTTATTTATATTTATTTACTGATATGTGTGGATAAATATTTGAACACATTACAGAGTACTTCCTTGAGATGAATTTCCAGAAGTAGAAATGGTAGTTAAAGCCTGCATATTTTAAGGGTACATATACATTGCATAATTATACTGAAATTATTGTAAGCAGAAGTGTGTGAGGGCTTGTTGTCTCTAGAGTCCTGACTATCCTAATTTTCCTTTTTAAATTTGTGACCGGATTTTTTATATTTGGTGTCAGCTTTTGTCATATATGGTAATAAATTTTCCTTTTTTGTCATTTGTACTTTAATTTTGTTTATGGTATTTTTTGAATGTGCAGGACTTCTCCATTTGTATGTAGAAGTGACCTTTGCCGTGTAGTGATCTTTGCCTTTATTATTTATAATTTCAAAGTTAGTTTTAGGCCTTTCCTACTACAGAATTAATTAAACATTCTCTTTCCCTCTATTTGTTTAAGGTTTCAGTTTGTCCTCATGTCCCCACATATAACTCCTGTCCATTTATTCTGGTGCATGGTTTGGTAAATAATAAAGTACATTTTTTTGATTCCTTAGGCATGTGTCCTGGCAACATTCATTGAACAATCTACTGTTACTATGATGACTGAATTGTATTTCTATAAAAAGCAATTACAGTAATTTCTAAAATGCTCTTTAGCAGCTATTCTTTTCATCTTTATCTTGTCCTATA
Organism: Colobus angolensis palliatus; assembly: GCF_000951035.1. Lineage (NCBI taxonomy): Eukaryota > Metazoa > Chordata > Mammalia > Primates > Cercopithecidae > Colobus > Colobus angolensis. The sequence goes on along the minus strand of NW_012122265.1, from coordinate 5,605,850 downwards.
CTTTTACTCCACTTTTATAATTATTCTAGCATTTGTGTTTTAATTGCTCACAAGTGAATTAAACTTAATTTGAGGATAATTGACATTTTAATTGACATTTTTATAATATTGAGTCATTGTTGTCATGGTATACCACCTCTCAATAAAGTTCCAAAATTTCTTTCCTAAAGACTCTGCACATTTATTAGTTTTGTACCTATATATTTTTGTTCTTGCTATTGTAAATGAGATTTTTCCCCTCATTTAGTTTTTGCTTTTTTTGATATTTTAGGAAACTTAGTTTCCCAGTCTTAGGCTTTTCTGTTACCAGTCAGCTTACCCTGGGAGTTATTTATTAAGTGAATTAATTAGTATGTCAGCTACCTCAGTTGTCACCATTCAAATTGTGTATAAACCAGGGACTATTATTATCATGGGGCCTTTTTAAAGATTAAAGTGGTAAAGCTGTCATTTTCTAAAGATATGTGTGGAATAAGGGATTAGTTGTAACAGTTCTATTATAGTAGCTCAATGAATAGAAATATAATGAAGTTACTCCCACATTTACACCATTCAGTGTGCTTTAGAAAATTAATGACTTTAAAACTGAACTATAACAAACTAATTTCTTGTTTAAATTACTTTACACTGTTAGCTGTTGAGAAGTTGATGTGGGATAGGATATGTACAGAAAAGGGTAGAAACATTAATATCTATGTTTTTAATGGAAGTCAAGGTATACTGTTGAAAGTTGATAAAAAAAAAAATTCATAGTGTTCACTGTTGGTTGCTAATTAGTATGCATAACCTCTTCCTTTCTTCTCAACATAACCCTGAGTATTCAACTCTTCCAACACAGATCAGGTGGCTCTTGGTAGCAGACCCCATCCTCTGCTCCTGGGTTATCTATCCCCTTTGCCACAAATAGGCATGTGGTCCAGTTTGGGTCAATGAGATGAGAAGGTTTGTCTTTCCTTTTAAGACACGAAATGAAGAAACCATTTTCTCTCCCTTTGGATATAAACAAGAAAGTATATAACAGGGATAGTTACAAGTAGCTGTCTTATGAGACTTAGTATGAAGTCTTATGTTTGGATTGTAGAAGTTAGGACAGACATGAACATGGGGTCTTGAAGACACTGTTGGACCAGTGATTCAGCCAAGTTTGAAGCCCATGCTTTAATACATGAAATATTAAATTTGTTAATTAACTAAGTCAGTTTGAGTAAACTTTCATTAGTTTCAACCAAGAGCAACGTAACAGATAAAAGCATATCAATTATTTGATAGGTGAGAAGGGAGGAAGGTAGTTTAAAAAAACTTATATCCCCTTAGAACGACATTAATAATGAAGTTTATAAATGAAGAAATAATTCTGGATTGGTGCTATAAGAAGCTCAGTGGACACTTCCCCAGCAAAATCAGCATTTAACTGGTGAAAATAATTTTTTAAAAAACAGATTAGAAGTGTTATACCCAGACCGTTTATTTCCCAAAGAAGACTACCAGAGTTCAGAGTGTTCCCGTGCTTTCAGTAAAACCACACGGCTGTAACCTTATCGGGGGCTCTCCAGGTGGTGTTTTTTTAAAGTTAAAATATATGGTTGTCTCTAAGTCAAAAAATGTGTTTGTACTGGACTCAGGAAGTTAAAAAATATATGGTGGAATGTGTTTGTACTGGGCTCAGAAAGTTAAAAAATATATGGTGGGATGTGTTTGTACTGGACTCAAAAATTTAAGAGATATATTTTATCTCTTTCAGAAGTAATCCTAAAGACATACAGCAAATGAAGCATTTATTCAAAAATATCTACTAAAATCTACTGCTATTATAAGTAAGAATGAGAGCCTGTAGCATTTGAGACAGGACCAGCTTTCAAACCCATCACTGCTAGCTCAATGTGACAAAAGCTTTAATTCAAGTGGGTACAACTAGGAAGATTGGGCTCCCTCCGTCCATTCTCCCACTCCCTAGTCTAGTGCTATAGTTTCACCACAGGGGAAGTAGACCACTGATATCACTTATCCTCTCAGCTTCATGTTGCAGAAGCTGTATTCCAGGCAGGCACAGCCAAGAGCACTGGAGCTCCCTTTCCCACCTATCCTCCACTTGTAAGGTGGAAGTTCTACTCTAGGCACATGAGTCTTAGTATCCTGAGCCCTGAGCTCCCTCACCCCGGTTTGCTAATAGGGCAGAGGTTCCAAGCCAGGAGAGCCAAGCCAAACCAAAGAAGATCAGGAGCTACCATTCCTGCCCAGTGCCTTACTCATAGAGCAGGAGTGTTACACTGGGAGAAACAGACCACTGTCCCTGTGCTCAGCTCTAGTGCAGTGATGCAGAGGTTCTGCCAAAGGGAGGAGACAGACACTAAGAACAGAAAGCTCTGAAGCTCTATTTAAAGGAACTGATTTTAATTAGAACAGGATGTAGGGAAATTCTTGCCTATGAATTGTGTGTTGTTGAAAACAATGGAGTTTTTGATGGTAAGCAGTTTAAGGGAGACTGGTAGCTCTAGTATCAAAAAGCAAAATAATAAATAAACTAGAAGATAATCACAGAAAGAGACAGCTAAGAAGAGCCTTCCTAAGGTGCAGTAAACCTCAGACTGGCAGGACAGGGCTCCTGCCAAAGAGATGGACTTTAAATGAATCAGACTATAGAGCAAGTTATGCCCCAGGGAATTGTTAGAAACAGTAGGGCAATCACCAAGCAATTAGTAGAATCTAACAGCTGAGTGTGATACTAATAAAGACAGTCCAGACAGAAGCTTAAAGGAGAGATTATGGAAAGAGACAGTCAAAGAACCTCACTAAAGCTATGTACAGTCATCCTTGGTGATCAGGGAGACTGATCACACGTTCCTCAGTCTGTATTCTGGAGTATCATCAGAGGCTGCACACAGTAGGAGAAACAGACTTCCCTAAACTAATTCATCCAAGTTACCAAACATAAAAGAAAATAATTAAAACCTCCAGGAGGAGAGTCCACTAAGAAGCCCATACATCTATGGTTAATTGATTTTTGACAAGAATTATAAGAATTAGCCTTTGTGTCATTTCAGAAAAATGGCACTGGGACAACTGGATACTCACATGTAAAAGAATGAATTTAGACCCCTACCTTGTGCCATGTATATGTTAACTCAATATAGAAAAAAGAGCTAAATGTGAGAGTGGAAAATATAAAACTCTTAGAAGAAAACATACATATAGTTTTTTGTGAACTAGGATTAAGTAGCGGCTCCTTAGATATAAGACCTGATGTATGAACAGCCAAAGAAAAAATAGAGTTCAAAGTTGAAAACTTCCTTGCTTTAAAGAATTTATCAGGAAAGTAAAAAGACAACCACAGAATGAAAGGATATATTTGTAAATCATGTGTATGATAAGGATCTAGTATCTAGATTATATAAAGAACTCTTATAACTTAATAAAAAGACAAATAACCCAATTGAAAAATGGGCAAAAGAATTGAATAGACAGTTCTCCAAAGATGATTTAAAAATGGCCAATAAGCATGTGAAAAGATGTTCAACATCATTAGTCACTAGTGAAATGCAGATTAAAAGTATAATGAGGTATCACTTCACACCCAGCAGCATGGCTACAGTCAGAAAGATAAAAACAAGTGTTGGTGGGGATGTGGAGAAATCGGTACTTCTGTATCTTGCTGGCTGGAATTATAAAATGTTCAGTCACTTCAGAAAACAATAAATTTCAACATGGCAGATTACAAGTACACTTGTGGGTTGGGAAAGTTCTGGAGTGTCCCAAATTAACTGGAGTTTTTGTTGTTTGTGGAAATAAGAAGCCTCCCAGTGTATGTAGAGCTGAGGAAGACCTTAGGATAGGTGGGACACGTCACATTCATTGACTGATAACCTCACATCTTTTCATACTTGGAGCTACCACATTTTAGATGTGGGCCTGTTCCAGGAAGTGCCGTGTGCTTCCGAAAAGAATCTGCAGGGCAAGGAAGGGGAAAAGGCATAATTTAGAAATGTTTTGTGGAATGGGGTTATCCAGATGAGGGGATCCTGCCCACAAAGACATCATTGTCTTGGGTTGAGAGGATCCATTATCTTTTCTTGTTGACTTTCTGACTGCAGCGTTCAAACCAAGCATGCCATTTCTCCCATTGTGTACTGACTCTGGAGGGCATTCCTATCCTCCTGCAGGCATTGCTACTAACAGACCCAGTTTCAGCTGTTCAGATCCCAGTCCATAGTCACATAGAAGATAGGAGTGTTTCATGGGTTGCAAAGGGAGCCACGGTCATTGCAACCTGCCTCCCCACAGTGAAATTTCTCACTGCTGTCACCCCCACCCCATTCACAATACACCCATGCCTCAGCAAGGATGATTCCCTTTATTGTTACATTATTTTCCTCCCTTAACCTCCCTCTCCCTTTAGACCATACACCACCCCCCAACACCAGTACTCATGGGCCTTAACATAGTGGAACCAGGTGCTGATGAGCAGATGTATGGGTGAACTCCACTGGAAAAAGGAAAAGGAAATAGCTAATTCTCTACCTTGTCTATGGAAGTCCCAGACTAGGTATGGAAATTACATTTAAACTAACTAGGATTTTAAGTGATGGAACAGAAAAATACCAGGGATATTATGACTGTCATAGTAATTCGAGCATGCTCCTAGCATCTAGACAGCAGGGTGGGGATGACATATCCTGCAGCACTTGGCCAGTCCCACACAATGAAGAATATCCTGAGTTCTGTATGATGTTCTGATGTCCTGCTGGACATTATCCAAGATATGCAACTCATTTGCAAGAATATCACATGTCTCTTCTTATCCACTATGACAATTTATCATTTGTCTTGGTCTATTGTTCTTATTCCCATTAAGGCCATTTCACACTTTCTCTTATTTTATACCAGTAAGTCTGGTCTGTTAATTCTAATGCTAATAGTGGTTTTATTCTTGCCTCCGTATATACCTCTACTCTTCTTTTTTCTGTTCATCTTGTACTTTTAGTCTCTGTTTCTAAAAGCCATACTTGTCATGATACATTCTAGTGTAGTCATTCTTAAACTTACAGAATTGAATATTTTTAAAATAAAAAGGAATAGCAAAATAAGCATGGTAGTTAGAGCAGTGTTTCTCAAACATTTCTATACCACTTTCATAATTTTCACTAAATCCACATACCCTGTGATTTTTTTAAAATCTAAAGGTTTTCTTTATATCAACATTTTTTTTCTTAAGTACTTATTTTAACTTCATCCTTAGCAATATATTTGTGAATTTATGGATTTGATATTTAGTTTATATATTTTTTCTAATACCTTAAGTAGGTAACTGAAAATTTTTAATATGTTCATTCAATTCAACCCAAAATTATCTCACATATTACTCGTGCTTTGCAAACCAATTTTTGAAACACACTGACTTATATACATGCAGGTTTCTCTCTAGAAAAAAAAAAAAAAAAAACCTGAAGACAGAAACACTTAAAACAATCCCTGGAGTTTAGGGATAAAGATAGAGGAGTAGAACAGATCATTGTATCATTTTTGTTTTTTTAAGCTGTACTGTACCACTTGATTTTTTTAAAAAACCATCAGAATGAGTTACTTTTACCCTTTTAAAAAAGTAAATAAACCAAACTGCAGCATTAAATGATGGTGGGCATAGAGGGTGAAGTCCTATGTCTTTTCACACAGAGCACAGAGAGAATCATGACTTGTTTGAAGCCAAGGATGGATTCAGTGATTACCTTTTGTGGAGCCACCAATATATCTCTATTCATAGCTTTCAAAAGACTTTTCCTAAACCCTTAAGCATAAATTTATATAAAAATAATTATAAGCATCATAAAAGTATAAAATAGCATTTTGTATCATAGTAAAAGCTCAATAAAGTTATAGTTTAATTGGGATTACTTTAATAGATTTCCTTATTTCTGTAACAGTGGGCAAACCAGTTATTCTCGGACACAGAAACAATTACTGAAATGATTTTTCAGTGCTCCAGAGCCATTAATGGACATCAGTAAGCACAAGGTAAACATAACTTCCTGGGGCAGAAAGCTTGGATAAATGTTCTAACGTAAGAAAGTTTTCTAATACTACAGATTTCTCCTAGGGGAAAGAGTTTAAAAATGATTGCAACAGCTTTTTATTCTAGTAAAAAAAAATTATACTGAATTATGAGTACCAAATATTGTACTACCAAAAACTAAATGGAATTAAAATGGACAAATTTTAACTAAGTCTTAATAGAAACTCCTAAACATTAACATTTGCTAAGCATATGTTGCTTACTATAATGACTTACATATTGTAAAATCTATAACTCCATTTTGACAAAGTGTCAGGTAAAGAAATTTTGTTTTTTTGTTAAATTTTGTCATCAGGCTGCATATTCATCTGGAGATTGGGACTTCTCAGACTAGATTATAACCTTTTAACAGTTCACTAGGAAAAGATGAAAATCAGATTCAAATTTACTTTGTTTCATCCATGTTTCAGTGAATTTATTGAACCATCCTTGCATTTGTTACATAAATTCCACTTGGTCGTGGTGTATCATCTTCTTGATGCGTTGTTGAAATCCGTTTGCTAGTACTTTGTTGAGGATTTTTGCATCTATTTTCATTAGGGTTGTTGGCCTTAAAACTTTTTCTGTTATTGTCTGGTCTGGTCTTTATTTTTTTTCCTTCTAATTTGGGATTTAGTTTGTTCTTGCTTTTCTAGTTTCTTGAGGTACATCATTCGGTCATTTATTTGAAATCTTTCTAGTGCTGTGATGTATGCATTTATTGCTATGAACTTGCCTCTTAATACTGCTTTTGCTGTGTCCTGTAGCTTTTGGCATATTATGTTTCTATTTTTCACTTGTTCACATACTTTTTAAAATTTAAATTTCTTTCTTTATACGTTTGTCTTTCAGGAGCATATTGTTCAATGTCCACATATTTGTATAGTTTCTAATGTTCCTCTTTTTGATGTCCAGTTTTATTCCATTGTGGCCAAATAAGCTACTTGACATAACTTCAAGTTTCAAAATTTTGTTATACTTCTTTTGTTCTAACACATAGTCAACCCTAGAGAATGGTCCATGTGCTGATGAAAGGAATGTGTAATCTACTGCTGATGGGTGACATGTTCTATAAATGTCTGCTAAGTCCATTGGGTCTGTGGTGCAGCTTCAATCCAGTGTTTGTTAATTTTCTGTCTAGATCTGTGCAGTGCTGGGAATGAGTTATTAAAGTCTCCAACTGTTATTGTATTGAGATCTATCTCTCTCTTTAGATCTAATAATATTTGCTTTTATCTGGGTGTTCCAGTGTTTGCGTACATTTTTATAATATTTATAATTATTATATTCTCATGCTGAACTGATTCCTTTATTGTAATATCTCTGCTTTTCAGCTTTTAACTTGAAGTCTGTTTTGTCTGATATATCTATTTCTGCTTACGTTTGGTTTGTGTGGAATTTTTTTTTATTCATTTACTCTCAGTCTATCTGTATCTACATGTGAGGTTAGTTTCTTGTATGCAGCATAGAGTTAGTTATTGGGGTTTTGTTTTATTTGGGTCCATTCAGCAAGTCTGTATCTTTTAAATGGGGATTTAATCTATATACATTCAAAGTTATTACTGATAGGTGAAAACTTACTCCTGTCATTTTATTGACTTTTTTCTGGTTTTGTATATCCTTTGTTCTATATTTCCTCTCCCATTGTTTATTTTTGTGGTTGGGTTTTTTTGTAGTGAAAAGCTTTCTCTTCTCTTTCATTGATTCTGCCAGTGAGTTTTATAGTTTCACATATTTTCATGATAGTTATTGTCTTTTCACTCCCAGATACTAGACTTTCTTGAGCATTCCTTGTGAGACCAGTCTAGTGGTGATGAATTTTCTTAGTTTTTGTTTGTCTGTGAATGATTTTATTTCTGCCTGGACCTGGATGTCCATCTGTTTCCCAAGACTTGGGAAGTTTATTCTGTTATTTCATAAGTTTTCCTAATCTTTTTTCTCCTTCTGGAATGCCTATAACACAAATATTTGCTCAGTTAATGTTGTCCCATAAATCCTGTAGGCTTTCTTCATTCCTTTTTCTATCTTTTTGTCTCCCTCTGTTATTACAAAAAAAAAAAAAAACTGTTTTCAAGTTCTGAAATTATTTATTCTGCTTGGTCTAGTCTCTTATTGAAGCTCTTTATTTTATTTTTATTTCATTCATTGAGTTCTTCATCTCTAGGATTTCTATTTAGTTCTTTAAAAATATTTATCTCTGTTGAATTTCTCATTCAAATCATGAGTTGTTTTCCTGATTTCATTGAATTTTTTTATTTGTATTCTCTTTTATCTCACTGAGTTTAAGATTGTTATTTCGATTTATTTTTCTGGCATTTCATATATTTCCTTATGATTTGATCTCTTACTGGAGAATTATAATTTTCCTTTGGAGGTGACATGTTTCTTTACTTTTTCATGGTTGATGTTTCTCTACATCAGTTCTAATCATCTGGTGGAAAATTAGCCTCTTTCAGTTTTTTGGAATAGGTTTTATATGGAAAGACTTGCTTGTATAAATGGTCTTGGGGTGTCAGTTTGATGGGGTACATTGGCTTTGGTTCTAGGTGGATACAGTTGTCTTCATATAGTTTCTTCAACTGTAATCCACACTAGTTGTGTTTGTGAGTTACTCACTGGCCTATTTGTGGTGATGGTGTTGCAGCTTTGCCAGGGGTGGACTCACAGGGCTGTTTCTCAGGACTAGGTCATGTGTGTACACACAATGAGTCAGCCAATTTGGAGTCTGGCTTACTGGAGTTTGTGTCACAGTGCTGTTACTCTGGCTGGGAGCATGGGCATGCAGTTCACAGCCAGCCTGGGGATGTGCCTACCAGGAGCAGCTCATGGGGCTGTTTCTAATGCCTGGGAGGCAGGCGTACAGTGACTCAGCTATCCTAGAGACATGTCTGCCAGGGACTTCCCATCATACTATTTCTCAGGCCTACAACATGGGCACAAGGTGGCTCAGATGACCTGGGGTGTACACACTGGGGGCGACCCACAGGATGTTTCTCAGGCCCAGGACACAGCTGTATGGCTGTTCAACTGGCCTATAGATGATTCTGAGGGGTGGGGAGCGGCCCATGGGGCTGTTTTGTAGACCTGGAATGCAAGCCCGGGGTTGTCCAATATGCCTGGGTGCATGCTCACCAGAGGCTCCCTACATGGCTATTTCTTGATCCTGAGACATGGGTGCATAGCTGCTCAGCCAGCCTTTGGGCATGTCCGCCAGGGATGTAGGTATGAGGCTGCATAGTTAGCTCAGGGGCATGCCTCCCCAGGGCAGCCTGCAGGCCTGTTTCTTAGGCCCATATTAGGGGTACAGGACCATTGGGGGCATGCCAGGGCTATGCTTCAGGTAACGGGTGCTATATGGCTGCTTCTCAGGTCCTGAGCATGGTTGCATGGCCCTTCTGCTGGCCCAGAGGTGTATCTGCTGCTTGGAGGCTCAGGAGGTCTCTTCTGCTTCGGGGAAGACATGCAGTAGTTTGGCCAGCTCAAGGACAGGTTGCCCTGGGTGGAACTGGCAGACTCTTTCTCCAGCTGAAAATGTGACAACAGGGGTTGATTTGCCTACTATGCTTATTCAGTCACAGCCAATTCATGCCACTGGAATTGTGGCTTTCAGCCACCTGTGTAGGCTTTGTATAATGAAGATGGGGCCCCAATGCTGGAGAGATAGATGCAGAGGCTACTGGCCCCCAGAGTAGTATACTCCAGAGGCAGCTCTCATCTCAAGATGATACCATGCTGCAGCAGCTTGGCTCACAGGGGGTTGATAGGAGTGGAGCATGCACCCTTTGTTCTCCTAATCTTGGGCAATGCAGCTGCATAAATTACTGGAAGCTTTCCAAATTGGGATCAGGGCTTGCAAGGACTATGGAATTCTCCTAGTATAAGGACTGATAGGTGTTTGTCAGGGAGACAAGGGTCAGGGAACGATTTTTGGCTCCCTTTTCCCGACACAGAAGTCCATCTGGACCCCAAACAGATCTGATCTTAGTTGGGGAGATGGGAGTGCAGAAGTCAGGTGCCTCCACACTGCCCTCCTGGACTTCCAGTGACCACAGGTGCATCTCTACTCCTGTGCTGCACTCCAGCACTCGGCCTTCGACACTCAAGTCAAATCATAGCTGTATATTTGTTCTCTTAGTCCTTTCCCATGAGGAGGTGGGAGATGAATGCCAGGTGTCTGTAGTCAGCTATCTTGCTGGTATCACTCCTCCAAATTTGCTTCCAGAAGATACATACGCATTCATCAGCATGGGGTGAGATATTCCTGGTTGGCGTCTCCTTTCCCAGCACATGAAGTATGCTGTTTTGGCCCCAGATCCCACAGGATGTGGCGTCACTAGTAAACCTGGCAGCTACCACTTGGTGAGCACCTGCTATGTCTCAAGAGCTGGCTCTGAGACATAAACTGTTCTAATTTCTGTGATTCAAAATGATAATTTTCTGTTGAATATAAGCTTTAACAGTAAACCCAAACTTTTCACTGACTTGTGCTGTTCACCTTATAAATAAGTATTTTGGGTGCCTCACATGAATACAAAATGAGTTTCACCAGGCGGGTCCCTTGCAAGTGAAACTTTCTTACCCTCCTTGTAAAGGTACAAAGCAAGCATTGCTCCTGAAGCCCCAAAGATGGTTTTAAGACAGTTTGTGAATTTTTATTGATATACTGCAAGGTGGATCAAATGCCAAATATATTAACCCCTCTTCATTCTTACTTAAGAATAGCAGATGTACTTAGCACAGCATCCTCACTGAACCATACTCTTGCGTACTGTTCAACAATACAAAGAAAACTATTTAAGTTATATACCACTGGAAAAAAATAGTAAAACCAACGTATTAAAGGATAAGAGTGAAATGAGGTTTAAAGTTCTAAAGATCACCTCACAAGATATTACTAAACCAAAAGCTATGTTAAGTATTGAGGATTTAGCATCAGCTGGTAAACATTATTTTGGTAGAGGTCTCCCTTTTAACACAGATCATTTGCTGGGACTCTGATTCCTAGTCTTGTCTATTCCTTGCAAATGTGTCCTTTATTGTACATTAAGTTCCTGGAGCCAAAGAATGCCTATAAATAAGCATATACAGCACATATTGAAACTTGGGATAGTCAGATCTCCTCTCAAGGGCAGGACCCATCCTAAACATAGGTATATAATGCGAAACTCTTGAAGTAGTCTATTATTATTATAACACATTATAAATTTGTCAGATCATTTTTTTGCAGTTTGTATCTCCAGGAAAAAAAATAATATATCCAACAACAAAGAACAAAGAAGGGAATTGTGAGGAGAAGAAGCCTTCAGAATTATGAGATAATTTTAAATGGGTAAACAAGGCCGTCAGTAATCTGAATGAGATGGCTAGACATACATCTCCTAGTCTTTTACATTTGAACATAATACTATTAGGTCCACTTAAGTGACTGTGCCTTATATAATAATGTTCTTATCTTCCCCTCCTGAATAAGACTAGGGCACCCTGAATAAACATATCAAAACACTTGTAACTTTAGAATTATCTTTTTACTAGATAGGATTTAATAATACTTTACCTATCATACAGCTTTAACTCCTGCGTTTAGCAGAATACCTAAAACTATTCTTAACGTATTTACTTAATTATAATGAATTGTTTACATAAAAAGTTACCAAGATTTAAGCATAATGCTGAAATCAAAGTTGCACCACCATATTGATGAAGTCTGTGGTTTAAAGTTATCCTAATATGTGTGGTCGTTCTTTTTTAAATTGTGACATAATACCGTGAAACCCCATGGTAATACATCCTGTAATCATGTAAACTCTGATCTTATGTAGTTGGTGATTGCCTCCTGCCCTCAGGCAAATTAAGACTAGAATTCTTTTATTCTAACAGTCACTGATAGTGTCACACAAAAATGCTGCTGTTTTCACTGCCACTACAACCACATTTAACTAAATGTATAATTGAAATACACTTTAGATCTTTCCAGGATATTTTTTTTTTGTCTTTTTTTTAGCATATTCAACAATATTAAATACTGATTAAATACAATAAATTATGTGTTTAAATAAGCATCGATAGCCTAATAGGTAGCATTGGCTGAGGAGGAGATAAAGGTAGTTTTCATCACCTTTTACTCCAAACTGTACATCTTAGTCTGCCTTCAGATTTTTCTTAATGTTTCTTCCAGGTAATTTTAGGAAGTGTAGTATTGAATATTGTATTTGTTGCCAAATTCTACATTTCCAAATTCAAATGTCACTGGAATGGGGCAACACAGAGCTACAGAAAGAACAATATCCTTGGATAAGATTAGTAAAGTTGTATAATGGAATGAGATAAACCTTAACATATTTAAATAAATTCAAATAATTTAATTACAGAAAAGGACCATTTCATCTAGTTGTTATCAAATCTATCTGTGCATCAGAATCACCCAAGCAGCTTGTTAGAAAGCATAGACTCCCAGGTCAAATACACAGCAATTGTGCTTGCACATGTTTGGGTGAGGTGCTAGAATTTGTCATTTTAACAAGCACCCTAGGTGATTTTGATATCCAGCCAAACATTCTGGAATCACTGATCTAGTACAATGCCCTACAGACAGCAATTACATTTAATTCATCTCTGTATTCCTAGCTAGATCAGCAAAGTGCCATGCATATAGCAGGTACAAGATAAATGTTTGCAGGAGATACAGCAGGAAGTTGGTACAAAGAGAAGTTCTGCGACTTGTGGAAGGTCCTGCAGTTAAGAAGCTTTGGAAACTACTTCTTATTTGGCCCAACAATGGAGGGACAAGGGCTTCTGGATCCTCTTTTAACCATCTTTCTGAACTAGTATAGTATATTACATCATCCAAAATTGGTCTCATAAGGTTATAGTAAGCACATGCAGGTGTATATGTTCAACGGTATGTTGCAGGTACGGTTCCCATCTCATCTTGCCAATTTCAATGTAGCAGCTTCTCTAATAGGTGTTATAAAAATATTTCTAACCCTTGCCTGCTTCAGTGCTTTAATATGTGAGTTTAAGTAGCTTAAAAGTACATTGTGTAGTTAAGTTCCTTGAAGACGGGAAACAAAATGTCATGGACAATATTATTACTTTCACTTCTGTCATCTACCCCCTAGAAAGTTTGTGACCAGTTATCAAAACTGCGATATTAGATGATTCTTACAATGTCCTTTTGATCTGTTGTACTAGAATTCAATTACATTTCCAAATAAGTTCTCAGTATAAGAGAGGGTAATGCAATGGGATTCTCCAGTTATTGCTCAACATTTTAGAATATGGCTACCCATTTTCCGGAAGGAGGAGGAAGAAGGAGAGGAAAAGGAAGGGAAGGGAAGGAATAATAAGAATCCCTAAGTTGTGGCCGGGCGCAGTGGCTCAAGCCTGTAATCCCAGCACTTTGGGAGGCCGAGACGGGCGGATCACGAGGTCAGGAGATGGAGACCATCCTGGCTAACCCGGTGAAACCCCGTCTCTACTAAAAAATACAAAAAAACTAGCTGGGCGAGGTGGCGGGCGTCTGTAGTCCCAGCTACTTGGGAGGCTGAGGCAGGAGAATGGCGTAAACCCGGGAGGCGGAGCTTGCAGTGAGCTGAGATCCGGCCACCGCACTCCAGCCTGGGCAATAGAGCGAAACTCCGTCTCAAAAAAAAAAGAATCCGTAAGTTGCAAACTCTTCACCTTCGTTTGTATTATCTGCCATATGACACACCACATATGACACACCACATGGGTCTCATTTCCAAGGGCATTTAGAAAGTTGTGAGTCAATTTTCCCAAAAGTTAATACAATACCACTTATTTGGGGGGATTTTTAACCTCTCAGAAAATACCCTGAATCTTAGTTATCAGTTAAGTCCTAAGAAAAAGACCATATTAATGTAAATGAATATGTTATTTGATAACTTCTTTCATTTTCTTCATCAATATGAATGACACTGACAAGCCCCTTTAACCAAGTGATAGTGCCATAATCATCTTACACTAAAGGGCTGTAAATGGGCAGTGGGAAAAGTGGACTTTAATAAAACAGCTATGCATTGCTGCAGAAACCGTTGAGAGAATATCTAACTTGAAATGATTTAACTTTTAAACATATGAAGGATTTTTAAATGCACTACAGTCATATCAACCCCCAGCATACATGATGAGCATGAAAATACCTTTTCTCTAACTTGTATGCTGGTTCGTGGGTGTGCGATTGGAAGGGAGTTAGAGTTGCAGGGTTAATAGATAACTTCAGTTGCCTAGAGTAGTGTATTTTTCACATTTTCCCTTTTGTTGTTCATTGTAAACTTTGTGAATCAGTTTTCCCTTTAAATTTCTTAGGTAAAAATCAACCCAAGGCAGTGATTCAGAAAAACTGAGAAAATTTAATTCAAATCACTTGAGCCAAAGCTCAAGGCAGTGAAGTAGGATGGAAACTGAGGGAATGCCACAGGTGGCCATTGCGGGATGAAAGTAGGAGGGGATGGTTGACGGAAAACCTAGTTTACTGCTCAGGTTAGTAACAGTGAAGTAGGATGGAAACTGAGGGAATGCCACAGGTGGTCATTGCGGGATGAAAGTAGGAGGGGATGGTTGACGGAAAACCTAGTTTACTGCTCAGGTTAGTAACAGTGAAGTAGGATGGAAACTGAGGGAATGCCACAGGTGACCATTGCGGGATGAAAGTAGGAGGGGATGGTTGACGGAAAACCTAGTTTACTGCTCAGGTTAGTAACAGTGAAGTAGGATGGAAACTGAGGGAATGCCACAGGTGGTCATTGCGGGATGAAAGTAGGAGGGGATGGTTGACGGAAAACCTAGTTTACTGCTCAGGTTAGTAACTAGCTCTGCACCAGCCAAAGAGGTTGTTCTCCATTAAATAGTCCAACTCAGATCATGCCTTGCTTTCTATGGCTCAGATATAAAGAGTTTCTACCATTTAAAGTGAATACCATCATATGTGTTCTCCAGTTTGTCTGTGTGTACTTCAAATGACTATTTCCTTTTTAACTCATTAGTAAGCTTCTGAATGGTTATTTTCACATTTTTTAAATTACCTCAAATATATAGCAGTAGACTCAGGTGGTAAACCCATCACATATAGATTGAAATAGATTATGAAGTTTAAAGTTCTATAAGTGTTTTTCCTTTTCACTGTCACTCCTGAGCCCAGATTACACTCTAGCTATTCTATTGCTACACTCATAACATGTTATTCCCCTTTTTTGTTTACCTGTGTATTTCTTTTGGACTACCAGTTCTCATCCTTTTTGGCATCAGGGACCCGTTTTGTGGAAGACAGCTTTTCCAATGATTAAGCGGAGAATGGTTTCAGGATGAAACTTTTCCACCTCAGATTATTGTGCATTTGTTAGATTTTTTTTTTTTTGAGACGTAGTCTTACTTCTTCACCCAGGCTGGAGTGCAATGGTGCCATCTCAACTCACTGCAACCTCCACTTCCCAGGTTCAAGCAATTCTCCTGCCTCAGCCTTCCAAGTAGCTGGGACTACAGGTGCCCACCACCACGCCCAGCTAATTTTTGTATTTTTAGTAGAGATGGGGTTCCACCATGTTGGCCAGGCTGGTCTTGAACTCCTGACCTCAAGTGATCTACCTGCCTCAGCATCCCAAAGTGCTGGGATTACAGGTGCATTTGGTAGATTCTTATAAGGAGTGCAACCTATATTCCTTGCATGTGCAGTTCACAATAGGGTTCACTTCCTGTGAGAATCTAATGCTGCCACTGATCTGACAGAAGGCAGAGCTCAGGCAGCAATGCTTACTTGCCCATGGCTCACCTTCTGCTGTGTGGCCCAGTTCCTGACAGGCCATGGACTGCTACCCATTTGTGGCCCAGGGATTAGGGACCACTGTTTTAGACTACAGTTGTTTTAAGGTCAGGGATGATGTCTTATTTATCATTATATACTCCATAGTACTTGACACAGGAGCTACTCAGTAGATTTATGTTCTATGTGTAGGCATGTCAGAGTTGCACCAAATGTGAACTTGGGGAAATTGTATTTGCTTGAGTAAAAAAAAAAAAAAAAAAAGTTGAATCTACTTTTGTCTTCTACTTTGACTTAAAGAGGTCTGAATTATATCAAATTAGTTTCAAAATCCTATTTTCTTTTGCTTTATTCTAGAACTGAACAATGCCACAAAAACATTCTTTACTAAAGAATATTTGAAAATAAAACAAAGCTTTCAGAAATCCAACTCTGCAAAATGGCCCCTACCAAGCTGCAGAAAAGCATTTCATCTTTTTGGAGGTAAGGAAATCTAATGCCAAAAGAAATGTCTGGTAATTTTGTCTAAGGTCTCTTCTTAAAAGTAACTTCCTCCTGTCTCAGAAATATTAGAGGAAATATATTTCTGTATTAATCAATTTTAAATAAGGATTTTGCTAAGCATCTCCTTGCTGAAAACTACAGATGTACAAAGGAAGAAAATGAAGACGATACAATAAAAGCAAATTTGAAGACTCATGACTAAATAGACTTTGCCATGCTTTCACTGTTTAGTACATAGATAATGAAAATATGTCTCAAAAGCATCAGATTTGACAAAAGTCATATTTATGGCAGCTGCGGCCCATCTGGAGCAGCTGCTACTATGAAGCCAGCTGCAGTCGGGGAGGCACAGCCAGGGCTGCACACTCCACAGAGCAGGTGGGAGCCCTGCCCACCCAGGCAAAGTTGCAGCCACCCAGCCATGGCTGCGGACCTGGACATCCCTGTACTCCTGGGGACTGGGGAAGCCCCCTTGCCCCTGAAGGCTCAGAAGCACCTACTCCTGCTGCTGGGCCTCTCCATGCTCCCGGCACCCACTCCAATTTCAGAGCAAAGTTGAGGCCAAGCCCAGGCATTGTCACAACCCAGCCAGGTGTTCACACTCTCAGGGCAGTGCTAACATGCCAGCCCTCTGCTGCCTTGGCCCACTCCAAACTTTGGGTGCTGACAAGCACGGGAGGAAGGCTGAGGGGAGCTGAGGGCAGCTCAGCACAACCTGCAGGCACCCCTTGGCAAGAATAGCTTGGGCACTGTGGGCACCATGGATGGCAGGTTGATGGTGGCAGGAGGTAGGCTCCTGGGCAGAAAGGGGACAGGTCCCTGGTAAAGCCCCACCTTCAAACCTGTAGACTGGGGGGCTGGGCTGTCAGTTCTATGGACCAGAGTGAGAACTTACGGTGCTTTTTCCAGGACTGCCCATGGCCACCCATGAACCAGTCAGTACACACTTCCTCCCCTCTTTAGCCCATAAAACCCTAGACTCAGCCAGACTCAGGCAGACAGTGAGACAGCCTACCAGCCAATACGACCTTCCTGCAGCTAGGAGCTGCCCACTCTGAGTCTCCTCTCCACCGAGGGCTGTAGAGACGGCGGGACAATCTGCCTGTGGATAGGAGCTACCCACTGTGAGTTTCCTGAGATCTGTTCTGCCACTCAATGAAGCTCCTCTCCCCCTTGCTTACCCTCCAGTTGTCTGCGTACCTCATTCCTTGAATGTGGGACAAGAACTCAGGACCTGCTGAGTGGCCGGACTAAAAGAACTGTAACACAATAAGGGCTGAAACACACCCCCTGCCCCCTGCTCACCACGTTGAGGGTGACAAGACAAGAAGAGCTGCAGCCCTTTGGGGAGCCCACATGTAGAGAATCCCTGAGCCAGGGCTGTGACACCCTCCTTGGGGTTCTGCAGTTCCTGGAGTTTCCAAGCTTCCAGGCACCACTGTGTTTCCCTAGTCCAGACTCAGGTGTCCACAGCAGAAGCCACATGAAGTATATCGCATCCAGCCACAGCCTCACACAGAGCCAGCACCTGGAGCTCCCTGCCCCGCCACAGCAGCCAGCATGCCTGGCTGTGCACAGTGGCTGGACCTCGCGCTCACTCAACCACACACCGCTCGCCATTCTGCACCTGGCTTGCACTTGGCAGATGTGGGATCTGAGCCGGTAGTAAGAGCCAAGCACAGCCTGCCAGACCAAGTGGGCAGAACTAGCCCAGCAAACACAAGCAATACTCAGGCAGAAGATGCCACCAGCTACAGAGGTTTCTGGCTGGCGAGGTGTCACCCTAGGGATCCTGTGACAATATTTAACAAAGGCACAAGTATTGTGTATAAAGATTCCTAATAATGCATTCATTAGCAGAAGCTAAGTTTATTTAGTTTTAATATTTTATAGTTGTCCCACAAGTTTAGAACAAATAGTAACAGAGCCTTGGTGTCAGGGTGTCTTAGAGATGTGCAGTGGTTGAGGAATACCACTTTCTAGCTTTAGGTCTAAGTATCAACATGACTTCAGAGGTGTCATAGGATCTATTTTTTGATCTGTAAAATAGGAATAATTATGTCTTCCCCACCTAACTAATATAGTAGTAAAGATAAATGGGCTAATGTGAAAGTACTTTCTAAATTATAACTAAATGGACTATAAAAATATAAGGAATAAAGGTAATACAGTATCTAATACCTTTTTCTGCTTTGGGAATTTGTTACTGTATGAACATACAATAGGGACATAAATATAATTTCATCTTTTATGAAACCATAGTTTATCAGAGCATGAACTACTGTGCAGTTTTCGTTATTTAACAATTATGACATTATGGGACCTGGCAGAAAAGTCCAGATATGAGGAACTGTGATCTTCAGGAAACAGGAAGAACTTCTGCATAAGACCAACAAGATCAGTACAGCAATAACCTACACCAAAAGGAGATGGAAGCAGAACCCCTATGATTGTGGCAAAATAAAAATTGGTGCATGAAATTGGTACTCTCAAAGAAAGTAACATAAGAATATAACTTTACACAGTGATTCGAATGAAGAAAAAAGTTTAAGGACATTATATAAGGACATACTACTTTATAAAGTGGTAACTGTAAAAATTTAATATCTAGAGATTTGGTATAGATAGATTTTATTGTTTATTTTTTATTCACTTATTTTATTTTTTTTGAGACAACGTCTGACTCTGTCGCCCAGGCTGGAGTGTAGTGGCGCGATCTCGGCTCACTACAACCTCTGCCTCCTGGATTCAAGCAGTTCTCTTGCCTCAGGCTCCCAAGTAACTGGGATTACAGGCGTGTGCCACCATGCCAAGCTAATTTTTGTATTTTTAGTACAGAAGGAGTTTCATCATGTTGGCCAGGCTGGTCTTGAATAATGAATGACCTCAGGTGATCCACCCGCCTTGGCCTCCCAAAGGATTACAGTGTGAGCCACTGTTCCCGGCCATAGATAGGTTTTAAATAGGTCACATTTAGCCCCCAAAATATGAAATCAAATATAAGAAAACTAGTCTTAAAGGATTCATGCCAAAGAAAAGAAAGTTTATCATTTTAAGCGTGTTCTTTAAAACAGTCCCTTGTATTCTACCTTCTACGCTACACCCAAAGTTCTAATAGAATGGAGTACCTTCTGGATAACTCCACACTTTCCATTGTCTTCTTGTATTCTGAGGTAGTACAGAAGCTATAATTTAAGCAGTTGCTTCTTTGTGATTTCATCTTGTCTTCCCCATAGGAGGTCCAAAGAACTTAATTTTTTAAATGTGTGTTCATGGAGGAGGTTCAAAATAGCATTATTACACCACCCAACATAAGAAATACATATATTCTACCAGGAGCTCAGCTGAGCTGGGCAAGAGCTGAGTTATCAGGTGTCTGGAGTAGCCGATTAAAGTATCAAGACAAAAATGAAAGAGTTAAGACTTTAATCATTTGCTGTAATAGTATAAGCAAGAATCTAAAACCAGAGGAAATGCTGACTACTCCTGTTCAATTATCTCATGCAATAGTGCACAGTGGTCCAGGGCCACATAGAGCAGGGCAGAAGTAAGGATTCACTCACTATGGAGAATATCCCAAACAAAAGGCTCCAGCGGTTTTTCAGACCCTGAGATCAGGAGGCGTGGCAAAGAGGAAAGGCTAGGAGTGGGAAAGCACTGGGCACTGAGTCAGAGTGGAGAAAAGTATTTCCCCCGCTCCAACCTCCATAAGAAAACCTTTGTAGAGGCACAGAAGGAACTCTGCCCAAGCCCTCAGATAGCTATAACTAGTAACAAAGTGCTGGGAATACAAATATAAATATGTGAAAATGTATATGCAGCCAGGGGAGCCTGAACTTGACTGCAGCTCCCTTCAGAGATTGTAATGCTCTGGTTGTACAACAAATCTGACTTTTTCCCATGAATCCTGCCAGATAAAGCCTTTGTAATGGTCTGTTGAGGCCTGAAAAAAATCACACACAGGATTTTAATCAGGAACTGGACTCCTCAATTACCAGTATTATTGAAGTACCTTCTGTAGTTCTACTTTGTTTACCCTGATTCCCCTGAATTTTGTATTATTTCTTTGTATAAGTATACATATGTATATTTAATCATATTATTTAATTTTGCTTGTCTTTTAACTTTTATAATGGTAGCAATGTATATATTCTGCTTTGCTTTGTCATTCAATATGAAATTCATCCATTTCAGTAACTGTGGCCACATTCTTTTTACTTCTACACTGTAGTTAATTATATGAAAATACCCCAACCCAACTTATCTGTTCTCTTGTTGATGAACAATTGAGTGGTCCAATTTTTATTATAAAGAATGTTGCTATAAACACTCTTGTGATGTCTCCTGGCGTGTAAGAGTTACTCTAGAATAAATGCCAGGTAGAAACTGGCTGGGTCGTAGGAAAAGCATGTCTTTAACTTCATAACCTAACCAAAACCGTTTTCCTAAATGGTTGTGATGATTTATCACCAGCTTTGTCTACCACATTTGATATTTTCAGTCTTTTAAATTTTACTAATTTGATAGGTATAAAATGATATCTCATTGGGGTTTTCATTTCCATTACTGTGATTATTGATGGGGGTTGAACATAGCTTTGTAGGTGTACTGATCTTTACGATTTTCTGTTGGTTGTATTTTTTGTTGTTGTTGTTTGAAACTGTTAAAATATTTTCTAGTGACTTTTTTTCTGTTAATTATATGAATGGCAGCTATTGTCTCCCAGTTTGTGGGTTCTTTTTACTTTGATATATTTTAATGAATTGTAGTTCTTCAGTTTCTTCACCATCTTTCTGGTGTGTACTTGCTTAAGAATTTCTTCTCTTTCCCCAAGGTCATAAAGATATTTTCCTATGTATTTTTCAAATAGTTTTAAAGATCTTTGAAACTGATTTGTGCTGATTTTTTTTTTTATTGATTTACTTTCTTTGTTGTAGAGACCCAGTTTCTTTGGATTTTTTTTCTACCACTATTTGTTCAAAATAATGTATCATTTCCTCACTGATTTACAGTACTGATATGTCATAGTTTAATTTCCACATGTGGGTCTGTTTTGATGTCTTTGAGTCCATTGGTATAATTTTTTATTCCTATAACAATACCATACTGTTTCAGTCACTAAAAACTTAATACGTTTTGATATCCCTTCTTCCAATTTGTTTTGCTGCAAGAGTGTCTTGGCCATTTTTTGGCCCTTTGCCCTTCCATACAAATTTTTAAATCATCTTGTCAAGTTGCATGAAAAACTATGTTCTACTTGGGAAATGGGGTCCTATTAAATGTATAAAATCAATTTGGGGAGTATTGATTAGAGTAAAAATTCTTCTGTCAATGTGGTTTATCTCTTCATTTGTTTAGATCTCCTTTGATGTCCTATAGTAAAGTTTTATAATGTTTTTATAAATATCTTGCACATCTTTTGGCTAGATTTATTCCCATGTACTTGCTATGTTGTCCTCTTCTCTCCTTTTTTGAAACTTCAGTGCAGAAAAATTGTCCCAGTCACACTTAATTTATGGCATACCATCATCACTGTTCCACAGTCATTTGTTTTCTTTTTATCCCCATATCCTTCTTTCTACTTCACTCTCATCCCATAGCCAACTATTACATTGGGTTTACTTAATGTGTGTTATTTTGTGTGCTTATAGAATGTATATTGTTTCTGCGCATATATTTTTAATTTATGAAAATGATTTTATACATTGCATTGTTTCTCTTTCACCTAGCACTAGCCTTTAGATCCATCCAAGTGGCTATGTGTACCTCTAATCTGTGATTTCTAATTAATGCTCTACTAAGGTGTGCATTTGCCATATTTTATCTATTCACTATCTAGAATACTTCCAACTCTCTGCCACAATAGATAACACTCTAATGAATATCCTAGTGTGGACTGTGAATATCTCTTTGGTATATAGACTCCAAAGCAGAATATCTGGGTCATAGTATATGAGTATGCTTGACTAAATATTGCCAACAGTTCTCCCATATTACTAGCCTAGACACCTACTACCAGTGTGTAAGGTTGGGAAAAATTAGCACTATGGAAAAAGAATTAGAAACTCATTTTAATTTGCATTCATCTGGTAATAGTTTAATGTCATTTTAAATACTTCTTAGCCTTTCAGATGCCTCTTTTGTAATTAATTTGCTCATTTTGCTAAGGGGGTTTCTACCCTTATTAGTTTTATAAAATTTCTTTTATATTCTAGATATTAATCTTTTATCTACTTTAGACATTACAAATTTCTTCTGCCATTTTTATTATCTACATATTGTTTGTCCATGGTATCTTTCATTGTAAGGAATTCTTAACTTTGATATAATAAAATGTTTTTCACTTTGTGTCTTAAATTTTTATTTAGGTTCTTTCCTATTCCCAGACGTTGATTTTCTTTTCTTTTTGAGACAAGGTCTTACCCTGTTACCCAGGCTGGAGTGCAGTGGTATGATCACAGCTCACTGCAGCCTCAACCTTCCAGTTCAAGCAATTCTCCCACCTCAGACTCCCAAGTAGCTGGAACTACAGGAGCACGCCACCATGCCTGGTTCATTTCGTATTTTTTTGTAGACACAGGGTCTCACTATGTTGCCTAGGCTGGTCTTGAACTCCTAGCTCAAGCAGTCCTCCTCCCTCGGCCTCCCAAAGTCCTAGGATTACAGGCATGAGCCACCATGCCTGGCCTCGCTTAGAGTTTTTAAATATTTATTTTATAGTTTTACTTTTTAGGTCTTTATCTAGAATCCTCCCATTATGTTTTGTTACAAAGTGTTCAACATCTGTCTTTTTTCATGTAATAGCTTACTTTTCTGAATATTATACAATCTTGCTGAGATTTTTATATGGTTTCTTATTGTTGTCTAGAAATATATTGATATTGGTATGTTGATATCATATTTAACAACCTTATGAAATTACTTTATTAAGTCTAATTATAAGGTTTTTGTGGCTTTCAGTGAAGACAATATTATCTTAAATAAGGACCGTTTTATATCTTTCGATTTAATGCATATGCTTTTTTCTCTTTGTACTTGCCAAACTTTCTGAGCTAAGACTTCTATTTGATTTTGAATGGAAAAAGTGATCATAGCATCCCTGATCTTAAAAGGAATACTTTTAATATTTACAAATAAGTATAATTGTTGCTCTGTATTTTTGGTAGGTACCCTTCATCAGGTTTTAAGAATGTTCTCATCTGTTCCTAATTTCTAATACCTGTAGTTTTTCTTGAATGGAGTTTAATTTTGTGAATGGTTTTTCAGCATTTCTTGAAATGATCATATGGCTTTACTTCCTCAATTTGTTAATGCACTGAATCATATTAATAGATTGTAATTGATGTTCTAATGTTAGGACATTAGAACACTGCTAGATTTGGTTTGCTAATACTTTGTTTCAGAATTTTACTTATTTATGAGTAAAATTGTATTTATTTTTTATACTGTGTTTTGTCAGTTTCTTCCTAAGTCAGTTTATATATCTTTTTGCTGATAATTTTTTTGTTTCAAATTTGTTGGCTTTTGTTTATAATATTTTAATATTTTAATGTCTCTTGTATGTCTAGTTATGCTCTTTGAGTTCTGATTACTCATATTTTTCTGTGATATTGCTGAGTATTTGTCAATTTTATTATTCCATTTAAATTACCAAATTTGAGAATTGACTATTGTATCTTTGCTTTTATACGTTCATTTCTGTTCTTTACTAAATCCTTTCTGTTACTGTCTTTGGATTTGTTTTGTTATTTTTATACCATATTAAGGTGACTTTCTAAGTCAATTTGCATCCTTTTTACTTCCTTTAAATTACTACTTAAGGCTATAAATTTCCCTTTCATGACTTGTAGAATTTTTTATTCTTTATTTCTAATTTTTTTTTAATATACCACACAATCACATACTGGTTGAATCATCTTGATTAAAAATAACAATTGTACAAAATCAGGGTTGTATTGGAAAATTAGCATCTATGATTTCAAGTTGTACCACACTATTTCGTATAAGACGCCATCTACACAACATTAATAGGTTCCCTAAGAAATTTACTTCTCAGCTTAGCTTTTCATGGTTGGTAGGTGGAAGTAAGGTGTAAAGGGGGATCTTATGGGAAAAAAAATAGACATTCCCATAAAAGCCTTTGGCTCCACAAAATTAGTGGGATTTTTTTCACACACACACACAAAATTGCAAAGACAAACAATTATAGATTTTCCGACC
The DNA here is from genome assembly GCF_000951035.1 of Colobus angolensis palliatus. Lineage (NCBI taxonomy): Eukaryota > Metazoa > Chordata > Mammalia > Primates > Cercopithecidae > Colobus > Colobus angolensis. The sequence continues at coordinate 5,581,305 of NW_012122265.1, read as the reverse complement.
AAAGAGGCTTGTATAAAATCTTGAACTCAGGTATAAAACTAGCTAATACTTGTCCTTTTCGCCCTATGAAGTGTCTTAGATAATTAATAAGTAAGCAGACATGTTTTAAATTTTTTTCTTCTTACAAATACATATTTCATGTATTAATACATAAAATGGGTAATACGAAAAGGAATGGAAATAATCTAGATAAATGTGAGCTGGCACTTTTTAATCTCTCATCAGATGCTAGTTGCACTGATGACTCTTTCAATTGTAAATCCTCTCCCTGAAATACCTACCATTTCCAGGCATTTAATCCTGAGTTTATTTGAACAGTATCCAACTGATATGGTTTCCATCTATGCTATGTTAGTTTATTCCCTGAGAAACCAATCATTCATATATATAATTACGTGTATATGTATGCACACATACATACACAAAGCTAATTAGCAAAGAGGTTTCACTGAAATATTTTTGCAAAGAGTTCTACATTGTTAAATTTATTTTCTAAACATACTCAAGTCAAAGAAATTTTTAACAAAAATTAAAAATTCCATGTCTTAATTTTACTCACTGTAAGAAAAACATGCAGCTGAAATGCCAGTGTCTGATATATATTTATGACAATCCATCCATTTTTCATGACCGCCTGGGGAATTATTTTATTTGGTCATTAGTTTGTCTGAAGGTGTTAGATTGGTGCTGCAAGTTTAAATATGCTCAGTATAAATCAAAGAACTCCACATGGAAAAGAATGATTATCTCTAATAGAAAACAAAACAGTACATGCTCACACAGCATGAGTGTGAATATAACCCAGAAATCTACCTTCTCAGAAAGTTGGAGGTAAGTCAGAGAAAATTTAAAATATGCTGTAGACCTGGGACTGCCTGGGAGCAAAAAGGTACATTAACCTTTACATTTCCTCTGAAACCACAACAGTTTTGTTCACAAGATAATTTTTTGAAAAGGCCTGCAAATTCTGAACTTCTTTTTAGTTTGGCAGAATCAGGTTCTATTTTTGTTATACAGTTTACTTATGAGTTTAGAATTTCAGAAGCCTTTTGCTTCTATATTAAGTTTATGACCCAAATCACTTATAATGCAAATTGTACATTTTGTTCAAGTATCACCACTTCATAACTTATTTTAAAAATTATGAGCAGTGTTTCATTCTCTCCTCCTTCCTTCTTCCTTTACCTCCTTCCCTCTCTCCCTTTACTTTCCTCTTTCCCTCCAACTCTTCCTTTTCATATACACTCACAATTTTTGTTCTTTTCATTATTTCACATATATAGAACTTGCTTGTTAATTCTATATGAAATTCTATGTTGGTGGGATATGATGCCTTCATTTTAAAATACTTGCATTTATAAAAGTACACATGTATGCTTGTGCGTTAAAAATTCAACCAGTAACCACAAAACTTCTGAAGTTAGCACAATAAATAAATTCGCCTAGTGTGAAAGGGTGGTGGCCACATAGTCCTGATCTTGGCCCAGAGCTCACAATTTTAATAATGTGTCCCAAAATAGTGCTTTACCTAACTACCCTGCAGAATAAATGACACCAAGTAAAAGTGTTCAAAGATATAATAAGATGACTGATACTAGATTTTTTAAACTTTTTAGAAGGGGCAGAAAGGAAGTGAAGGAGCTCAGCATCACTTTTAACTCAAAATGGACTGTTGATATCAATAAATGGTGTCATTTAATTTTAAAAAATATTTCAGAAATGTTCAGGTGTTCTAAAGTTTGATCACTGTGTGACTACCTTGTTGGGGCCATGGGCAATATATGTACTCATTGTGAATCATTCTGGGAAATTGTGGTCAGTCTGATATAGAATATGAAGATTGAGTATGTAGGCCTTAAGTGAGATGATGGAAAACCTACTCCATTTCTGCGAGACCTCATGGTAGGTGTAGGTTTATCCTATTCTACAATCATGAAGTGTAGGGTACTTTTGGGGATGATGGTGGATACTCACTCCTGGGATACAGAGGTGAGCAAGTAGTACAAAGGTATCCTCAGGATTAATCCAAGTCTGTGCAATAGCTACAGGTTATTCTTGATGTTGTGTCATACCTTTTATCCCAAGTGATCAAAAATGTTATGAAAAGATGGCCGGGCACGGTGGCTCAAGCCTGTAATCCCAGCACTTTGGGAGGCCGAGACGGGCAGATCACGAGGTCAGGAGGTCGAGACCATCCTGGCTAACACGGTGAAACCCCGTCTCTACTAAAAAATACAAAAAACTAGCCGGGCGAGGCGGCGGGCGCCTGTAGTCCCAGCTACTCGGGAGGCTGAGGCAGGAGAATGGCGTAAACCCGGGAGGCGGAGCTTGCAGTGAGCTGAGATCCAGCCACTGCACTCCAGCCCCGGCGACAGAGCGAGACTCCGTCTCAAAAAAAAAAAAAGAAAAGTTTTAGCAGATCTCATCTATACAACATTTGAGACACAGTAGCAAAAGGGAGCTCAGGGCTGTCCTCTTCTGCTTCAACACTAAAAGAGTAGAAATCTCATTTGATCAGCAGCTACAAAGATGGAAATGGCAGATCAGGAGGCCAGATTAGAGGGATGAATGTGACCCGATTCTGAGTACAACAATGAGAAAACAACCACAGAACCCTGAGAAAGAGCAGGGACATATACAAGTCAAGTATATTATTTCTGGCAACAACTGGAGTGGGAATTTCTGCTTCTGAGTACGATATAGTAAGTGGTGGCAAGCCATCACTCTCAGTGGCAATAACGGGGGGGAAATTATAAATTATAAAAATCATATTTAAAAATAAATTTGAGAGAGATGGAATTGAAGACTAGGTGAATTAAAACTCCAGTATGGTCAGAGCCCCCTAGGAAAGCTAATATTGCCAGCTCTTTGCTTTTCTGGGAGTATTTTCCGAGTCTGAGGATTAATCTAGCCATGGGCAGAGGACTTTATGAGGAGGAATAGAAATCAGCAGAAGTTTTGATAACCATAGAGACATGTCAGTCTCTATGGTTATCAAAGAGGAGTACAAACATATAGCCAATTTTCTACATGAGACATTTGCTAAGAGCTTTGGGAGTAAAAAAAGGCTAAAAAAGTTGGCTAAAAAAAAGAATGAAATTTCTTGTAGTCTCAGAGTTTAGGAATCAGGTTATCCTACAGGGAGGGTATATACTATAACAGATACATAGTAAGAATCCTCCTTAAGATGTATCTCATGTTTTAAATCTATATAGGATGGATGGCTAAAGAGCAACATCCACAACCTCTGAAAGGCACAGCTTTCAGATTAGAAGAGCTAGGGACCTTATAAACTGTTAAGCAAAAAATGCAGAGAACCATGCTCTAGTAGGGAGTCCAGACCTGAAAAACAAAACTCTAAACACTAAAAATTTTCTGCAGTCCCATTGTGAACTCCATAGTGCTTTGGAATAAAGTCCCATTAAAGGAATAAGGCAGCAGTAAACACAGTATAGGTCATGTGTCCTTAAGACATTTGAAATTAGATTTGAGTATAATGAAAGTGCAACCTAACTTTAAACCCAATCCTGCTTATTTATTAGATTGAGGGGATGAGCCTCTCACTCTACCTGCCTGACAAAAGAATGGTCCAGTCCTCTCTGAAGGGAAATATTAACTTCAGTCTCCACGGATCTTTCATTCAATAAAAAAAAAAAGTTAGGAAAATGTGACCAATAATCAAAAAAGAAAGTACAAAATAGAAACGCATCTCCTCATTAATCTAGATGTTGGAGTTAGCAGACTTCAAAATATCCGTTAGGAAAAAAATATTAATGAAAATAGATTAAAAGAATAGATAAAAAGGTGAAAACAGCCAATAGAAAATAGAAACTATAAAAAAAGAATAAAATAGTCTGGGACTACAAAGTGCAATAGCTGAATTAAGAATGCATTATATGGATTTAACAGCAGACTGTGTGGGATATAATCTGTTGAATATGTGTAACTGGAGACCCTCAAGGGGCAAGAAGGGAATAGAAAAATATATCTGAAGAGCCAATTGTCAAGACTTTTCCAAAACTGAAGACAGACATCAGTACATATTGATAAATCTCAGCATAGCCCAATTAGGCTAAATAGAAAGAAAACCATATCTAGAGACATCATACAGAGCAAACTGCTGAAACCCAAATATAAAGAAAAAAAAAATCTTAAAAACATCTAGAAAAAAAAAAGTTACCTTCCAAGAAGCAAGGATAACTGACTTAAACAGAAACACCACAGGACCAGACAGTGGAATAATATCTTTGATGTGCTCATGGAACATTAAAGATGCTATTTAATGATTACTGCTAACCAATAATTCTTTATCCAGCAAAAATATCCTTCAAAAATGAAGATAAAATAAAAACTTTCAGGTATCCAGTAGTCCTACCCTACAAGAAAAACTAAAGGTAGCTCCTTAGGGCAAAAGAAAAGAATCCTAGCTGGAAGCACAGAACTTCAGCAAGGAAGAACACCAGAAAGGATAATTGTGTGGGTAAATATGAATAAATGTTACTTGTTTATAACAGTAATATCTGGTGAGTTTAAACACAGAAAATGAAATATATGACAGTTATTGCAAAAATGGTGAAAGTGGTAAATGGAGTTAAAATGTTGTAAAGTTCTTACATTGTTTGTGACAAAAATACTAATTTAGAGTATACAGTCATAAATAAAAGTTACATAGTTACTCACTGGAGTAAACTACTCTAGGAAAATGAATAAATGTATAAAAAGCTAATAAGGACACTACCCTCTCTGGACTTCCTCCCAAAAACCCATAATCCCAGTTGACTCATGGGGAATGTATAATGACTCTAATAGTAATGTATTAATATTGGCTAACTAGTTGTTAACTACTATATTAATATAATAAGGGAAATTGAATGTGAAGTATACAGGAACTTTCTACTGTCTTTGTAACTATTCTGTAAATATAAAATTATTCTAAAATAAAACATTTATCAAAAACAAACAGCTAATACAGAATTGAATAATATAAAATATTTGGTTGATCCATAAGAAAGCAATAAAAGAAATACAAAAGAATAAAGATCAGATACAACAAATAAAAAATGTAAACATTAAAAATTTATACTAAAATAGATTGGCAGATGGGTTAAGAAAAGCAAGACCAATTATATGTTGTTTATAAGAGACGACATTTAAATATAAAGGCACAGAAAGGTTGGAAGTATATAAAATTATATATGTGTAAACAGTAATCAAAGCAGCTATGGCTAGGTTAATATAAAAAATTAGACTTTTAAGTGAACAGGAATTACTGGAGAAAAGGAACATTTCATGGTAATAAAAGAGGCAATTCCATAGGAAAACATAAAACCATAAATTTGTATGCAACTTAAAGTTTCAAAATATATAAAACAAAAGTTGACAAAATTAAAACAAGAAATAGATATATATCCACTATCACACTTGGAGATTTCAACATATCTATCTCAGGAACTGCTAGAAAAAAAGAAGAAAAACATACTTACAGAATGATGGTGTACAGAACCCTTCACCTGTGAAGAATAGTGGCTATTCTGAAAGGTTGGAGCTTGTGTTATTAGTAGTGGTCTGCGTGTTCAGAGTCAGTGCTTTGGAGTGGAATTGCCTATTCTTTTCCCTTTCACTTCTTCTTCCTGTACTGTAGCACAGTGGTTGCCCTTCACTTTCTGAATCCAGGAAAGGCCTCTTTTAGTCAATTCACTGTTCTCATTCTCTTCTGCTTCTAACAGGTTAAATAATAGTAACCTGTCATACATTTCTGAGTTCTACTTCATCTATGCAGCTGAGTTGATTGAATAAATGAACTGAGACTTCCAGTCTGTAGGCTTAGTTCTGCGTCTTTATTTATATGGATCCCAAGATGTAAAGTAGAGAAGAGAACAAGAAGCCCCTCCTTCTTCAAGCCAGTTTACCAATAAGCCTTGCATTTGGGGGATTACAAGGGATTGCCTATATTAATAAAATCAGTGTTTTGTTTCTCATTTGGCTAGTGATCCATTCATCGGAATCTAGATAATGCAATTTGCAATGTATAACTTATAAACTTAACTTATAGCCCCCTAAAGGGCTTGTAGCCCACCTCATCATAGAGAATTATCCACCTGAGTTTATGCACTCCAGCACTCTTCTAATTTAGAAAAGCAATGAGAGCTTTGAAATCAGGGATCCCATACTGCCCAACTCCAGCAAGCACCTTTGGCATAGTTGTATATGAAGGATGCCCTCTGGAATTCTGCATTGCACAGAAGTGTCCATATATGGCACTCTATGTCTTATCCTCTTTCCTGATAAATGGTTTCTACTTAGTTTTGGCTTCTTGATCCTCAGGAGTGCCTCTCCACTGGGAAAGATAACTATCCATAGGGGTATTTCTTGGTCTCTGGGCATAACTTTATCAGGAAATACCATAATAACCCCAACATTGATAAAAGAGAAAAATAATGGAGTAAATAAATAAATAAATAAACCCAGTAAATAAAATATATTTAAAATGTATTAATTAAAGATGGAATAAAGAGATGCAGTCTATAGTCTAAGCAATTTCTTAGTGAAATTTTCCACAATGTTCATATCTAAATGATTTGAAAGCTAGGATTTATCTTTAAGGCTGGGCCACTTCCAATCAACCACACTCATAGCACCTGTCATGACAGATGCAAGAAGGAACACATTACAAACAGTTTGCTATTCTTCATGTAAGTTAAGGATTGGATAATTATCTAATATAACTCACATTACTGACCAGAACCCTACTACAAAATAATGGCCTGAGCCGTTATTTTGAATACATGTAAATCTTACAAATTTATTTTAGAACCAAAAAAATCCTTAAATTTGGAAGGAATTTTTGTTCTGATTTTTTTATGTGTGTGAAGTGCAATTATATTGGCAGTTAAAATATTTTCCAAAATGACATAAAATAACCAGCTTCTAGGAAATTACAGTTTGCAATCATCTTTTTTTTTTTTTAGAGTAAGTTAAATGTGAATTTCTCAGATTAATTTCAAATCAATCAAATGAGCATTTAGTTTGATAATACTAATAAGGAGGTAAAGAACTTCCAAGAGAGACAACTGTCAGCATTCATAATCTTAATCTAAAATTTCAGGAATTTTGCTCTGCAAAATAGACCAACTACAAAATAAGACCATTATTATGAAACATAACTTTTCATCTTATCTTGGAAAATTCCAAGGTCTTCAACTCACATTGGCAGACGGAAAAAAAAAAAATGCATGAGGTGAGGGAAGACAAGAGCTAAGGTTTGGTTTGGTTTTTTGAAACAAAACAATTCTGGCTACTAGTTTTTTTTCTTTCTAAAAGTTTTGCTCTTGTCACCCAGGCTGTACTGCAGTAGCACAATCTTGGTTCACTGCAACCTCCACTTCCCAGGTTCAAGTGATTCTCCTGCCTCAGGCTCCCGAGTAGCTGGGATTACAGGTGCCCACCACCATGCCCAGCTAATTTTTGTATTTCTAGTAGAACGGGGTTTCATCATGTTGGCCAGGCTGGTCTCAAACTCCTGACCTCAAGTGATCCGCCCGCCTCGGCCTCCCAAAGTGCTAGGATTACAAGCATGAGCCACAGTTCCTGGCCTAGTTTCTGTTCTTTCATACTTAGGACCTTGACTAAGTCCCAATGCCCAGACTATATCCCGGACCAGTTAATTCAGCATCTCTGGAGATGGGTCTCAAACATCAGTATTATTTAAAGCTCCCCAGATGATACCTATGTGCATCCAAAAAGTCAAGGTTACAATTATACTGCTCTAAAAGATGATAGGACTTGAGAACATAAGAATAGAATTGTGAACTCAGAATGCAAAGGTACCTTGAAAGATTCTTTTGTTTATTCTCTGACTTGTCTATTTTCTGCATATCTGAACTATGACCAAGAAAGAATCAGAAGAAATGAAATGTTACAAATAAAAGAGATGAACAGTGTTTGCCTTATACTGAAATAAAGTTAACTCTGGGATAGTATAATGATACTTTAATAGTGCATGGCTATTGTCCATTTGTTTCGTATAGCAGATGCAGATTTCGTTGGAAACTACAGTGCAAATTCAAGAAATCTAAGTAATTGTACAAACTGAAGTTTAACCAATATGCTGAGAACAACAGCACCCTGGGAAAATGACCATGGGATTTGTGAGACCACAAAGTGTTTATCAAGGCATTAAATTTATTCGCTTTTGTCTATAAAAAATTACCTTCAAAAAAATCTGTAAAAAAAAGAGGAGTGAATACCCTTGATTTCTTTCTCTTGCCTGATTGCCCTAGCCAGAACTTCCAACACTATGTTGAATAGGAGTGGTGAGAGAGGGCATCCCTGTCTT
>NW_012122265.1:5535188-5570950 GCF_000951035.1 Colobus angolensis palliatus | reverse complement strand
TTCATGGATGCAGCACACCAACATGGCACAAGTATACATATGTAACAAACCTGCATGTTATGCACATGTACCCTAGAACTTAAAGTATAATAAAAATAAAAAATAAATTAAAAAAAGAGCGAGGTTCTGTCTCAAAAAAAAGAAAAAAAAACTAAGGGAAGCTGAATAAATGGTGGGTTTTATTTATACCAATGGATCAGCATTAGTTCATTAATTGTGACAAATTTGCCATTCTAATATAAGATGCTAACAAGAGGAGAAACCGGGTGTGATGCATAGAGGAACTCTGTGTTAGCTTTGCAATTGTTCTGTAAATCTACAACTAATCTAAAATTTAACAATTACTAGAAAGAAAGAAAGGAAGACTGAAAAAAGGATTCAAGAGGAAGTGATAATATTGAAGACAGGGGAAGAAACTGTCATACAGATAATAGGAGTCCCTGAAGAAGAAATCCAAAGTGAACAGAAGACTGAAATTTGTAAATCAAGAAAAGGTTCCTGAAATAAAATAATTTGAAACTAAAAAAAAAAAGAGGAGTGGTTTAAAATGGATATCAAGGTAGTCCCAGAAGAGGAAAAGAAATTCCCAAAAGTAAGGTAACAACTATCTGGAGAAGAGGGAAGGGGCAGTTCTAACTTCTTTCTTTTGGGGACTTAAGGAGTATGTTAATGATCTGAAGATAGGCTTAAAAGTGTCAGACCTTTGTTGCCAGCTGGTGGAGCTACTACCGTGATTTACCATCCCATAACTGTAGCTGCATCTTTCATTGTTGCAGTGCACATGAAGTAGGACATATTTATTATGACTTAAAACAGATGACTATTAAATGAGATGTATACTCATAAATTTCAGCAGCTATTAGAACATTCATTAAAATAGGATAATATGAAATGTTTTAATATTTACAGATTTATAATTTGCGGTTGAAACCTTGCAAACCACTGAACAGTTTAAACGTTGAAATCTTTGCCTTTACCAGTGTCAGGACTGTGTTATTAACAAAAGCAGCTTCAGATGTTATTCACTCAAAAATGAGGTGTTGCAGAAAAACTTCATAACTGTGCTGGCAATGAAGTGTTTTTTTTGGCAAAATCTTACTCTACATACATGTTTTAACTTTGCTAAGATTATATTGTAATAATTCAAGATGTTGAGAAATAATAGATACTACTATTTTGTGAACAAGACCATTATTTTGTTAATAATAAAGGTGCTACTGCATTATAGTATCACTTAAAATATATAATGCATTTCTGATGCACTGAAATATTGTATAGGTAGCTGGATATAATGCAAGGTTATATATAAATTATAGATTTTATAATATAAATCTAAAAATATTTCATTTTGTTCTATTAATTTTTTCTTCAATACTACACATAAATATCCTTTTTTTCTAATAGCAAAGAGAGAAAACAATAATACCTGCCACAGGTACTGTGTATTCTTTTGTTACTTTTTTCTGGCCTGAGAAGATGAAAAGCCATAGGATAATTTCTAAAAATATTCCAAAGATAATTTAAGAGAGAGAATTTCAATGACTTGAAAAAACTCTGAATTCACTGTGAAACTTACACTTTCAAGTTATTTTCTTCTGCGTTCCTTAGAGTCCTAAAAATTCACACATAAAGGATACATTAATACTCACTTTTAAAAGAGATTATACAAACAACTGGTGGCCATATAGGAGGTTTTTCAAGCTGAATCTGATAATATGACTTCCTTTCAAATGAGCACTGATTTTGTTGGAAACACAAGCAGCAGAGCTTTGAGGAGATAAGACATAGCTGAAGCAATAGTGATTTTTTTAACCCTCAAGAGAAAATCTCTCAATCAGATAAAATTTTTTTTCTAAATTGAATTGTCATTACATTAATGGAGTCTGTTATTTCTGAACAATATTTCCTGTTGGGATGATATTTAAAATATTAAGTACTAGTAACAAAATCTGTATGTAAGTCTAAAATTGTAAAATAGATTTTTTATTCTCTAAATGGCTATTTATAAAACTGATTACCACGTGATATAACTTACTATTTACCATGTCAAGTAATTTGTATTTGTAGATTTAGAAAGTATAGCATTGTTTTGATATGAATATTGCTACTTAAATACCTTGTCTGAGACATGATCCAACAAGAGAGCTTCATCCAATAAGCTTGAGTTAAGATTTTAACTACCTATGAGTCATTTTCTCCTTAATTCCTTGTTTTATTTCAAAAAGGTTGCTAAATAAGTAACCTCTAAAGTATTTCCTAAAAGGACACCTGTTAGTCAGTTCTAACCCAACACTGCTTGCTATAAAACTAAATCAACACTGCTGAACATTTAGCATATCTAACCAGAAGTAAGTCCCGCCCATTTATTATATCAAAAAATGTCCCCTTATATTTCCAAATGTCTGTCACCACCATTCCTTGAGAACAACTGAGGCTACAAATAGACGTAAACATTAATTAGGGTTGCTTATTCTTTTAATGACAAAGAAACGATTTTAAAGTAAGATATATTTCTGTATTTAGAGAGAATGGATTAAATGATTTTTTAAAATACCTGTCTTCTCAAAAAGCAATTGTTTGGAATTTTTAATATAAAATGACAGTCTACGGAAAGAAGCTTTTTGAATTGTCTTAATGTTTGATATACCTGAAATTCATGGTACTATCATAGATACATAAACCGAAACTGGCTGAAGACTCAGCTCCATCACATATGTAACCCATGGCAAATCAACTAAACTCAAAGTTAGAGCCTTCCTTTTTTATTTTTAATCTGTAAAATGGGGTCACATATCTATCCTACATGACTGTTAGTTATGATCTAATACAGTCTGTTCCACAAACTAAATGAGACTCTTTGATGTATTTCCTGACAAAATATAATTTTGTAATATGTTACACGTTAGGTTAAACTTAAAAGTTAAAATCTCTAGTCTATATTTGCTGTTAAAACTTTACCAATGAATTTAAGTTTTTAATATATAGCTATATAATTATAAATAGACTAATTGGTAATATCTAGTTTATTCTGTATTCCACATTAACAGAAGTAAAGGAAAAACATTTTCTGTTTATTACAGAAAAACTAAGTTTTGCTTCATTCATGTGGAAAAAAACCTCAATTTTGAATATAAAATGACTATTGGAAAATATAATTGAACATAAACTGAATGCTATCAAATTAAAACGAATAAACAAAAATTAGAGATTGTGTTTACCTCAACCTTGGAAAGCAACCATTCGGTCAAAACTAATATCACTAATGGATTGCGTAAGTGCTGTTTGCTTATCTTTTTAATATTAAAATTGCCTTCTGGTATTTATTATATTAATATATGTACTCTGCAAACAAAGTAAAAAATAAATTGTGGTTAGCCTAATTGTGTCCAATTTGAAATAGTATAACATAAACCCATAATTCATGAATATAAATATAAATATTAATGTTATATAACCTAGTGACAACTATTATAGCCCCCAGAAACTAAGGAAAAAATTAAAATATGTAAATCCATGTTTACTTTTGGTATTTAAAGTCATAAAAGTTAAAAAGACATCGTATTACCACAAAGTCAGTCTTGATAAATTTTAAAAGATTGAAACGATACAAAGTATCTTCTCTGACCGCATGGAATAAAGCTAGAAATCCATATAAACAGAAAACTGAAAATTCACTAGTATGTGGAAATTAAACAGCACAATCTTCAACAACCAATTGGGTCAAAGAAGAAAGCATGAGGGAAATTAGAAAATACACTGATATGTATGAAAACAAAAATATGGCATACCAAAAATTTACAGGATCCAGCAACAGTAGTGCTAAAAGGGAATTTTATAGCAGTAAATGCCTCCATTAAAAAAGAAGAAAGATCTCAAGTCAACATAATTTTATACTTTGAACTAGAAAAGTGAGCACTCTAAACCCCAAGCTAGCATAAGGAAGAAAATAATACATGATTAGAATAGGGATTAATGAAATACATAATAGAAAAATAGAATCAACAAAACAAAAATTTGGCCAGGAAAACATCAAAAACCTGGGCAAGCTTTTACCTACACTGACAAAGATAAAAGAGAGAGGATGCTTATAAATACAATAAAAAATGAGAGTGGAGACATTACTACCAATTTTACAGAAATAAGGATTATAATACTATGAGCAATTATATATCAACAACTTAGAGGACTTAAGTAAATGCATGAATTTATAAAAACATACAAATTATCTGAACTGAATCTAGAAGAAATAGAAAATCTCAACAGAACTATAACAAGTAAAACGATTGAGTCAGTAATCACAAACTTCCCAAGAAAGAAAAGTCCAGGACCAAACAGCTTCACTGATGAATTCTGCCAAATATTGAAAGAAGCAACATCAATCCTCAAACTCATCAAAAAAAAAAAAAATTGAAGAAGAAACACTTCATGATTCATTCTATGAGGAGGACAGCACTACCTCAGTATGAAAGCCAAAGTTATCAAAAGGAAAGAATTCTAGACCACTATCCCTTTGGAATATAAATGCAAAAATTCTCCACGAAATACTAACAGACTGATTCTAACAGCATATTAAAAGGTTGATGCATTATTGCCAAATGGGATTTATCTAGGAATGCAGGCATGGTTCAACATCAGAAAATCAATGTAATGTACCACATTAATAAAGGGGGGAAAGGGAATTGTTTTACTTGATACAGAAAAGCATTTGACAAAATCTAGCACCCTGTCATGATAAACACACTCAGAAGACTAGGAGTAAGACTGCTTCAACATGACATTGGCACTTAGGAAAACCTCATAGCTGACACCACACATTTGTGAAAAACTGAAAGCTTTCCCCCTAAAATTAGGAACAAAATGAGGATATCCAGTTTAATCACTGCTGTTCAACATTGTGCTGGAAACTCTAGCTGGAACAATTTCATTGATTTATTTATTTATGCCATAAATAAATGACATCCAAATTGGAAAAGAAGCAGTAAAACTCTCTCTATTCAGATGTCCCAATCCTATATATAGAAAATCCCAAAGAATTCAACAGAAAGCTATTAGAGCTAATTAATTTAGCAACATGGCAGGTTATAAGATCAGCACAGAAAAATCACTTGTGTTTCTGTACACTAGGAATGAACAATCCAGAAAGGACACTAAAAGCAATTGGTTTACAATGGCATCTAAAAGAATAAAATACCTAGGAATAATTTTAAGCATGGATGTTAAAACCTTGCACACTGAAAACTATAAGATGTTGCTGAAGGAAATTAAAGAAGATCCAAATAAGTAGAAAGACATTCTGTGTTGATGCATTAGAAGATTTAATACTGTTAAGATATCAGTACTACCCAAGGCCATCTACAGATTTAACAGAATTCCTATCAAAATTTCAACAGCGCTTTTTGTAGAAATGAAAAGGATGATCTTCAGATTCATACAGAATTTCAAGGGTCCTGCATAACCAAAAAAAAATCCTGAAAAGAAGTACAGTGTTCATAATATCAAAACTTACTACAAAGCTACAGTAATCAAAACAGTGTAGTACTGGCATAAAGACAGACATACAGACCAAGGGAATAGAAGTACAGAAATAAATTCATATATCTATGACCAATAGATTTTTGACAAGTCTACTGATGAAGTCCATTCATCTGGGAAAGAACAGTCTCTTTCATAAATAGTGCTAGGTTAGCTGGATTTACATATGCAAAATAATGAAGTTGGACCCCTTAACTCCAAGTTGATCAATGACCTAAATATAAAAATTTAAAAACATAAATTGTGTAAAATAAAGAGGGGTAAATATTTATGAACAGTGGCGTCTTAGATATGACATCAGAATCACAAGCAACAAAAGTAAATTGAACTTGATCAAAATTAAAAATTTTGAAAGGAATCACTTGAGGCCAGGAGTTCAAGACCAACCTGGGCAACATAGTAAGACCCTGTCTCTAACAACAACAACAAAAAATTGTAATTAGCTGAACATGGTGGTGCATGTCTGTAGTCCTCGCTACTTGGGAGGCTGAAGAGTGGGAACATTTTTTCAGCCCAAGAGGTTGAGGCTGAAGTGAGCTATTGCTGTGCCACTGCACTGCAGCCTGGGTGACAGAGTGAGACTATCCCTGAAAAAAAAAAATTAAATGTGGTGCAAGGGACATATCAAGAAAGTAAAAAGACAACATGGCTACATACAGAATGGAAGAAAATGGTTGCAAATCATTTCTGATAATGGCTTAATATTGACTATACATATAAAATGTTAGCAAGGAGAAACTGGAACTCTGATACATTGCTGGTGGAAATGTAAATTCCTCAAAAAGCTAATTATAGAATTACCATATGACTCTACAGTTCTGTGTATACCCAAAAGAATTGAAAACAGGGACTCAAAAAGATATTTGTATGCCAGTGTTCATTGCTGCATTATTCACAATAGCCAAAGGTAGAAACAACCTAAATTCCCATTAGCAATTGAATGGATAAACGAAATGTGGTATACAATAGGTAAAAAGGAATAAAAGCCATAAAAAGGAATGATATTCTGATACATACTGCAATATGGTTGAAGCTTGAAGACATTATACTCAGTAAAATAAGCCAAACACAAAAGGCCAAGATTGAGTGATTCCACTTACATGAGATAGCTACAACAGGCAAATTCATATAGGTAGAAAGCAGAATAGAGATTACCAGTGGCTGGGGAGAGGGACTCATGAGTTATTGCTTAATGGCTACAGTTTCTGTTTGGGATAATGAAAAAACTTGACAATAAATAGTGGTGATGGTTGTACAACATTGTGAATGTAGTTATTGCCACTGAGTTGTACACTTAAAATTAGTTAAAATGACAAATATTATGTTATATATATCTTACCCAATAAAAACTATTTTTTAAAAAAAAGTGGTATTCAATTCTTACCTGGTTATTGAACCAAAACAAAAAAAATTGTAATGTAGCCTGATAACTTTAAAAACTATATTGAAATTTAAGCAGATGTTAAAAGTAATGTACAATAAATTTTAACTTATTCAATATAAAAGGTTAGCTTTCAGAATTAATACTTTTTACTCTAGGAGCCTAAGGATATAGGAGAAAAGATGAAATTTAAAATCTCTTTTGCATTAACTTTTTAAGTATATTAACAGTAACTCTATACCTAGTTGTGACTATAAATATATCACTCCACCTCTGCTAAGACCTACTTATATCAATCAACTTTTGACACAACAAAAGTCTTATGTAATATGAAGCAGTAAAATATTGTGCTTTAACCTTTTATCCATCCCATCATATGTGAAAGATAGGACATGTCTCATTTTTAATACTAATTTCAAGACTCTCTGAATTAGCCTCTAAAGAACCTACAAAATGTATTTCAAATATATTCATATGAATTTTCAATTCCTGCCGAAAATAAATTTGAAAGCCTTGAGTTAGGACAGTCTCAAAAATATGCTAATTATTTGTTTTATTCTCTAAAGTCTATCCTTTTATGCAGGTACTCATCCATCCAAAAACATTTATTGAATGCCCACTATTAGCACAACACAACCTACCAAAATACAAAAATTCGTGATTAGAGATAGTTTTTCTATCTGTGAAACAACCTTCAAAATAATAGAGTTCACTTTATGGTCTTTGATGGTGAATATAAATTTGAATCATATTCTGTAGGGAAAAAAGTCATAGCCTTGTTTTCTAGGATATGAGAGAGAAATCACTCTGACGTAAAATTACTTCTACAAAATAGAATTGAAGAAAAGACAAGAGTATCTTTGTAATTTTTGTAATCTAAACCTGATGGCAACTTGGAGATTTTTCTTCACGGGTCCTTCTTCCTCTTTGATTTCACCACAATGAATTTCTCCAAGAGCTCATTTTTTCCATGTGGGAAAACAAGTCAGATTCAACTTCCATTTTTATCACCTGTTTCTTCCACGGTTTTATTAGTTACTTCATTGTTTTCAGTAAGAATTCATAGTAAGATTAAAATTTTCCCTGAACTGCCGAGTGCTGCACCCCACATCATCCTAAACCTTGGAACCCAACCTAAATCACAATGACAGAGCAGCCCCTGTCTGGTATATTGCTGGTTATTGTGGCAGAGGAAAAGAGACTGCTGCAAAGCAACCTAAATGGATAAATGCCTCTACCCAGAAACAACACACATAACTTTCATTGGACAACCATTTTCACTGGTCAAGTCCCATGGCCTTCATAACTTCCAGGGGACAGGGAAGTACAAACAAACCATGTAATCAGAGACTAGAATATTTCTGAAGAGCCTTAAGGGAACAGTTTTGAAAGTTTTAATCCAGTTTATTTGAAAACTTGGATATAATGGATAATCTTTTATAAAAGTTATTAGAAATGGCTCGAGAATAACTAGAAGATATAAAGAGACCAACAAATATTAAATAAATTGGTAGGTATTTTTAAGTCTGCCCATAGACCTGAAAAAACTACAGGCCCAAGTGGTTGTATAGGCTAGATTTATCAAACCTTTAAGAATTCTATTTTTATGCAAACTGTTTAAGATACTAAAAGAGATTACAAGATTACCAGTGTCTAGAACTGTTAATGGCTTGAGATTTTACCTTATTTGTAAGCTAACAGGTTATTTGGCCACTGTCATAGTTGGTGGCAGAAGACACAGACTTATGTGTTAGAGACAAAGGATGGTTTGTTACTCACTGTGGTAGCCAGAGTAGCAGCATTTGTGATGGATACCTGAGCCTCATTTCCCATAGGATATCATGATATCCATATATGCAGTGGGGTGTGTTACATAGGAGAACTCTAAGCTTACAAAACCCAAATCTTTTATAACAGGCATTAAAAATGCTGTGTTCTAAGAATACAAACAAACCTATACTCTGCTCCAAAGGGAGATACTCTCTCTTCTAAGACAGTTTACTATGCAAATATCTTTCAAAACATAGTCCAGAACAAAGGCAGTTAGTACTTATGCTTGTAAGATGTGCACACACACAGAGATCCATGGAAAATTGTCACCTAATAGCTAACATGTTTTATGAAGCCAATAAAATCACGATACACAAACCAGGTAGAAGTAGCATAAAACAGAATACTCTAGACCAATCTCCCTTTTAGCATATGGATTAAAATGCCATATAAAATAGTAGCAAGCTGAGTTCCTCAGTATATAAAAACCAGTATTAAGGACATGTGGAATTTATCCATGTGAAGGAATGGTATATATGAGGGAGGAAAATCAATTTAATAAATTTAATATTATTCAACAATAGAAAAATTCACAAGTTGAATTTATCACATTAACATATTAAAGGAAAAAACCATATGAACGTCTTCAGAGATACAGAGAAATTATTTTGACTTGTGAATAATGAGTATGTGGAATATTGGCACAAGAATTCAATTCTTCAGATTCCTTGAAGCGTACAGTTTTCACTGCAGTATGCCTTTTTTTCACTGGATTGTGTGGCAAAAAAGTGAAGTATGTGTCTTTATTATGTCTCTTACTTTAAAACAGCATGGTTAAAATGAACTATAGCATAGTTAAAATGAACTAAGAATACTGAGTACTCTTTAAACTGTGTCTTAATAGCAAAATAATTACCAACTTATCACAAAGAATAAGTTATGATTATGCCTGTAAAAGTGAATTCCTGGTACAGAAGCTTCTCTTACCATTAACTCCAATCCAAATATTTTTTTAAAATGAAGTGGTTGTATATATTAAAATATATACATTGACTACTATGTTATAATAGTTCTAAGTGTATTGTCTCCTGTACCATGCATTTTAAATGGAGACAAAAATTGGTACTTGGTGGACAAAAAAAAATCTTGGATATTAGAGTGGTTTGTGATCCTCATAAGCTCAACCCTACCAGACAAAATCTTACACTTATTTAATTTGTCCTATTAGAAACTAGAAATTTAAATTTAATAAATTTAACTTATTAATTTAAATTTAAATTTATTGATTAAAATAATTTTTTAACTTTTAGGTTCAGGGGTACATGTGCAAGTGTTATATAGGTAAACTCATGTCACAGGGATTTGATACACAGATTATTTCATCACTGAGGTACTAAGCCTAGGAACCAATAGTTATTTTTCTGCTCCTCTCCGTTCTCCCACCCTTCACCTTCTGATAGACCCCAGTGTCTACTGTTCCCCGCTTTGTGTCCATGTGTTCTCATCATTTAGCTCCAACTTATAAGTGAGAACATGTGATATTTGGTTTTCTGTTCCTACATTAGCTTGCTAAGGATAATGACCTCCAGCCCCATCCATGTTCCTGCAAAGGCTATGATCTCATTCTTTTTTATGGCTGCTTAGTATTCCATAGTGTAGATGTACCACATTTTCTTTATCCAGTCTACCATTGTTGGGCATTTAGGTTGATTCCATGTCTTTGCTATTGTGAATAGTGCTACAAAGAACATACATGTGCATGTGTCTTTATGATAGAATGATTTATATTCCTTTGGGTATATACCCAGTAATGGGATTGCTGGGGTTGAATGGTAGTTCTGTTTTTAGGACTTTGAGGAATCGCCACACAGCTTTCCACAATGGTTGAACTAATTTATAATTTACACTCTCAACAGTGTATAAGCATTTCTTTTTCTCTGCAATCTCACCAGCATCTTTTATTTTTGGACTTTTCAATAGTAGCCATTCTGACTGGTGTGAGATGGTATCTCGTTGTGGTTTTGATTTGCATTTCTCTAATGATCAGTGATATTGAGCTTTTTTGCTGTTTCTTGGCCATATGTATGTCTTCTTTTCAAGAATGTCTGTTCATGTCTTTTGCCCACTTTTTAAAGGAGTTGTTTTTTTCTTGTAAATTTAAGTGCCTTATAGAGGCTGGATATTAGACCTTTGTCAGATGCATAGTTTGCAAAAATTTTCTCTCACTCTGCAGGTTGTCTATTTATTCTGTTAATAGTTTCTTTTGCTGTGGAGAAGCTCTTTAGTTTAATTATATCCCAGTTATCAGTTTTTGCTTTTGATGCAGAATTGCTTTTGGCATCTTCATCATGAAATCTTTGCCCATTCCTATGTCCAGAAATCAATTGGACATATTGCGTATATTGTCTTCCAGGGTTTTTATGTTTTGGGGTTTTACATTTAAGTCTTTAACCCATCTTGAATTGATTTTTAATGTGGTATAAGTAAGGGGTCCACTTCAGTCTTCTACATGTAGCAAGCCAGTTATCCAAGCACCATTTATTGAATAGAGAGTACTTTCCCCATTGTTTGTTCATGTCAGCTTTGTTGAAAATCAGATGGTTGTTGATGTGCAACCCTATTTTGGGGCTCTCTATTCTGTTCCATTGATCTCTGTTTTTGTACTAGTAGCATGCTGTTTTGGTTGCTATCGCCCTGTAGCATAGTTTGAAGGCAGATAGCATGATGCCTCCAGCTTTATTCTTATTGCTTAGGATTTCCTTGGCTATTCAGGCTCTTTTTTGGTTCCATATGAATTTTGAAGTAGTTTTCTCTAGTTCTGTGAGGAATGTCATTGGTAATTTGCTAGGAACAGCATTAAATCTTTAAATTGCTTTGGACAGTATGGCCATTTTAATGATATTGATTATTCCTGTCCATCACATGAAATGTTTTTCCTTTTGTCTGTATCATCTCTGATTTCTTTGAGTAGTGGTTTGTAGTTTTCCTTGTAGATATCTTTCACCTTCCTGGTTAGCTGTATTCCTGGGTATTTTATTTTTTTGTAGTAATTGTGAATGGGAATTTGTTCTTAATTTGGCTTTCTGCTCACCTGTTGTTGGTGTATAGGAATGCTAGTGAGCTTTGCATATTGAGTTTCTAACTTGAGAATTTGCTGAATTTGCTTATCAGCTTAAGAACGTTTAGACTGAGACTATGGGGCTATCTAGATATAGAATCATGTTGTCTGCAAATAGGGATAGTTTGACTTCCTCTCTTCCTATTTGGATGCTCTTTCTTTCTTTCTCTTGCCTGATTACTCTGTCCAGGACTTCCAATGCTTGTCAAATAAGAGTGGTTACAGAGGGCATCCTTGTCTTATGATGGTTTTCAAGGGGAATGCTTCCAGCTTTTGCCAATTCAGTATGATGTTGGCTGTGGGGTTGTCATAGATGGCCTTATTATTGAGGTATATTCCCTCAATACCTAGTTTGTTGAGAGTTAACGTGAAACGATGTTGAATTTTATTGAAAGCCTTTTCTGCATCTATTGAGATGGTTATTGTCTTTAGTTCTGTTTATGTGACAAATCACATTTATTGATCTACATACATTGAACCACACTTGAATCCCAGGGATAAAGCCTACTTGTTTGTGGTGAACTCACTTTTTGATGTGCTGATAAATTCAGTTTGCCAGCATTATGTTGTGGATTTTTGCATCAATGTTCGTCAAGGACATTGGCCTGAAGTTTTATTTTTTTGTTGTTTTGTCTGCAAGGCTTTGCTGTGAGGATGATGCTGGCCTCATAGAATGCATTGAAGAGGAGTCTCTCCTAAATTTTTTTGGCATAGTTTCAGTAGGAATGGTACCAGCGTTCTTTGTATATCTTATAGAATTTGGCTGTGAATCAGTCTGGTCCTGGAATTTTTTTGGTTGATAGGCTAATACTGATTCAATTTCAGAGCTCATTATTGGTTGCTTTACGGATTCAATTTCTTTCTGGTTCAGTCTTGGGAGTGTGTATGTGTCCAGGAGTTTATCCATTTGTTGCAGATTTTCTAGTTTGTATGCATAGAAGTGTCCATAATATTCTCTAATGGTTACTTGTATTTCTGTGGAGTCAGTGGTGTAATAATATCCCCTTTGTTGTTTCTGATTGTGTTTACTTGGATGTTCCCTTTTCTTGTTTATTAGTCTAGTTAGTGGTCTATCTGAATTTTTTCAAAAAAAAAAAACAGCTTTTGGTTTTGTTGATATTTGAATGGCTTTTTGTATCTGTCTCCTTCAGTTCAGCTTTGATTTTGATTATTTCTTGTCTTCTAGCTTTGGGGTTGGTTTGCTCTTGTTTCTCTAGTTATAATGTTAGGCTGTTAATTTCAGATCTTTCTAACTTTTTGATGTGGGTGTTTAGTGCTGTAAGTTTCCCTTTTAACTCTTCTCATTAGTTTCAAAGAGCTTCTTGGTTTTTGCCTTCATTTCATTATTTGCCCAAAAGTCATTCAGAAGCAGGTTAATTTCCATGTAAATGTATAGTTTTGGGACATATTCTTCTTATTAAATTCTGTTTTTATTGCATTGTGGTCCAGGGTTGTGGATGTTTTGATGTCAGTTTTAATTTTCTGGGGACTGTTTTATGTTCAATTGTGTGGGCAATTTTAGAGTATGTGCCATGTGGCAATGACAAGAATGTTGTTTGGTGGTTGCGAGTTCTGTCCATTTGGTCAAGTGTCAAGTTCAGGTCCTGAATATCTTTGTTAATTTCCTTCCTAGTGATATAATGCTTTCAGTGGGGTGTTGATAGCTCCCACTATTAGTGTGAAGGAGTCTATATCTCTTTAAAAGTCTCTAAGAACTTGCTTTATGAATCTGGGTGCTCCTGTGTTGGGTGCATATATATTTAGGTTAAGTCTTCTTATAGAATTGAACCCTTTACCATTATGTAATGCCCCTCTTTGTCTTTTTTAATCTTTGTTGGTTTAAAGTCTTTGTGAAACTAGGATTGCAACCCCTGCTTTTTAATGCTTTCCATTTGCTTGGTAGATTTTTCTCCATCCCTTTATTTTGAGCCTATAGGTGTCACTGGATGTAAGATGAGTCTCTTGAAGATGGCATACCATTGGATCTTGGTCCTTTATACAGCTTGCCATGCTGTGCCTTTTTTTTTTTTTTTTTAACTGTGGTATTTAGCACATTTACATTCAAGGTTAGTATTGATATATGTGGATTTGATCCTGTTGTTAGTTGTTTATTATGCTAACATGTTTGTATGGTTGCTTTATAGTGTCACTGGTCTGTGAACTTAGAATTTTTGCAGTGGGTGGTAACAGTCTTTCCTTTCCATATTTGATGCATCTTTCAGGAGCTCTTGTAAGGCTGATCTCATGGTGACAAATTCCGTCAGCCTTTGCTTGTCTGAAAAGGATATTATTTCTCCCTTGCTTATGAAGCTTAGTTTGGCCATATATGAAATTCTTGGTTGAAATTTCTTTTAAGAATGTTGAATATAGACCTCCAATCTCTTCTGGCTTGTAAGGTTTCTGCTGAGAGGTTCACTGTCAGTCTGATGGACTACTCTTTGTAGGTGATCTTTCTCTCTAGCTGCCTTTAACATTTTTTCTTTCATTTCCACCCTGGAGAATTTTATGATTATATGTCTTGGGGATAACCTTATTAAATATTTTGCATTCACTGGATTTGAACGTTGGCCTCCATAGCTAGGTTGGGGGAGTTCTCGTGGATGATCTCCTGTAATATGTTTTCCAAGTTGCTTCTCTCCCCATCTCTTTCAGTAAATGAAATACAAAATATACTCAAGCACTTCAATAATAGTTTAGATAAAGCAGAAGAAAAAATGTCAGAACTTGAAGACAGGTCTCTTGAAATAACCCAGTCAGACAAAAATAAAGAAAAAAGAATTTTAAAAGGATGAACAAAGCCTGTGTGACATATGGGACACCACAAACTGACCAAATATTCAAATTTTTGGTGTCCCAGAGATGAAGTGAAAATGAAAGGGATAGGAAACATATTTAATGAAATAACAGATGAAAGTTTCACAAGGCTAGAAAATTATTTACATATCAAGATACAGGAAGCTCAGAAATCCCCAAATAGGCATACTGCAAAAAGGTTTTCTCCGTGGTACATAGAGCCAAACTATCAAGAGTCAAAGATAGAATCTTTAAAACAGGAAAAGTATCTAGTCACTTACAAGGGAACCCCAATCAGAAAACACTGGATTTCTCAGTAGAAACCTTATAGACCAGAGAATAGAATGACATACTCAAAGTGCTGAAGAAAAAAAATGGCAGCCAAGGATATGATACCTGACAAAGTTTTCCTTCAGAAATGAAGGATAAATAATGCCTTTTCCAGACAAGGAAATGCTGATGGAATTCATCACCACTAGGCTGGCCCTGTAAGAAATGCTTAGGGGAGTCCTACACCTGGAAGCAAAAGAATGACATCATGAAAACACTTGAAAGTAAAACCCAAATGGTAGAACATACATACAAATAAGAGAAAAAATACAAAGGATACCACTACAGAAAACCACCAGACTACAAAGATAAACAATAAAATATTGCATATATGCCATAAAAATGTACAAATATTGTGTGGCATTAAAAAAAGTTTTTTAATCAGATATGATAGAAAGTCAACCAAGATCAATTAGAAACCATTTTAAAACCTATTTGAAATGTAGCTCTACAAATTAATTTAAAATATCACTTACTTCGTGTTTATCTTTTTAAATTTCATGTTTTGAACCTATATAAGTAAATATAATTTCCAAATAAACTTAATACATAAAAAATAGGATAGTTCTTGATTAAAGAGTTTTGACTTTAAACGACCATACTAATACCCAGGTAAATGCAACCTTGCCATCAGAATAAGCAGCCTGACCTAGAGCATATTTAACATTACTCAATTGTTGTAACAAATGAACAAATGTAAAAAAGCTCTAGCCTCAAGCTAGAGCTTCACAGAACTTTTATCACCAGAATTGCTAGCAAGTACCAGAATTACATTTTTCTGCCTAGTTTATTATGCTGTCCCTGCTCCCTAACACAAATAAACACAGAAATACTTAAAGTAGATAAGTAAAAAGCAAAAGATTAATAGGTTATCAGTCCTCAGAAAATTGAATTTTGTTTTTTAAATGACTTTGAGTTTATATATTGGTCAACCAAAAAAAAACAAGTTGCTATTAAGCAGGTTTTTTCTCAAGCTCTAATTAGCATTAAATATACAAAAGAAAATTGTATTTCATGGTGTAATATTTCTCAGAAATGTCATATTCATTTAGTAATAAGTAGACTATAGTTTACTTTCAAGATTTGCTTTTTCTGTACCAACCAATCCCCATGCTTTGAATTCTATGGAAATTAAAGCTAAATTTCTTTAAAGGAGTATCATTATGTCTGTCCAGTTTATTCGATGCTAAAACAAAATAAGATATTCTTCTTAGAACCTTGCTCAAAGAATTAAACTGAATGAAATTCTCATAGTATAAGATACAAGGTTAAGTTCGTGATCAGAAGTTATAAAAACAGTTGTAAAAATAAAACATGAATAAGGTTTAAATTTAGAAAATATTCTCTTGAAAATAATTACATTTGGTCCCCACAAATTTTTGAAGAAATCAGATAGCAGAGATGAGAAATTCATGACTAAAAGAGATAAATGTCTTGCCCCAATGAAGTGGCAGACCTAGGCAAATCTCCTGACTTAATATCCTGTGTTCTTTGCTACCCTGCTTTTAATGCCCTGAACTAGAAGAGGCTTCTAATAGTTGCTCATCGTTGAAAAAACTATCGGGAAACAACATAAATCCACTCAGTGTAATCAAGATATGCTTTGGTTAATTGTACTTGTGTTCATGTTGCAGGTTCTTTTCTGAGCACTAGCTTGAATTTAATGGGCTTTAATATGTTCATACATCTTCTAGGTTTCCACAGACGTGCAGCTCCAGTTACAAGAAGGCAGTTCCCGCATGGTGCACACAGGATGGATTACCTGCACTTTGAGGATGATAGCCGTGGATGGTGGTTTGACATGGATATGGTGATCATATATATTTATTCAGTGAACTGGGTCATTGGATTCATTGTTTTCTGCTTTCTTTGCTATTTTTTCTTTCCGTTTTAGGAATTTCCATACCTTACTACAGTTGGTATACAATCATAAATGATGTAAATAACAATTGCTTAAACATTTTTAAAATGTTTAAATGTTGAAGTTTTTTTTAATGTTGCATTATACAAATTGTTGGTGTTTATAGAAAGCCTGAGAATAATGAATCATTTATTAATGTTTTTCATGTAACAAACTAACTTTATTCAAGAGCTAACCTACCCAACACTTAGCAACAGTGCACTATTAATTTCATAGTTGTTCTTGGGTTAGGATTTGGGGCTCTGATTTTATAATATCACTTTAATACTTATTTTGATTGTAAAAAACTGAAGTTTTCTCTCCACTTAAAATAGTAAAAATACAAAAAGAAATGATAATCTAGGTAGATATTATCTTTACTGATAAAATATTTAATCACCACTTATTCTCAGGCAAATTATATGTATTAAAGATAAACCATATTCTCTGGGAAATAATGTATGTTCAGTTTTGGTTTCTAATTATCACTACTTATATCCCTTTCTATTACCAAGAAAACTGACTATTCTTTTTGTACAGATCTAATTAGTGCAACATTTTAAATTATTATGAACAGAATAGTAAATACAAATCATGAGACTAATCCCTACGAATAGACACTTTAGAGAGCTATATTAACACTTTCCAGATGGAAGGATTAATCACCTGAAGACATAAAAAATTTACCGACTTTTAGTAGTCTAAAAGAGCAATGCATGTCCAAAATGTAGTTTAGTGATTTATTTAACGAGGAGATGGTAAAATATATTGTAAATGTGCAATGAAGAGTGACTTTTAATTTTTTTTAAGTTTTTAAATGTCTGAATGAAGAATTGTTAGAAATAGGCTTATGGATTTATAGAAAGAAAGCCTGACATTTTTAATTACAGTAATCATTAATTTTTTCATTATTAAAATTTAAAAATAGGAGACCTGAATCATTAGAACGTGGGATAGAATTGGGGCAGGTAACCCAATTTGAAAAATGAAAAACTGGAGCAGAGACTTAAGCTTATTTATTCAGTTATTCTGGTGGTCTTTGTGAAACCTGGGACAAAAGTTTTTATTATGAATTACTCATCCAATATTACTACACTGTGATGTCATATATCTGGTAATTCAATAAGCATACTTTTACATAAACTAGGTGACTCTCTCATGGCACTAAAAATACTACCACTATCCAAAAACATTGGGATCAACTGGACCTTAACAGTTTCAATCTATGAAAAGCCAAAATTTAGGCTAATTGCTACTAACTATTTCAGTAAAAGCACTTGACTGTTGGTATGTGATGTTCTAAGAAATCTAGAAGAATGGTACTGATTTCTATTCTAATGCTGTTCTTGTTATTGTGTTTTAAATTATATCTATTACAGAAAATAGTATATACTAGACATCAAATCTAGAAATCAGAAAACTAAATATAATTTAGAAACACAGAGATACATTTATACTCATAAATGGATATTTATAATTACTAATTGCTCAAAGTAAACATAAGGGAAAATATCAGCCCTCTTAAAATATATAACAAGATTGAAAAATTAACACACACATGAGGAGTTGCATTATTTTAAGAACTTTAAATTGCAGCCATTACCTAGGCAACTTCTGGTTTATACGCTCTAGAAAATATATCTTGATTCATTCCTAAATTTCAATAAAAGCTTAGTTTGATTATGTATAAACTAAATAAGTAGTATTATAGATACAGATCCCTCACAGAAACAAAGTTGATTCCCAGTATATATTTGTTAGGTCAGTGATACATGTACGTTTATAGATCTCAATCCACTAAATATTTATGATACCCTTAAATAAATATGAACCTTTAAATGAAGAAAGTATAATCTGGAAAAGCATTCAAAATGGATTGAGTATATACATCTTGACTAATAACTTGATCTGAAAATTAATAGAATATTAAAATAAGTAAATTCATGAAATTATAAATCACTCATCTTACTTTAAAATATTCTTAAATTTTATACAAATGGAGATAAAAACTGCTAAATATTAAGAAGTATGGCATTTCCTAGATCCACCAGCTTATGAGAAGCCAGATAAAATCTCAGATGGAAAGAAACCAGTTTCTTCTGGTACTTAGCACACAGTAGCCATCCAAAATAAAATACATGGATGAGCTTTAGAGTAAAACAAAAAATTATAATGCTCTTCCTTAGCATCTCTCACAGTAAAAACTCATTGTCCAATAAAGAACCAAAGAAGGGAAAAGAAGAAAAATGTTGAATTTAACAAAGTATAGTACTTGCCCCAAGTAATATTATTTAATAAGCTTAATTTTATGAGTTATTATTATCTATAATAATTTCTATTTCTACCAAGCTTAATTATGGTAAAGGTTAATTTTAAACATGTTCACACATTCTTTTAAAAAAAATGCCCTAATTGAGGTACATTTCTGAATAGTTTCAGCAGATTATTTTTTAATTTTACAAAAGCAAATTCAGAAATCCAGACCCATTTTTTTTATACTTAGCAGAAGATAGGGGAATTTAAATTAGACAAAGTTGAAAAAGAATCAGAATTTATATTTTACAAAGCCACCAGTATGAATCCAACAAAATCAGGAATGGGAAAAACATTTTCTGGACCTGCTGTATTATTAATGCCACTCTAGTATTATATGCTAACTATGAAAGCAGTGCTGCCATCAGTTTCACTTCTGCCTTGGAATCTTGCTCCTAAGTTAGTTCTATGGCATAACAAAATTCCAGTTAATAAAATTTTCATTTAAATGTCTTTTGTATGGCTAAATACACAGATTCTTAAACATCTAATTTTTATATGGATTTCTCAAAGAATGCCTTCTAGAAGAGCATTCTCTGACTGAATGCAATTACAGTTGAAGTCTTTGATTCTTCACAGAATTCTGTAGTTGAAGCCAGAGAACACTGTCATTTAGGAAAGTGTTCCTAAAGGTTTGCATGCTTTAACATGCTCAACTCTTACTTCTTGAAGTGTTTGATTGTCAGTAAATTCTCGAAGAACATTAAAGTTCTACCAATGTATACTTTTTTCCCAGAATGCATTTATTTTTCTTGTGCTTTTTCTTGAAGGCAATACCTGTAATAATTACTTTACACATTTCAGATTTTACTTTTTCTTGCATAGATCCTGGAAGAACCATCATCAAGAAGTATCTTTAGACCATGGTATTATCATATTACAGTAACAAGCATCTACTAAAATATGTACTTATCTTACATTCATGCTTCTATTGTAGGGTCAGAAAAACAAATACTTTACCATTCCCACTATCCTTGAAGATCTCTCATATTGTACAATAGATATACTTTGATAATTATTTTTCTTATTTCAGTACTTCTAAAAGTAGTTTTTGGACTGGTATTATAAACTTATGGGTATTTCTCTTTCTATATGTTACTATTAAGTACTGTAAAACATGATTCTTCTAAACTTCCCTTACTCTTTCACATATTAAGTCTAAGAACCTCATCTAGAGCATGTCCAGTAAATAAAGAGAATAGTTAAGTAACTGCCCACTACAGTGAATTTTTATTACTGGTAACAGCCTTGCAAGAGACAAATACTGTTCTTCTAGAACCTGATAAATATTGTACTTGCTTTACAAGAGTCACCTTGTCTACCAACAAAACTATTCAACGGAAAAGGGAAGTGAGGGAAGACAGCAGCTAACATTTATATAACTTCTGTATCTTTGCTGGTTACGTTAATGTGTTATTTAATCTTCTCAATACTCTATCAGATGACATCCTCATGTTACAGATGAGGAAGAGAAGTAATGTAACCAAAATCACACAAGAAGGATTATTCTGTCATATTCTAAGACCTTTTACTCTTTTCACTATACTGTCAGTAATATCTGATAACTTGATGAAGTTCAGTATTCACTGAGGAAGTTTTGGTAACACTGCTAGAGAAGCATGAGGAATAAAAGATGGTCTGGATTAAGAATGCAGGAGTATGATACTTGTACTTTGTTTTTGACAATTTTCATTGCTTGTAACAATGAAAAATTTTAATATTTGCAGGAGACTAATATGAAATGCTACATTTTATAACTTTTATTCTGCTGGCAACTTTGATTTCTGGTAGCTGCCTAGAATGCTTTATTGAGAAGGATTCTGAGGTTACATCCAGGATCCAGGGGGAAAAAGTTTTCTGGATCCACTGGCATTGCCCCTCAAATATAAGAGAAATAGGGTCTTAAGGGAAAATTAGCCATCTCTGATATTTGCCATCCTTGGATAAGAGCACAGAAAATCATTCATGTTTTAGAAACTGGTCTTGCCATTTGTTAAGGGGAACAAAATGTAGTTTCCTGACTATAATTAATAATACTATGATATAGTCCAATTTAGCTGTGATATAATTAATAAACTACTTTCCACTCTTACACATCTCATTTTGCCTTAAAACAGAAGCTTAATAGGAACCTAATTGTGAATTACACCAATTTTTAAATCATAATGATGTAGCTAGAGTGTAATTTTCTCATTTTAGAAAAATGTGAACTGTCATTCAAAAAATGAAGTAGAGTTCTGATTTGCACATTCTACAAAACTAAATGGACACTACTGGCTATTCTGATTCCAATATTGCAAGTAAATCGGGCAGACAGGAATGTAGTACAGAAGTCAACCTAGGTTCCGATTTGCAAATTCTGCAAAACTAAATGGACACTACTGGCTCTTCTGATTCCAATATTGCAAGTAAATCGGGCAGACAGGAATATAGTACAGAAGTCAACCTAGGTTCCGATTTGCAAATTCC
The DNA here is from genome assembly GCF_000951035.1 of Colobus angolensis palliatus. Lineage (NCBI taxonomy): Eukaryota > Metazoa > Chordata > Mammalia > Primates > Cercopithecidae > Colobus > Colobus angolensis. The sequence continues at coordinate 5,549,344 of NW_012122265.1, read as the reverse complement.
ACAAAACTAAATGGACACTACTGGCTATTCTGATTCCAATATTGCAAGTAAATCGGGCAGACAGGAATATAGTACAGAAGTCAACCTAGATCAGAAGTCAACAGCAATGCCTTTTAAACCTTCATATGCCTACATTACATCTTGGTAAAATGTATGTTTTTATTCAGAAGGTGTAGGGTAGACCTGAGATTCTGCATTGCTAATAAGCAGTCAGTGATACCTGTTTGTTGCCCCATAGACCACACCTGGGATAGCAAGAAACTAAAGGAAGCACATCTGAAGAGGTGGTCATGAATCTTGCTTTCTTATCATTAACTGTCCCCAAAAGACAAATTTCACATTGTTTTTGCATTTGAGAATTACATAATACTGGTTATCCAATATAAAGGAAGAATAATGAATTATGCTATAAATAATTTCATATAAATCTATTGAATAAGTTTTTAACATTATCTGGCACATAATAAAGTCTAGGTATCAATATATGAGTATTTTATTTAAAATCTGTGATTCAAACTTTTTCTTTTCTTTAAACAAAAAAAAATTATTTTCCCCCTTGTTTCCTGTTCTCTCTCATTATCCATTCTTTCTGCGGCTATCTCTAGCTAGACTCTATTCAAATAGAACAAATGTGAAATTATATATAGTCACTTATAAAACCACATCTGGAAATAGAAAACAGAATACACTCTGGCACTTCTGCTCACTTCTAATTTTTAGTACACATTATAACTGCAAAAATCAAGAGACCTTATCATCATCTTGGGTTATGTGACTAAAATCCACTTTATCTTTCTTTCCTCATTTCCCTCACTTGTAGAATTGTGCATAACACAAACCTTCCCATAATTCTGCTGCCATAAAATTCAATTTACAAGAAAATTGTGAATTGAAACACCTATTATCCATATATTTTCATGGTGATTCTTCATAATATAAGGAGAAGGAGCTACAGTTGTTCAATGCTAAATATATGCCAGGTACTATACAATGCTTTGCACACAGTATCTCATTTCATATAACAACCCTAAAATACTTTTGTTAACACATCCAGTTTATAGACAAGAAAATTGGAGCTCAAAAAGTTTAAGTAGCTTTCTTAAAGTCCTATAGCTACCAGTGGTACAGCTAGGAGTCAAATCCAGGTCTGACTAGTTCTTGAGGCTATATTCTTGTCACTACATACACCTACAAAGTTCATTTCCTGATTTAGCTTTCTTTAACAGTAACAAAGTAAAATGAAAATTCAGTAAAACAAAAATTCTACCATAGTGCAATTTCTAGGGGTCCAGTGATCTATAAAATGTCAAGATTCCCCTTCCAAGGTAAAAGATAAAGTGCTGCATCTAACCTTCCTACCACTAAAATAGAGACACAATGCCCAAGGGATCCTCTTTAGATTTTGGATATAAGATACCTCTTATTGGGGGTGGCTATTCTGACCCATTTGCCAGATCATGCAAAGAGGTGGCAGTATAGAATATGGCCCAGACAAAAGAAGGCTCTTCAATACGTTCATGTTGCCATACAAACTGCTCTGTCAATTGGGTCACATAATCTAGCAGATCTAATGGTACCTAAAGTGTAATTGGTAGATGAGGTTGATATTTGGAGCCTTTGGCTAGCTTCACTAGGTAAATCACAGCACAGACCTTTAGGATTTTGGAGCAAAGCTACACCATCCTCTGTGGATAACTACTCTCCTTTTGAGAAAAAGCTTTTGGCCTATTACTAGTAGAGAAAAACACTTGATCATGGGCCACTAAGTTACCCTGCTACCTGAAGTTCCCATCATGAACTGGGTGTTGTCTGACAAGATATAATGTTGAGTGTGCACAGCAGTACTCTGTATTATCAAAGGGAGGCAGTATGTATGAGATCAGACTTGAGGAGACCCTTAAGGCACAAGGAAGTTACATGAGAAAGTTGCCAGTATGTCCATGGTCCCTATTCCCCCTACGTTACCTTCTCTCTTTCAATCCATACCTAAGTTGTCCTGCCTAAGACAAGTTGACTAAGGAGGAAAAAAAAAACCCTCAGGTCTGGTTAACAAATGGTTCCACATTGTATGCAAGTACCACTCAAAAGTGTACTCTGCAGCCTTACTCTGGGCCTCCCTGAAAGACTGTAGTAAAGGAGAATCCTCCCAGTGGGCGGAACTTCAAGCAGTGCCCTTGCTTGGTTATTTTTCCAAAGAGAAGAAAACAGCCAGAGATACCAGTCTGTAATGGATTGACTTTGACAAATGGTTTGGCTGAAGGGTCAGGGATTTAGAAGGAACACACTTGAAAAATTGTTGGCAAGGAGGTTTGGGAAAGAGGAATCTGGATGGACCTCTTCTAGAATGGCACCCAAAAATATTTTTGTCAATATGAATTCTCACTAGAGAATTATGTCAGTGGAGGAGAATTTTAACAATAAAATGGGAAGAGTGACCTGTTGTGTAGACACCAGTCAGCCTCTTTCCCCAGCTACTCTAGTTATTACCAAAACACTTTGTTCAATGGGCTCGTGAACAAAGTGGCCATGGTGGCAGGGATGGAGGCTATGCATGGGTTCAGCAACATGAATCTCTACTCACCACAACAAATACTGTTGAGGACCTAGACTGCCAGCAGCAGGGACCAATAATAAGTCCCTGATATGGTATTTCCTGGGGTAACAGGCTGGGGGCAGGTTTATTATGCACTGGACTGCTTCCTCATGAAAGGGAAAGCATTTTGTTCTTCGAGGAATACACTTTTACACTGAATATGATTTTTTCTTCTCTGCATATAATTCTTCTGCTAAAATGACCAAGTATAGACCTACAGAATGCTTTGTCCACTGTCATGTATCCCACTCACTATCAATTTTAATCAAGAACTCGTTTCACAACTGATGGAAGTTACTGGTCTCCTCATTTTCCCCATAATCCCAAAGCAGCTGGTCTGACAATTGTGCAAAGGCCTTTGAAGACCCAGCTAAGGTAACAAGTGGTGTTACTTTGCAGGGCTGGGGCAGTGTCCTCCAGAATGCGGTATGTGGTCTAAATTAGCATGTAGTATATAGTGCTGTTTTTCCCATTACCAGGATTCACACACCCAAGAATCAAGAAGTGGAAACAGGAGAGGCCTCTTTACTACTCCTGGGGATCCACCACCAAAATTTCTTCTTTCCTGTCCTCATAACTTTAAAATGTGCTGGCTTAGAGGTCCTAGTTCCAGAGGGAGGAATGCTTCTACTAGAGGAACAATGATTCCACTAAACTGAAAACTGAGACTGCCACCTGGGCGCTTCGGATTTTTTATGCCTGTGAATGAACAAACAAGGGGGTTACAGTAATTGCTGAGGTAACTGCTCCCATGATGAGGGGACTGGGTTGCTACTACACAATGGAGGTAAGGAAAAGTATGCCTAACATACTTTAATGAACATAAAAGCATATTAGAACAGAAGATCTTCTAACATGCTTCCTAATATTCACATCCTGTGATTCATATCAACAGAAAACCACAAAAAAACAATTCAGGCAGGACTGTAATGGCCCAGACCCTTCAAGAATAAGGGTTTGATCCCATCTTAGGTGACTGCTAAGGGCAAAGAATATGGAATGGATAGAAGGTGGCTGTTACCAATGCCAACTACAATTCCATGACCAGTTGAAGACTGCATTAGTTACAAGTTTGCTCTTGATGTGAATGTTTGTATAATATTAAGTATTTTTGTTTTCTTCTCCCCCTTATCCTCTTATCTAACACAAGATGTGTTAATAATAGCTAACTTTACATCATGAGATGTTTTTATGGTAGTTAATCTTGATATTTAAATTTCAAAACAGAAGAGGAACATTACCCGAGGATTTTGTATCCTCTTTTGAGGAAAAGGTTGGCATGTTTGCAGTTGTATATGGGAGAGTTGTATCATATAGGCAGTATGTTTTAAGGAAATATGTATGGGTACCAAATTGACAAGGGGTGGTCTGTGATGGCTTTGTGATGTGTCAGCCTGGCTAGGCTAAACTCCATTCCCCAGAATTTCCTTTTCCCAGTGCACAGTCAACTTGGTAAAGAGCCATAAGTCCCTTTGGGGAAATACTGAAAGAAAAGTTAACAGTATAAATTTTTGACAGTGCAGTGGGTTTCTTTCTCAAGGGGTTCTGAGTCTGTTAACTGACTCAAATTTGGAAATGAAGGAATTAACTCTATGTTTTGGAAATTCAAGGCAGACTTCTATTTACTAGACCTAGAACTCCTCTGCTTATACAGATCAAAAAAGAATTGAATAGGTTAACCGTCTCTTTCCACTCTGGGGACATCATGAGAACTTCGATCATCATGAGAACTAGAGAACTAACAGCATAATCTCTTTGAGTCAAACTATTGTGGTTACTTTTTTTTTTTTTTTTGAGACAAAGTCTCACCCTGTCGCTCAGGCTGGAGTGCAGTGGTGTGGTCTCAGCCACTGCAACCTCCGCCCCCTGAGTTCAAGTTATTCTCCTGCCTCAGCCTCCCAAAGTGCTGGGATTACAGGCGTGAGCCATTGAGCCTGGCCTCTGTTTACTATTTTAACTCTGCTATCCATTATGGTAACCCTGCCCATCTTATCTTTGGCAATTAAGTGTCACCATTGGACCCTTAACATCCCAGGATCTATTATCTCTGTTGCATTTAGGTATCCTTGTTCAATGGTAGCAGTTTACTTTATAATTTCCAACCTACGGAGAAGAGAGACTACAGAGATTTTCAAGGATTCTGATGCACCTCCACAAATTTGTTTTTCACAGCTGTGGTGAAAGGCATGTTTTTCCAGGACTAGAGAGCAATCTTGCACGGTAAATACACTCCAACATTGCAATCTCAAGCCTTTAGCTATCTTCCTCTATAATATAATAAGGCATTTCAAACTCATTTAGTGTAGGCCACCATTTTGTTCCAGGCAACTAGCCAACCAACCGTCTAATTAAGCCCTTCCTAACTCCTTGAGCTCAAACATTGAATCTCAGAATAGTGAGCCTACAAATTCAGCCTGATGACCTTATATTCCTTACACCTTGATTACACACCAAATCCATTCTCACACATATCTCCTAGATTTCTATTTATATAAATGGAAAAAAAGCCATGCAGTGCTTTTGGTATATATCACACCTCTTCATGAGTCATACATTGTACCTCATTTTTTGAGGGCTGCTTCAAGTTGAGTCTAGTTATAGAAACAAAAAGGGATGTTGGGGAGTGGGTCCTGTGGAGCATCAGGAGTACCTTGTAAGCAACTTCCTGAAGACTAAGCTCTCGTTTTTTTGTTGTTGTTGTTTTTTGTTTGTTTGTTTGTTTTTTTATCTTGCCCAAATTCCTGTCTAAGGAGTGTGGGGAGTCATGACCTACAAACCATAAATTCTTATCAGACGGGTTTTATTTAACCCTGTATATTGTGATTTGCTTTCCAATCTCTGGCATAACAAGGAAGAAAATCAAAATATTTTACCCCGAAACATGTTTCTCTGCCATATCTTGAAATGGTCCTGCAGAGCCATCCCTTGTGGGAAAAACCCACATTCTATCGAGAATCCCTTTTCCCCTTGTTTTCCTTCCCTCCTTTCCAGATCCAGGAGATAATCAACTAAGATCCAGGCACCCTTTGAGGTCTGATGAGAAACATTTTACAACCTGTTCTCTCTGAAGTCTGCTATCTAAGAGCTTCCTCCACACAATAAAATTTGATCTCCACAATCCTTTATCTTAACCTGAACACTTCCTTTCTACTGATCCCAGGTCTTCAAATAAACTCAACCAATTGTCAACCAGAAAATGTTTAAATTTACCTGTAGCCTAGAAGCCCCCACTTTGAGTTGTCCCCCCTTTCTGAACCAAACCAGTGTATTTCTTAAATGTATTTGATTAATGTCTCATGCCTCCCTAAAATATATAAAACCAAGCTGTACCCCCGACCACCTTGGGCACATGTTCTCAGGACCTCCACGGACCATGATCTCTCATATTTGGCTCAAAATAAATCTCTAAAAATGTTTTACAGAGTTTGATGCTTTTTATCAACAATTAGGGGAGGCCATTCCAGGTTATTCAGGTAAATGGGACTATCTTCCCATATTAATTCAGGGTTCTCCAGAAAAACAAAATATATACATATATTTATGATATCTATTATATTTATATTGTTTAAAGGTATTTATGATATATTATAAATATATATTTTATAAGGAAATGGCTAACATAATTATGGAGGCTGGCAAGTCCAAAATCTGCAGAGCTGATATCCCAGTTCTAGTGCAAAGGTCAGAAGCTGCTGTAGAACCAGAAAAAAGAGCCAATGTCCCAGTTAAAGTCTGAGACTGGAAGGTTGTTGTAGAACCAGGAACAGTTCTTATAGGAGCGTCAGCCTTTTGTTCTGTTTAGGCCTTCAACTGTGGATTGTAGCCCACCCACATTACGGAAGGCAATCTGCTTTCCTCAGTCTAATGATTTCAATGTTGATTATCCAAAAATGCCCTCACATAAACCAGAAAAATGATAAACCAAATATCTGGGCACCATGTGGCCTAGTCAAGTTGGCACAGTACACTTCCTCAGGCAGAGGTGAAAAGACTGGTTCTATGAGCAAAGATTCAATTTCATATGGGAAGCCAAGATCCCCAGCTTTATCAGAATCTACCCATATTTCCCCACTTCCATTTGTAGAAGGCCGTTCCTTCCCAATCACTGGCCAAACTTGAACAGAAGTGGTTGGGAATTCAGTTTGCCACTCACAGGAGGAAACTGTGGCTTTCATTTTCAGAAACCCCAGCCTTATACCTACAGGATAGAGTTTTTTTGAGGGAAAATGTGGAAGTTTTCAGAACATTTAGCTAGAAATTTAGAGCCCTAAGTTCATTTTTCTATGGTCACTTTCTCTAGAGCAGTTAGGAATAACCAAAACAACTCCATTACACTCCTTATTTTGACTAAAATGTTCTCAAGTGATTCATGCTTAGACATCTTGAATCTCACCTTCTATAGGTATTTAATTATAATAGTATCCAAAGGTGATAATTTTAGCAACTCTTTCACCACATCATGCCATGGACTACCAATGTCTTGTAAACCACTAGAAACAGGCTTATTAGTGCCTTAAGTTTTATCAGATTAGAAACACAATTCCAGAAAATCAGAACCAATTCAGAGAACTCATCCTTAATATCTGTGCCTCCGGATCTACTTCTGATACAAAAATCTGTGTCAGAGTCCAACCAGACAAGCAGAACCAGTAGGCGATATCTATCTAATCTATGCATATATGCGTGAATATACACATACATATAACAAGAAATTGGCTTACACAGTTTCGGAGACTGGATGGGAAAATCCAGCGTCCATAGAGCAGAGAAGATCACAGGAAGGCTGAAGCCTCACAGACACTGGCTGAAGCTGTTGTCCACAGGTTTAACTCTTTTTCCAGGAGAGGTCGACATTATCTTTTAAGGACTTTCAGCTGATTAAATGAGGCCCACTCAGGATAATCTTCTTGACTGATTAGGAACTTTAATTCTTCACAGCAGCAGCTAATTAGTGTTTGATTCAGTAATTAGGAGAAGGTGTGTATAGATCACAAAACTGCTGGTGCTCTCTTCTATCTTCCAAATCTTGATAGAATATATCCTATAGCTCACTTATCCAGAAACTTACTGAAAAAGAAATTCAAAAGAATGCAGTTTTTTAGCCTAGCCAAGACAACATACCACATAGCCATCACATATGCTGTGCTCAACTGACTGCCCTTTCACTAAATTTTATCCTTGACCTATTGATACAAAATTGCCAAAGTATAATTTAAAAATTATAGCATAACTTATAATGATTGTTCTCCAGTACCATAAAAGTGTTTAGATGTCGTGTGTAGGTGGTTTGATTATCTATTGCTGAGTAACAAACGACCCCAAATTTAATGGCTTAAAAAACATTTTATTATATCTAACAATTTTGTGGGTCATAGAATCAGACAGGGCTCAGTTGGATGATTCTTCTCTTTCAACAGAAGTTAGCTGGTGGAATCAACAGAAGTTAGCTGGTGGTATTCAGCTAACAAACTAGTCTGGAGGATCCAAGACAACTTCATTCATGCAACTAGTATCTTAGTAGGGATGGCTGAAAAACTAGGCCCAGCTGAGAGAGTCAAATAAAGCTCTAACACATGATCCCTCTCACATAGCAGTCTCAGGTACTTGTTCAGAATTAATATCAAAAAATCAAAATTTTTTAAGAGATGAGGTCTCACTCCATCACCCAGGCTAGAGTGGTACAATCATAGCTTCCTGTACCCTCGAACTCCTGGGCTCAAGGGATCCTTCCACCTCAGCCTCCAAATACCAATAATTAAAGCTAATTGTAAATTATAGTGTAACCAACTAATAGCCTATTTTTATACATGCTGTCTTCTCTTTATCTTTGCTGATGCTATTTAGTTTTCCTTTATGAAATAAAGGAATTAGCTCCCTTTATGGTTTTAACTTCCTTAATCATATTTCTATCTACTTTAAAGCTTTCATATAAAAGGGTACTTCTGAACCCAGTAAAACTCAGCAATAACACATACTTACAAGGCCCCCTAATTCATTCTTGCATTCAGCAAACAAAAACAGTACACATTCAATAAATATTCATTGAATAAATGAATGCATACTTACTCTATAAATCATGCTCAACTGAAGTTTTCTCCATGATCTAAAGCCCACTTAAATGCCAACCACATATCCTGAGGATTTCAGAATGAAGTTCTTATGAACTAAGATTTCAGAATGAAGTTCTTTTGACCTAGGAGTTTATATACTTCTTCTAATTTAAAAATAGTGTTCAGAAATCTACCTGGTATCTGATTATTCAAATAATAGCTAAAACTGCTGCTGGAAACAAAGTTTTCTACTGATATGCTTCTATTGTCATCGATTTCAGAGATAATTCATATATATGTATGTGAGCACATTCATTTCTACTTATGGCTAATAGAAGGCTGAAAGCAGAGAAGAAACTAAATTAAACTAGCACCACCGCAGTTCTTTCTACCACTTAAACCTGCACTTATGGTTCTGTTATTTATTACTTCCAATCTAGACACTAATTGGGTGTGTCTTTTTCTTTCTATGATATGAAAATGCACACATGGCCTCCCTAGAAACGTACCTTTGCCCTAATTATCATATGTAGATCTTTAACTGAGAAAAAACAGGAAGACTTAAAGGATGATGTGTTTTACTTCCAAAAATGATAAACTTAAAACTGTCAGAGATGAGGTATAATTAGGAAAGACCATTATTTTATCAAGCAATTAACCAATTATAAATTCATTATGAATTTGGTCCCATCTGGTTTTAAATGATCACAAACTGAATTTTTATCATAGTTTATTGATAAACGCTACAATATACACTCTCATTTATTTCTACTAAGACTAAAGACTGCTATAACTGAAATAACAGATAAGCAAACTACATAAGTTCACACTGTCTGTTTCATTAAGATGAAAAACTCAGGACTTCTAAAAAGAAAGTACTTAATATCCCTTTGTATACAACTTCATCATCATCTTTACTGGAACAAAGATTAGTAATGATCAGTGTTATATACACATTTATCTTATTTTCTCTTATTCTGAATCAAGGATGAGTGACAATAGAGAGTGAAATTAAGTGGTTTTAAACCAATGGAAGGAAAAGGACACGTATTTCATTCAGATAGGAAAAAAATGATTAAAAGCAAAAATGGATAATGTATAAATAAGTACTTTGAAAAGGTGAGCATGGAAGTCATTTAATCTGGAAACAGTATGCAGCATATATATGTAAATCACAAACATGTTCATAAGTGTACATAAATTATTTCCTATGTAACACACTACTTATTTTAATCTTAAAGAAATACCAAAAAAAAAAATTACTCAAAGCCTCAGGCTTCCAATGTGTCTCCAGATAGCTAATATAGTATCCACAAATATAGATACAAACACTACAATGGGTTCTGATTAAAGAGAAACAACACAGAGGCCAAAAAAAAAATCTGATTTTCACTATAATTGGTACATTGGTAGAACAGAAAAATTGGACAGATGTGGGATTTTGCATAAAAGCAGCGAAGTATGAAAAAAGGAATAATCAGAAAATATAAAAAAGACTGGGGCAGGGGGTGAGGAGTGAATGAGAAGCACATATGGCTGACCATGAGCAGATCTGCTAGCAGTGATGACATGGCAATCAGGGCAATCAGTAATGGCGACAGAGATGACAAGGAGAAGACTCAGCCAATGGAAAGATGCCAACAATGAAAAGAAAGAAAAAGTTTTCGCAGTAGGATAGAAGAAAGAAACAAAGCCACATGTACTTTTCTATTTTCCCTCTACCAGTTTATGTAAAAGACCAAAAGCAACCAGATTCTAGAAGGAAGGGAGGCAAGGAGGAAAGGAGAAATGGAGGGAGGGAAGGAGACAGGAAGAGAGGGAGGGAGGGAGAGAAAGAAGGAGAAAGAGAGAAAGGAATGAAAGCAAGCAAGAGAGAAAGATACTTCGATGGCCTAATACTTTAGGTTGACCAAAGATGGTCATACAATCACAATCTGCAATCTAAGTGAGGAGGTTCCAATTCTGGGTTAGAGATAAGCACACCCCACCCTGTATATCCCAATGAATACATCAATAAAACCTGAACAGAACAGATGGAACAGATATATGAGAGACTTTGAGTAGTAAACTGTTGCAGTTGGATTCTGGAAAAAGAACAGAATTTGAAATATCGCTGAACTGACAGTGAGTTTACTAATTTTTTTTCCTCCGGTAACTCTCAGCCTAACTTTAACATACAAGAAGTGGTCAGCAACACATAGGCAGAGAGAGAGAGCTCCAAGTGAAGCCCACTAGCTCTGGCTGCAAGCAGAGAAAAAGAACTACAAAAGCTCAGGGAGACTGCTTCTTTCCACCACTCCAAGCTCCCCAAGCAATACAATGGTGGTGTCAACAGGCAGAGGCAACAGGAGACTGCAAGAACCAAAACTGTAAAAGAGAGGAGCTATAGTTCAAAGAGTGCATGAAAACTCCCCATTGCTTTTTTCTCCCTTAGTTCCCCCTCCCCACTACCACTTGAACCTTGATGCGGGATACCTGAAGAAGTATATGGCAATGTGTGGTAACCAAAGTCTTGGCTTTCTGGCTGAACAAGAAAAAAGAGGAGTCTTGAGGAACCAGAAAGTTTGAGGGAGATGGTGGAGAGGTGAAAGCTCAGGAAAGCAAACCCACAAAGTCACTTATGAACTCCTAAGCTCACACTAGAGCTGCATAAGTGTGCACCTGATCCTATTCAGCATAATGGTGACTGAAAACTGAACAGATAGACCATAGCCAAGGTCCAAGATTGACCACTGGGAGGCACACATCCAGGAAAGATACATAGTACTTATAAAAACTTTGAAAATGGAACTGATATTGAAACCACAGTCTGCAGAGGAGGGTTGGAATCAGTGGCCTGAATCTAAGCAAGTTTACTGCCTGCTAGAACAAAACTATTTCACATTCTCCATAAAAATGAAATAAGATCATATTCTTATAAGACCAGATTCAAAATGTCCAGCATAGCCTAGTAATTTGGGGTAATAAATTACTAGGTAACTAGAATTACCTCGTTCTTTGCTGGTAACCTGAAATTACCTGGCAAATAACTAGCAAAATGCCAAAGCACCAGGGAAAAGATAGCAAAGGATCCCAGTGTTAAAATAACACAGATGTTGAAGTTTTCAAAGATTTTAAAGCAGCCATTATAAAAATGCTCCAGCAAGCAATCAAAAGAATTATTGAAACCAATGAGAAAATAGTAAATCTTTGCTCTGAAATTGATAATATGAAAAAAACAAAAGAAAAGTTTGACCTGAAAATAAAATTTAAAAAAAATTAAAATTCACTGGATAGCAAGGAAGGGAAGACAAGGAGGAAAGCAGTGTGAGAGAGAGGGAGACTTTCACTAGCAGAATGTCAGTAACAGAAAAAAAAAATCGGTGAACTAGCAAGTATGTTTGTTCTGAATCAGTCTGGACAAAGAGGAAAAAAATATTTTTTTAAAGAACTGAACAGAGCCTCATGGACCTAAAAGACTGTAACAAAAAGTCTAATTTTGTGTTATCACAGTCTCAGAAATACAGAAGAAACAGGGTGATGCTAAAAAAAAATTTAAGGAAATAATAACAGAAAACTTTGCAAATTTGATGACAGACAAACATATAGATTCAAAAGCACAGCAAACCCAAAAAGGAGAAATCCAAAGAAATTAGGCCTAGGCACATCAAAATCAAACTGCTGAAAATAAAAGACAACCAGAGAAAAACAATGCTGTATACATAAAGGAAAAATAATTTTAAAGACTAAAATTTTTCATCAGAAAACCTGGAGTTTAAAAAGCAGTGGAACAAGATATTTAAAGAGCTGAAAGAAAAGAACTGTCTGCCAAGAACTCTATGTCCAGCAAAAATATTAGTCAGGAATGAAGGCATTCTCAGATAAAGAAAAACTAAGATAATTCACTGTCAGCAGTCATGCTTTCAAAGAAATTCTGAAGCAAATTCATCAGACAAAAGGGAAATGAGACCAGAAAATAAATTTGGAATATCATAAATGAAGAAAAAGCAATAGAAATGGAAAATATCTGGGTAAATAGGAAACTATGTTTCTTTTAATTCTCTAAAATATGTTTAAACGTTGAAAGAAAAATTATAGTACCTTGTGATGAGATTTATGATGTAACTACATGTAATGTATAAGAACACTATAACATAAAGAAGAGAGAATACATAGTACTACATAGTGGGAAAGTTTCTGTATTCCACTTTAAGTAACAAGAATATTGATTCTAAATAGTCTGTGAAAAGTTAAGTACACATATAGGAAGCCCTAGAGCAACTACTAAAAAAAATATAAAAACACTACACATTAAAGCTGGACACGAAAAATATTCAAATAACCCCAAAGAAGGCAAGAAAAGTAAAACAAAGGAATGGAAAACAAAGAGAATAAACAAAAAAATACTAAAATTTTAGAAATACTCCAAACATTGAAATAATTTGAGGCAAATTCAACCTACAAAAGGCAAGACAGAAATTGTGCAATGGATCTTTTTTAAATACATGAACCAACTATACACTTTCTATAAGTAACTAACTTCAAATATATAAAGACATCATTCAGTTAAAAGTTAAAGGATAAAAAAGATATACCATAAAAACACTAGTCAAAAGAAAGCTAGACTGGATATACTTATATCAGCCAAAGTATACTACAGAGCAAAGTGAATTACCAGTGACAGAGATACTAAACTTTTTCCATAAAATCCCAGATAAATATTTTAGTCTTGGCAAGCCATATAGTCTCTGTTGCAAAAGTATAATTCTGACACTGTGGTACAAAACAAACCACAAAAAAATACATAAATGAATAAGCTTGAATGTAGTCTAATAAAATTTTATTTACAAAAGCAGATGGCAGGCTGGATTTGGGCCTGCCATATTTTGAGCCACAGTTTACGGAGCCCAATACTTTATATAAAAGTAAAATGGTCAACTGGTCAACAAGATACAATGTTGCAAATGTATGTACCTATCAACAGAGCTACAAATACATGAAGCAAAACCTGACAGAACTAAAAGAAGAAACAAAACCACAATTACAGTTGGAGAGTTGAATATTCTTCACTCAGAGAGACAGAAGTGGTTAACAGAAAATTTTTAAGGATAGAGAAGAACTGAACCTAATTGATTTAATTGACATTTACAGAAAATTTCACCTATAACAGTGGGATATATAATATATTCTATTCAAGTATACATGGAACATTAATCAAGGCAGACCACATCCAGGGTCATAAAAATCTTTCAATATCAAAGAACTGAAATCCTACAACATATATTTTCTAACTATTATTGAAATTAAACTAGAAATCAGTAATAAAGGTAACAAGAAAATCTTAGAAATAAAATTACTTCTAAATAATCCATAGTTCAAAGGAAGTCTCAAGGAAAATTTTAAAATATTCTAAACAAAAATAAGAATATAGCATATCAAAATCTGTGTGATACAGCTAAAGTAGTGCTTAGAGTGAAACTTACAGCATGAAATGCTCATATTAAAATAGAAGAATGATCTCAAATCAGCAAGTT
>NW_012122265.1:5528452-5530398 GCF_000951035.1 Colobus angolensis palliatus | reverse complement strand
TAATTTTGGTATTTCAAAAATGTTATATACATTGAAATATATAGTATATAACTTTTTGAGATTGGCTGTTTCCACTCAGCATACTGCCCTTGAGATCCATTCAAATTATTGTGTGAATAAGTTATTTCTTCTTTTTTTATATTAGAGTAGTATATCAACAACCTGAATGACTTTTAAAGATATACTGAAAGTCTACTTTCAAAAGGTTGTATACTGTATTATAACATTTATGTGGCATTACCAAAAAGAAAAAATACATATATAGTGATTGAAAATAGATCGGTGGTTGCAAAAGGGAAGGAGATATGACTACATACAATAGCATGACAGAGTTCTTTGAGGGGTGATAAGAGGTACTACAGTTTCTTTAACCATTCACCTATTGAAGGACAGTTGGGTTGTTTTCAGTTTTCGCCTATATTGGAAAAAGCTGCTATGAACATTTTGGCATAAGCTTTTGTGTGAACATAAGTTTTCATTTCTCTGAGATAAATGCCTAAACATGCAAGAGCTGGGTCATATGATAAGGAGTAATTTCCTGGGGAAGAAAAATTTTGCCATATTCTATTCCAGAGAGGCTATATGTTCCTACCAGCAACATGGTGTCTTCCATCATCAACAGCATTTGGTGTTACCACTGTTTTTTTTTTTTTAATTTTTAGTTATTCTAATAGGTACCTAGTGATACACATTGTGGTGTTGTCATTCCCTAATGGCTAATGACATTGAACATCTTTTCATGTGATTATCTTTTATCGAACATGTATTTTATCTTTGTTAAGCCATCTGTATATGTCTTTTGTCTACGTTTTAATTGGGCAATTTTTTCATCACTGTTGAGTTTTTGAGAGGTATTTGTATATTCTAGATACAAGTTATTTGTTAAATATGAGTTTTGTGAATATTTCCCCCCAATATGTAGCTTGTTTTCATCCTCTTTACAATGTTTTTCAGATCATGAAAGTTCTCAAATTTGATAATGTCCAATTTATAATTTTTCCCTTTTTTGGATCATGCTTTTTTCAAGTCTAAGGACCCTGCCTAGTCCTTGGTCCAAAGACTTTCTCCTATGTATTTTTCTAAAAGTTGTATAGTTTTACGTTTTACATGTAAGTCTTTGACCTATTTTTAGTTAATTTTTACATAAAGCATGAAGCTTAAGTCAAAACCTACTGAGCATACATATGTGGTTTATTTTGGGGTTCTATATTCTGTTCCATGTATTTATTCCTCCATTAAATACCACTGTCTTTATTACTGTAGTTATGTAAAGCCTGAGCATCAGTTATTCACCACATTTTACACTTCTTTACCAAAATTATGTTGAGTCTAGATTTTTTGCATTTCCATATAAATTTTAGAGTAGACTTTTTTACATCTACAAAAACCTTTCCAGGATTCTGAAAGATACTGAATTAAACCTACAGATCAATTTGGAGAGAAATGACATCTTTACTATGTTGAGTCTCCCAATCCATGAACATGGTACATCTTGCTACTTAGTTAAGTTTCCTTTGATTTCTTTCATCAATACTTTGTAATTTTCAGCATACATATTCCATATGTACTTTGTTAGATTTGTACTAAGGCATTTCATTCTTTGAATAATTGGAAGTAGTACTGTGTTTTTAATTTTGATTTCCACATGTGCATTGTTAATATATGGAACTGTGATTGATTTTTGTAGCCTGTAACCTTGCTGAGCTCATTTATTAGTTCTAGAGATATTTTTTGTGGATTTTTTGGGAATTTTTTATGTAGACCTTCATGTCATCTGCAAATAACTATAATTTTATTTCTCCCTACCTAATATGTATGCCTTTTTTTATTGCATATTGCACTGGCTAGGATCTCTGGTGTTGTATTGAATAAGAGAGGTGATAGCAGATTATCTTTGGTTTATTTCCAATATTGAGGAAGAAGATTCAGAAGTATGATGTTAGCTT
>NW_012122265.1:5525544-5527790 GCF_000951035.1 Colobus angolensis palliatus | reverse complement strand
CCTTCTTTTATCTTTATCTGTCTTGGCCACTGGTTTTTAACAGAGATGAAAAAGGAATTCGATAGTGAAAGGTTAGTCTATACAACAAATAGTTATTGGAACAACAGGACATCCATATGGAAAATAAAATGGATTTCAACATATACAAAAATACCTCAAAATGAATCTCACAACTTATACAAAAATATCTCAAAATAAATCTCAGATATAAATGATATAAAACTTTTAGAAAAAATAGAAAATATTTTTGTTAACTGAAATCAGACAAATAATTCTTATACATGATACCAAAAGCAAGATCCATACAGAAAAAAATTAATTAAGTTTTATTAAAATTAAAATATTTTGTTTACAAAAGATATTCAATGAAAAGAATGAAAAGATGCAGACTGATAGACATATCTATAAATAACTTGAATGAATTTCTTGTATTCAAAACATTCCAAAAAGTATCAATACTCCACAGTAAGAATATATATATATATATGGGCAAAAGACTTAAATGCTTCACCAAGGAGGATATATGGATAGAAAATAAATACATAAAAAGATGCTCAACGTCATTAGCCTTAAGAGAAATGCAAATTAAAACAATGAGATACTACTACTGACCTATTAGAATACATAAAATAAAAATACTGGTAAGAACAGCAAACAGTCAAAACTCTCATAAAATGCTAGTGAAAATGTAAAAATACTACAGATCCTCTGGAAAAAGTTAGCAGCTTGTTGTAAAAATAACATACACTTACTATGTTACAAGGCAGTCCCGCTCCTGGCCACCTATTCCAGAAAAAAAAAAATGAAAATTTTTATTCACATAGACATCTGCACAAAATGTTTATAGCAGTTCTATTCATAATTGTCAAAACTTGGAAATAACATAAAGGTCTTTCAGTGGGCAAACAGATAAACAAACTGGGTTACTTCCATACAATGGAATGCTACTCAACAATAAAAGGTAACAAACTTTTAACATTGAACATCTTGAATGAATGTCAAAGGTATTATGCTGAGTGAAAGAAGGCTACTTTCAAAAAGTTATGCGCTGTATAATTACATTTGCATGACATTATCAAAAAGAAAAAAACTATAGTGATTGAGACTAGATCAGTGGTTGTAGAACTTAAGAAAGAAGGAATACAGGACTGCATTATAAAGAATAGCATGAATGAGTTTTTTGGGAGATGATGGAACTTTTCTATAACCTGATTGAGGCAATGGTTACATAAACCTATGCATGTACTGTTAAACTTCATTTAAATGTGTAACAAAAAACCAATTTTATTGATGATTTTTTGAATAAATAAATAAAACAAGGGAGGAAAGATAGAAGGCAGTCACTGCATGTGACAACAAAGATCACTCATAACATGATAGAGTATTGGCTCTCAGCTAGTGTTGGCATTTTAAAGCTATAGCTCAGTAGAGAACAAAAAGAGTTAAAGCAAGTGCTCTAGCAACTATACCTAAATTCTCAGTCCATCTTTTTATACAGAAGCCTATACTGGAATAATTTTTAATGATGAAATTGGAAAAAATTAAAGCATCTGATAACATCAAATGAGAAAAAATTGATCCTTATACACTACAAATGGAAGTGTTAATTTGTGTGACCACTACAGGGTCATAAAATTTTGTAAAAGTGAATACGTACATGTCCAGCAACTCCATTTCTATGTGTGGATCCTAGAGAAAGTTGGTGCTTCTATAGACAATATCGTGTGTGAGAGGATATACCCATCAATGCTGTTTATAAAAGGAGAAAATTGGAAACAACCCATATGTCCACAATTAGGTGAGTGGATAAATGAATTGTAGCATATACCTACAATGAAGTAAGTTTCCAAAAAAGGACATCTGGCCCCTAGGATTTTAATAAAGACCTTCATGAAATGCTTTAAAAAGAATTACCACTATTTCTATGCAATCTTACCAAATAACAGATGAGGAAGAACGCTTACCAATTCATGTTATGCAGCCAATATTTCCCTAATATCAAAACCAGAAAAAGATGACAAAAACAATACCTACAGACGATTATGCCTCCTGAATATTAAATATGGACACACAGATCTTTAACAAAATGTTAAAACTAAAACTCAGTAATATATTTTAAAAAGTACACCTTCATCAAGTTAAGTTTATTTCGGGGGGTAGGATGGTTCCCATTAACAACCTAAAGAAGCAAAATTACATGATCTTATGAATTGATGCAAAAAAATGCATTTGAAAAAATTCAACAC
>NW_012122265.1:5512427-5522342 GCF_000951035.1 Colobus angolensis palliatus | reverse complement strand
ACCACCATGCCTGGCTAATTTTTTGTATTTAGTAGAGATGGCATTTCACCATGTTGGTCAGGCTGGTCTTGAACTCCTGACCTCAGGTGACCCACCCACCTCGGTCTCCTAAAGTGCTGGGATTACAGGCATGAGCCACTACGCCCAGCCAGCAGTTTCTTAAGGAATAAAATATGTATTTACTATGTGCTCCAGAAATTGCACTCCTGGGCATTTATTTTAGAGAAATGAAATTTTACATTCACACAAACACATAGCAGGTTTATTTTTAATAGCCAAAAACTAGAAGTAAGAAACAATCAAAATGTTCTTCAGTAAGTAAATGGTTAAACTGGTGTACAGTAGTCCCCCCTCATCCATGGTTTTACTTTCCACAGTTTGAGTTACCTGCAGTCAGTTGTGGTTTGAAAATATTAAATGGAAAATTCCAGAAATAAAAAGTTCACAAGTTTTAAATTACACACTCAGTAGCATGATGAAATCTTGCCTGTCAATCACTTAGTTATCAGATTGATTGCTGCAGTATCACAGTGCTTGTAACACAGGCACACTTATTTTAATGTTTACTTTTATTTGCTATTGGTACCCTTATGGTAAACTAGTAACCCTTATTTTACTTAGTAGCCCAAAAGCACAAGAGTGCTACACCTAATTTGTAATTTACCATCAATATGTATGTATAGGAAAAAACATAGTATATATAGGGTTTTGTACTATCTGTGGCTTCTCAATCATTAACTGGGGATCTTGGAATGTATCCCAGTTGGATAAGAGGGGGGACTACTATACATCCATGCCATGTAATATTACTTAGTAATGAAAAGAAATGGGCTGCTGACACATGCAATAACTTGGATACATCTCAAGGGCATCATACTGAGTGAAAAAAGCCAATCACAAAACATCACATTACTTATAATTCCATTTATCTCATATTTTCAAAATGAAAAAAAAAAGAAAAAGATACAGATGGAGAACAGGGTAGTGGCTGCCAGGTATTAGAAATGGTGAGAGGGAAAGTGATGGGTGTGACCATACAGAGTAGGTAACATGAGGGAGGTCTTTGTGATGATTGAACAGACACTTCTCAAAAGAAGACATTTGTGCAGCCAATAAACATATTTTAAAAGCTCAATGTCACTGATCATTAGAAAAATGCAAATCAAAACCACAAATGAGATACCATCTCATGTCAGCCAGAATGATGATTATTCAGTTGTCTAGAAACAACAGATGATGATAAGGTTGCTTTTACACTGTTGGCGGGAGTGTAAATTAGTTCAACTATTGTGGAAGATAGCATGGCGATTCCTCAAAGATCCAGAAGCAGAAACCCCATTTGAACCAGCAATCCCATTACTGGATGATATGGTTTAGCTGTGTCTCCATCCAGATCTCATCTTGAATTGTAGTTTCGATAATCCCCACATGTCATGGGAGGGACCTGGTGGGAGATAACTGAATCATGGGGATGGTTACCTCCATGCTGTTCTCATATAAGTAAGTTCTCATGAAATCTGCCGACTTTATAAGGGGCCTTTGCCCCGCTTTGCTCTACACTTCTTGCTGCCACCATGTGAAGAAGGACGTGTTTGCTTGACTTTCCCCCATGATTGTAAATTACCTGAGGCCTCCCCACCCATGCTGAACTATAAGTCAATTAAGCCTCTTTCCTTTATAAATTACCCCGAGTTGGGTATGTCTTTATTAGCAGCATGAGAGCAGAACAATACACTGGGTATATACCCAAAGGAATGTAAATCATTCTGTTATAAAGATACATGAATACTTATGTTCACTGCAGAACTATTCACAATAGCAAAGACATGGAATCAACCCAAATGCCCATCAATGATAGATTGGATAAAGAAAATGTGGTACATATACACCTTGGAATACTATGCACCCATAAAAAGGAATGTGATCATGTCCTTTGCGGGGACATGGATAGAGCTGCAAGCCATTATCCTCAGCAAGCTAACACAGGAAAAGAAAACCAAACACCACGTGTTCTCTCTTGTAAGTGGGAGCTGAACAATGAGAACACATGGACACATGGTGGGGAACAACACACACTGGAGTGTGTTGAGGAAGGTAGTGGGAGGGAGAGCATCAGGAAGAAAAGCTAATGGATGCTGAGCTTAATACCTAGGTGATGGGTTGATCTGTGCAGCAAACCACCATGCCACATGTTTATCTATGTAACAAACCTGCACATCTTGCACATGTACCCTGGAACTTAAAAGTTGAAAATATATGTATATAACAAAACAACGATGAATGAAATGTTATTCAGGGATTCGCTATACTATTATTCTTGGGAGAGATACGTATGCATATGTATATGTACATAGATACAGACAGATATAAAATCTACATGATAAGTTCCTCATGGGTATAAACCATGCCCTATTTATTTTTTTTAATCTTCAGAAGCAATTATTGTGCCTAGTATACAGCAGGGATTCAATAAATTTTTGATGAATAAAATAATAAATGATAAACTAAGACAATATTTTATCAGTGATCTTATTGGCTTTTCTGAAATAATAATCTTTTCAGAATCATAAGCTTATTGAAGAATATCAACGCTATTGTTTTAGAACATAATTCTAGAATTTACTCCCACAGCATTGTTAGTGACTAGGAATAGTTTTTCCATTGTTCTGCCCCTTAGTGTTACCACAGTAACTCAATCTATGCAAAATGATACTATTCAAACTATAAAGACACTCCATGAGATAATGGGTTCATCATGCATGTACTATCCAGGACTTTCAATCTTACAATATTTCTTATAATATTTAGATGAGTTGTTAAAGGTGCTAACAAGTGAAAAAGACATAACAGTTAAAAAAAAAAGATGGTAACTTTCTAGAGGGAAAGCCACTTATGAAAAACTTCAGTCTTTGATCTGCTAATTAATATTATAGAAAGGGAGCCATTCTACCTTCCATACTGCCCAAGATAAGATGTCTTACCAATGTACATACATAACTCCACCTTTGTGAGAAACAAAAAGCAAATAATCAAAACAAAAAAAGAGCCACTCCTATACTCCTAGGTAAATACCCAAAAGAAATGAAAACACAGACCCACACAAAAAGTTGTACATTAATTTTAATACACCATTATCTATAATAGAATAAAAGCAAAAATAAATGTCCATCAACTGATGGATAAATGAAATGTGGTTTATACATATAATGGACTATTATTCATCAATAAAAAATAATGAATTACTGATACATGCTACAACATGGATAAACCTGAAAATATTTGGTGAGTGAAAGAAGACAATCACATACATTACATATTATGTTATTCCATTTACATGAAATGTGAGAGTAAATAAATCTATACAGAAAGAGTAGACTGGTGGCTGCCTAGGAATGAAGGTGTTTTGTGAAAATGTGAGGTAATTGTTGATAAGTACAAAGTTTCTTCTTGAGATGATGAAAATATTCTAAAATGAACTATGGCGATAGTTCAGAACTCTGTGAATATATGCTAAGTCATTTAATTATGTACTTTAAATGGGTAAACTATATGTGAACTATATCTCAATAGAGCCATTAAGTTTTTAAAGTGATACTTGGAACTTTTTCAAGAGAGCAAGATCCAAATAAATTATTTCTGTGAGGAGTTACATCCCTGATGTTTGCATATAACTATATCTTCAGCACATTACAGTACCTACAGTTAATGATGATGACTTCGTGTCATTAAACAGGATAAACTTTAGTGATACATTTGAAGGCAGAAAACAAGATAGTATATTATAGTAAGTTTTCATCCAGAAGGATAAAATTTAAGTTCTGGTATGAAAGAGTTAATCCTAACTGGAAAAATCAGGCTTTTCCTAATGGTAGACTTGGAGTCTAAATCACTGATGATTTTCCTGCAAATATATTAGTAGATAACACTAAATAATACAATAATTTATGTACACAGCAGTTTCATGATTACCTGAGACAGGGCATATGCAAATGCTTGCCCAATACCTATTCACTAAGAAAAGCTGACAAAGTATTTCTACAGGTCTGAAGCTCGTTGATTTTGGCATCTTATCAGTTTCCCCTTCCCAGCCCAATTAATTCTGAGAGCCAGAATGATGCCCAAAAGTGAGAGCTAAATTTATAAAACTCTTGGAAGAAATATAGGCATAAACCTCTGAAATACTGCATTAAGAGATTGTTTCTTGCTACTACAACAAAAGTACATTCAACAAAAGAAAAACATAATTGGATACTAAAAATTAAAAACTTTTGTGCTTCAAAGACCACCATCAACAGAGTAAAATGGCAAACTACAGAAAGGGAGAAAATGTTTGCAAATCATATGTCGCTGATAAGAGACTTCTATCTAAAAATACCAAGAGGTCCTATAACTCCATAATTTTTTTAAAAAATTTTTTAAAGAGCAAAATACATGAATAGACATTTCCCCAAAGGGGATATACATATGGTCAATAAGCACAAGAAAATATGCTCAATATCAACAAACATCAGAGAATTGCAAATCATAACCAAAATGAAATACTACTTTTCATCTGTTAGAATGCTATTAGCAAAATGACAGATACACAAAAAATGTTGGCAAGGAAGTGGAGAAATTGAAACCTGCATACACTGCTGGGAGGAATTTAAAATGGTGCAGCCACTTTGGAAAACAGTCTGTCAGTTTCTCAAAAGATTAAACTTAAGAGTTACCATATGACCCAGCAAATCTATTCATAAGATATAACCCAAGACATACAATATATGTCCACATAAACAATTTGATATGAATTTCATAGCTGCATTATTCATAATAGTCAAAAAGTGGGAAAAATCCAAATGTCCACCAACTGATGAATGAAAAATGTTATATAATGAATGTTATTCAACAATAAAAAATGTGATACATGCTACAACATGGATGAACCTTGAAAACATGCTAAGCGAAAGAAGCCAGTTAAAAGGCCACATATTGTATGATTCTATTTGTATGAAATGTACAGAATAGGCAAATCCAGAGACAGAACATGGAGTAGTGGTTGCCTAGAGCTGGGGGCTTTGGGAGGAAATGGTGACTGATTGGTAATAGATACAGGGTTCCTTTTCAGGGTGAGGAAAATGTTCTAAAACTGATTGTGGTAATAACTGCACAAGTCTGTGAACATACTAAAACCCACTGAATTATATACTATGAATAACTGAATTGTATAGTATGTAAATATCTCAATAAAACATTTTAAACAAAACTTGATGTAATATTTTATAAAAGCAAAAAATTTTTCTTTAAGCTTTCTTGCCAGATGGTCTCGCTCTTTTTTCAGCCTCTTATTAACTATTGCCATTTTAATACTCTATAATATGTACAGTGTAATGATACTGTAGATTACAATATTGAATCACTAGTTCATCATATATTTTTGCTTAAGAGTTATGCAAAGGGAGAGAAGTACCTCAACCCTCTAAGTCTACTAGTTTTGCATCATTTACCTAAGAATTCTACAGTGGGATTTGGGCATAAATCCAGCCACCAAGGAACTACCTTATTTCTTAAACAAGAAAAAAAAAAATTATGTACTTAAATATTGAAATTAAGGGCTCACCCCAAATAACCATATACATCTAAAAATAATTCTAATTTTTAATAGAAAGTATAATTTTTCTAGACCAACACTTTACCAATCTCACACTGTTTTAAAAAGGATTTAAAAAGAATTGAAAAATTTAAAAGAGAATTTTAAAAATCACCCTTATGTACCAAAAATTTTAGTTTTATATATTTAAAATGTTTAAATCTTAAGTCATATTTAAATACAGAGTTTTCTTTCAGTTCCATGATACAAAAAAAAAAAATAGTTGATAAGTACATCAATTAGTATATATACATACTTCCCGTCTGGAGATGGTACTTACAAATTCCATTTTCAAGTGCTTCAAGCAGCTAAGCACCTTGTCACTCTGCACCTTGTCCATAAACCTGTATCCACTATGGGAAGAATAGGCAAAAGATCATGCAAAGTGAAATTCCCCACTGGATGTATTCGATCTGATATGAGAGTGCCTATAGCAATATAAGAGAAAAAAATACAAACTTTAATATTTTCCATAAAATATCACCTTTATGACTCAATACTATGTTCAAAACTACAGTTATACACATTGCCAAAAGTTCCTAATTATTTCTCCAATCTTTTCTCCACATTTACTTCCATCTTAATCATGTGATTATATCTAACCTACTCCTTTTTAGAAGATTTGATTTCATGTTAGCTACCATTTTCTCTTTCCAGAATATTCCAACTGAAAAACTACTATTTCTACTCCGGCTTTCAGACAGGATCATACCAAAGCAAAGATGTTCTATTTTTAAAGATCTCCACAGAAAGGAATTCCAGAAACTTCCTAAGTAAACAATACTAAAGCTGTACACATTTCAGTCTTAGGAAATTTTTCCGTAAACTAACTTAATTATCCATGTGGAAGATTAAAATCACTTGTATTTTCAGTGAAAATGGCATTATAAGAAGTTTATTATTAGGATGTTACATGATGTAACATTCCACATATTTCATTTTATTTTATTTTTATGAGACAGAGTCTCGCTCTGTCACCCAGGCTAGAGTGCAGTGGCTGCAAGCTCCGCCTGCCAGGTTCACGCCATTCTCCTGCCTCAGCCTCCTGAGTAGCTGGGACTACAGGTGCCCACCACCACACCTGGCTAATTTTTTTGTATTTTTAGTAGAGACGGGGTTTCACTGTGTTAGCCAGGATGGTCTGGATCTTCTGACCTCGTGATCTGTCTGCCTCAGCCTCCCAAAGTGCTGGGATTACAGGCGTGAGCCACCACACCCAGCCTCCACGTATTTTAAATAATCAGTAACCTAGTCACAGCATCTAAAGCTCTGGATTATGGCACGTAAATCAAGGTTGCTTTTGAAAAAAGAGTTGATTTTAATTTTCTATTCTCTACAGAGATTCTTCATACTTTGTCCCCTAGCGAGGACAATCTCAGATGATTACAATAGTACACAAAAATACTAAGATTAAGGAGGAGTCTCCCCATTCACTCTGCTAGATTTCTCTTACCACTTCCTCTTATTGCGCAGGTAAGAAAAAATAAGCCTGGTAAAAGAGCAAAAACCTAAATAAAAGATTTTGAGGCAATATAGGGAAGAGACTTGGTCCTGGAAGAGAAGTGACATGGTAACCAAGGGCCCAGTGGGCCTTACATGTCCAAGCGTATTCCCTCCCCTACCTTTTTTCTCCCTTAACAAGCTGATTCAAGTCATGTAGCAGGAAAGGGGGCCTTGCCTAACCTAACTGACCAGGCTGAATTCCTAATTATAAAAGGAAGAACCTAACCATTTGTCTCTTTGAGTCATGCCCTCCAAGGTCACTGAAACAAGACTGTGGCATTCCTGATAAGAACCTGACCAGATTCAGTGGCTGAAGACAAGATGGACTCCAGCACTGACATTTTACCAACTTTTTCCTCATTATAATCTCATTGTAATACTAAAATCTCTGCTCAAGACGGGGCATATCCACCATTTTCTGGTCATGTGATGCACGTTAAAACATGATGTCCCACTACACAAGCATGGAAAAGATCCTGTATAAACATGCTTGTATATCATTGCTTTTCCCATCTTACCTTCCTTAAAATGACAACAGCCTAGCCCCTTGGGGAGCTAGCACCAGAATCCCCTTCCTATATGCTGCTCCCTTGTGATCGTTTAAGCTGCAAGCCTATTAAACACTGCCTGAAAAAAGTTTATATTTGGCCTGGTATTAATTTATATTTACATGAGGGCCAAGAACTTGAGGTCCAAGCTACAGTAACAATTTCAGTCCACTGCTTCTTATATAATCAACAATTCACTGCACACCAAGTTTAAAATAAATAACAAGGCTACATCTTCATTCAAAATCTCACTGAATACAAAAGTCATAATTTTTAAAACCTGATGCTTTAATTTCCAAATAAACTGAACTAATTGTGTATGCTGTACCAAAGAAAAACAGAAAATGAAGAACTGATCTCATGAAGTTGATGGAATGGATTTCTAAACAGGACTTTGCATGTAATAAAAACAGTCTACTGCAACTATAAGTTTTAAAAACTAATTTTAGACCTTTTAAAAGTATAACTGTTTATTTTTAACAAACAACATTTAAAAAATCACCTAAATTAAATAGTGCTACATCTCCACGAGTAGCTTCCAACATTGCACTAGTTACCAAATTTCCAAGATTGCTCTCAGATTTTCTTACTGTAATTTCACGGTCATCTAATTGCATATCAGTTGGGCACAGAACTTCTTCTAACATATACTAAAAGAAAAAAAGGCAGGGAGGAAGGCAGGTTCAAGGCAGCCGAATAGGAACAGCACTGGTCTGCAGCTCCCAGTGAGATTGACGCAGAAGACGGGTGATTTCTGTATTTCCAAATGAGGTACCCAGTTCATCTCATTGGGACTGGTTGGACAGTGGGTGCAGTCAAAGGAGGGTGAACTGAAGCAGGATGGGGCATCACCTCACCTGGGAAGCAGAAGGGGTTGCAGAATTTTCTCCCCTACCAAAGGGGAGCAGTGAGGGTCTGAGCCTGAGGAACTCTGGAACAGATACTGGACTTGTCCCATGATCTTTGCAACTGCAAACCAGGACATTCCCTCTGGTGCCTAGTCCACCAGGGCCCTGGGTTTCAAGCACAAAACTGGGCCACTAATTGGACAGATACCAAACTAGCTGCAGGAGCTCTTTTCTTCTTTTTTTCCCCTACCCCAGTGGCGCCTGGAACGCCAGCAGGACAGAACCGTTCACTCCCCTGGAAAGGGGTGCTGAAGCTGGGGAGCCAAGTGGTCTGGCTTGGCGGGTCCCACCCCCAGGGAGCCCAGGAAACCATGGTCCACTGGTCTGAAATTCTCACTGCCAGCAGAGCAGCAATCTGAGCTCCATCTGGGATGGTCCAGTTTGGTGGGAAGAGGGGTGTCCGCCATTGCTGAGGCTTGAGTAGGCGGTTTTACCTTTGTATACCTTCACAGTGTAAACAAAGCCATTGGGAAGTTCTAACTGGGCAGAGCCCACTGCAGCTCAGCAAGGCTGCTGTGGCCAGACTGCCAGATTTCTCCTCTCTGGACAGGACATCTCTGTAAAAAAAAGCAGTAGCCCCAGTCAGGGGCTTATAGCAGACTTAAATGTCCCTGCCTGATGGCTCTGAAGAGGGCAGTGGACCTCCCAACACAGCTTTTGAGCTCTGCTAAAGGTTAGACTGCCTCCTGAAGTGGGTCCCTGACCCCTGTGTATACTGACTGGGAGATGCCTCCCAGTAGGGACCGACAGACACCTCATACAGGAGAGCTCTGGCTGGCGTCTGGCAGATGCCCCACTGGGCCAAAATTTCCAGAGGAAAGAACAGCAGAAATCTTTGCTGCTCTGCAGCCACTGCTGGTGGTGCCCAGGCAAACAGGGTCAGGAGTGGACCTCCAGCAAACTCAAAGAGATTGGCAGCAAAGGGGCCTTTTAGAGGGAAAAGAAACAAGGATTAGCACGTCCGCTCAAAGACCCCAGCTGAAGGTCACCAACATCAAAGACCAAAGGTAGATAAATCCACAAAGATGGGGAGAAACTAGTGCATAAAGGCTGAAAATTCAAAAAACCAGAACACTTCTCCTCCTCCAAAGGATCACAACTCCTCACCAGCAAGGGAACAAAACTAGACAGAGAATGAGTTTGACAAACTGGCAGAAGTAGGCTTCAGAAGGTGGGTAATAACAAACTCCTCCGAACTAAAGAAGCATGTTCTAACCTAATGCAAGAAAGCTAAAAACCTTGAAAAAGGTTAGTTGAATTCCTAACCAGAATGACGAATGTAGAGAAAAACATAAATGATCTGACCACAGCACAAGAACTTTGTGGA
>NW_012122265.1:5511155-5511562 GCF_000951035.1 Colobus angolensis palliatus | reverse complement strand
AAAAAAAAGCAGGAGTTGCAATCCTAATCACTGATAAAATAGAATTTAAACCAACAAAGATCAAAAGAGATAAAGAAGGGCATTGCATAATGGTAAATGGAACAATGCAGCAAGAAAAGCTAACTATCTTAAATATTAATGCACCCAATACAGGAGCACCCAGATCCATAAAGCAAGTTCTTAGAGACATACAAAGAGACTTAGACTCCCACACAATAATAGTGGGAGATTATAATACCCCACTGTCAATATCAGACAGATCAGACAGAAAATTAACAAGGATATTTAGACTTGAATTCAGCTCTGGGCTAAACAGACCTAATAGACATTCTCAGAACTCTCCACTCCAAATCAACAGAATATACGTTCTTCAGCACGTTATCGCACTTATTCCAAAATTGACCACA
>NW_012122265.1:5496138-5509550 GCF_000951035.1 Colobus angolensis palliatus | reverse complement strand
AGAACTACAAACCACTGCTCAAGCAAACAAGAGAGGACACAAACAAATGGAAAAACATCCCATGCTCATGGATAGGAATAATCAATAATGTGAAATGGCCATACTGTCCAAAGTAATTTATAGATTCAATGCTATCCCCATCAAGCTACCACTGACTTTCTTCACAGAATTGGAAAAAAAAAACTACTTTAAACTTCATATGGAAACAATCAAGAGTCTGGATAACCAAGACAATCCTGGGCAAGAAGAACAAAGCTGGAGGCATCATGCTACCTGACTTCAATCTATACTACAAGGCTACAGTAACAAAAACAGCATGGTACTGGTACAAAAACAGATATACTGACCAATGGAACAAACGGAGGCCTCAGAAATAACACCACACATCTACAACCATCTGAACTTTGACAAACCTGACACACACAAGCAATGGAGAAAAGAGTCCCTATTTAATAAGTGGTGTTGGGAAAACTGGCTAGCCATATGCAGAAAACTGAAACTGGACCCCTTCCTTACACCTTATACAAAAAACATCTCAAGATGGATCAAAGACTTAACTGTAAGACCTAGCACCATAAAAATCCTAGAAGAAAACCTTGGCAATACCATTCAGGACACAGGCATGGGCAAAGACTTCATGTCTAAAACACGAAAAGCAATGGCAACAAAAGTCAAAATTGACAAACAGGATCTAATTAAACTAAAGAACTTCTGCAAAGCAAAAGAAACTATCAGCAGAGTGAATAGGCAAGCTACAGAATGGGAGAAAATGTTTGCTGTCTATCCATCTGACAAAGGGTTAATATCCAGAATTTACAAAGAACTTAGACAAATTTACAAGAAAAAAAGCAAACAACCCCATCAAAAAATTGGCAAAGGATATGAACAGATACTTCTCAAAAGAAGACATTTATGCAGTCAACAAACTTATGAAAAAATGCTCATCATCACTACTCATTAGAGACATGTAAATCAAAACCACAATGAGATACCATCTCATGACAGTTAGAATGGTAATCATTAAAAAGTCAGGAAACAACAGATCTGGTGAGGATGTGGAGAAATAGGAATGCTTTTACACTATTGGTGGGAGTGTAAATTCAATCGTTGTGGAAGACAGTGTAGCGACTCCTCAAGGATCTAGAACTAGAAATACCATTTGACTCAGCAATCCCATTACTGGGCATATACCAAAAGGATTATAAATCATTCTATGATAAAGACACATGCACACGTTATGTTTATTGTGGCACTATTCACAATAGCAAAGACTTGGAACCAACCCAAAT
The DNA here is from genome assembly GCF_000951035.1 of Colobus angolensis palliatus. Classification (NCBI taxonomy): domain Eukaryota; kingdom Metazoa; phylum Chordata; class Mammalia; order Primates; family Cercopithecidae; genus Colobus; species Colobus angolensis. The sequence continues at coordinate 5,508,261 of NW_012122265.1, read as the reverse complement.
GTCCATCAAGGATAGACTTGATTAAGAAAATGTGGCACATATACACCATGGAATATGATGCAGCCATAAAAAAGGATGAGTTCATGCCCTTTGCAGGGACATGGATGCAGCTGGAAACCATCATTCTCAGCAAACTATCACAAGATCAGAAAACCAAACACTGCATGTTCTCACTCATAAGTGGGAGTTGAACAACGAGAACACATGGACACAGGGAGGGGAACATCACACACCAGGGCCTGTCAGTGGGTGGAGGGCTAGGGGAGGGATAACATTCAGAGAAATATCTAATGTAGGTGAGGGATTCATGGGTGCAGCAAACCATCATGGCAAGTATACACCTATGTAACAAAACTGCATATTCTATACATGTACCCCAGAACTTAAAGTATAATTAAAATAAAATAAAATAAAAATAAAAAATAAATTATGAAAAGAAAAAAGTTATCTAAAAACCAACATTTCTCATTTTTTAATTACCTTTTCTCCTCTTGATCATTTATTCACCTCCACCTCAAAATCAGATACATTTTTGCAATTCTTCCTCTCCAAATATGAAAGTACTAAAGGGATATCAAAATACTGCACATTTCAACAATTATTTAGTTTTCAGAGCCATTTAATGAGCCAGGTTATCATAAATTTTAGGAGCCCCTATCTACACTTTCAAGAACCAGAAAACTACTACAAAATATCTAATATTCATGATACCAAGCTGACCCAAACATGAAGCCATCCATTAATATTTAGACCCTAATCAAAACAGAGTGCTCCATTCCCACAGAGCTAACTGAGGCACCAGAAGTTATATGTGATAATGTATGAATAAATGTAAATAGAACGTGGCTCATATTGTCCATCAGCTCTTGCAAATGTCACACACTCACACACCCACGTGCACATGCATGCACACACACACACACACACGGATTTTCCAATGTGTAGGGAGCCCTGGAAAAAAGACAAACCTCAAGGCTTCAAATGTGTGTAAAAGTTTAAGTGGCATGATTACAAACCACTCAACATTTCAGGTAGTTAAGAAGGACAGAAGGCAAGAAAAAGTACATTTTCTCATTACAAGCTGATGTAAAATTCACCTTTTCCATTGTTAACCCAGTGCTTCTTAAATTTGAGTACTAATCCCTTTATTCAATAAATAAATAATTGCAGAGTTTGAGTGCTTAAAAATATTTTCATAATGATAGGTAATGTAAGTTCAAACATTAAAGCAGATCTAAATTCCTGTTACTTATAAAGCCAAAATGAAGTATAAATTGATTATAAAAGTTAAAATCCAATAAATCTAAAACTAGCAATAATTTATTCTGATTAAATATGCCTTCTACAGTGTTGGTTAGTCATTAATCATATGCCACCACGTTAATGTATTGTCCAATAAATGTGAACGTGATCAATCTGTACTTTGCTAAATAGTATAAGCAATATTCACGTACCTGTATGTTTTGAGTAAAATCTTTTACTATTGTTTTAATATATGAATCTTCTTCCAAATAATTCAAAATGTCCACTTTCTCAAATACATATCGGAAAGATGCACCAAAGAGTCTTCTTATATTTATTTTTGTTAAGTTTTTAAAATCGGATCCACTTTTGACAATCCAAGTTTCATTCAGCTTACTGATTCCATAATCATGATCATGGCCTCCTGGAATCAAACTGACCCCTTCTGCTCTTTGGGCAAGCCTTGTATCATTTCCCCATTTCATGTGAGTTATTGCAATAACCAGATCTGCTCCTTCTTCTTTAAGTTCTACTTCCCTTCCTTTTATTAGCAACTTTGACATAATTCTTATAGTTTACCTTTAACTTAATAACTGTAGCCAATGTATCTAGCCAATCTTCTTCAATTAATCCCATTAATACAACTTTTATATTGTTCCAATTAACTGTTTTTTTTTTTTTTTTACTGCACCATGTCCAAGAGGTTCAGAAGTAAATCTGTCACAGACATTACTGAGAAACCATGTAAAATGCATTTGTTTCATGTAGTCTTCCAAAATATCCACATCGAAATCAAACTCACTGTTTCCTAAAAATAAACACAAAAGGTTTTAAAATTAATTCATAAGAATGTTATTCCATCTTCATATTTAAATATTGTTCTCAAAGTAGTAAAGTTTCCTATACTTGCAAGACTATATGTTAAGAGAATGCATTTTATCATATACTGCATTTGATTTTGCCAATATTTACTTACAAATGATAAAAAATTTTAGAAGCTTTTATTATACAAAATTTCTCTGTAATCCAGGTAGCACTACATTCTAAAAAAAAAAATCTGAAGTAGGATGGAAAAAATGCCTTACAATATGGGGGAAATGTAAAGATATGATGAATCTTAGGTAAATAACATGCTAACTTAAATATTATTTTTAGTAGGTGTAGGCACACTGGCCGACTTTATAAAACTACGTATTGTTATTCCTAGCTGAAATAATTTTTTAAATTCATTCATAGTCACTGCAAAGGACTAAAAAGAAATCCTGATGTTTTTCTCCTGCATTTTCTGAAATAGCTTTATTCCTTATAAGGGTAAATAAGTACTGATTTTCATTTTTAAAATCAGTTTTGAAATCACTAATATGAATTATTACTAAAACTAATCCTGTGGTGGGGTCCTTTGTAAATTTTTTTAAGATGAATAATATTCATAATTTTCCATTGATTGAATTTTTTATCATTTAATATTTTAAAGCATCAGATTTACATGAAGTAGGATGCTTGAACAATAGAGTAAAAAATATAAACATGCATTTTAATTAAACAGCATGATATAGAAAACCAACTATTCTGAGAAAAATAAAAATAAAAAATTTTTATTTTGAAAATATGTTGACAAATGATATGAGTGTATGTGCAGTTTCTTTTAAAAATCAGACATCTTTATGAATTATATTTGCCTTTTTACACCCTTAGGGCATTCTGTAATCATTAAGTTAGTTCCAATCTTTTATCACTGAAACCTCTGGCATAACTTTTCCCCACAGCATTTCTTGGGAAAACACTTCAGTGGGACCATTAGGGATTATGAAGTAGAAGTTGAAGAATTACAGACAATTACCTAAAATAACACTTTTGATTTCCACAAATCTTATGAAGATATGAGTGTAAATAATAAGCAAGAGTGGAAATAATTGTAGCAAGACTGTAAGGTTAATATATGAAAGTCAATCACTTGTCTATACACAGTAATCCCCCTTTATCTGTGGGGAATACATTCTAAGAGTACTAGTGGATGCCTAAAACCACTGTACTAAAACCTATATATACTGTTTTTTTCCTACATATACACATCTATCAGAGACTTTAATTTATAAATAAGGTGTAGTAAAAAATTAACAACAATAACCAATAATAAAATAGAACAATTATAACAATATGCTGAAATAAAAGTTATACAAATGTGGTATCTCTGTCTCAAAATATGTCATTGTCTGTACTCACCCTTCTTCTTCCTGTGATGACACAAGATAATAAAATGGCTACAGGATGAGATGAAGTGAGGTGAATGATATAGGCATTGTGATATAGCATTAGGCTACTACTGACCTTCTGACAAAACATCAGAAGGAGGATCATCTGCTTCACATGATCCTAGTTCATCAAGTCATGACAGTGTTGATGCTTGGAAGTCAGAAGCAGACTATGTCCATGACTCAAGGGCAGTGAGTGTATATAGTGTGAATACGCTGGACAAAGGGATGATTCACATCCCAGAAGGGATGGAGTGGGATGGTGCAAAATTTCATTATGCTACTTAGAACAGTGCACAATTTAAAACTTATGAATTATTTATTTCTGGAATTTTCCATTTAATATTTACAGTCTATAGTTGGCAACAGGTAACTGTAGCCACAGAAAGTGAAACTGTAGATAAGAGGAGACTACAGTGCTAGCAATGAAGAACTGGAATTTGAAATTAAAAACACAATGCCATATACTAAAATAGGTATAAAACTAACAAAATGTGTATAAGATGTATGAGATCTATATGAAGAAAACTACAAAACTCTGATGAGCGGAAAAAATAACTAAATAACTGGAGAGATATTCCATGTCTATGGATAGGAAGACAATATTGTCAAGATGTTAATTCCAGGCATTTAATAACATCCAATTCCAATGACATTGCAGAAGCAAACTGGCTTCAGTCCTCCCCAACCCTCCCCCAACCCCAGAAAACCAAAAACCAATATATAGCACAAGATTATAACTAGCAATATCACAGAACTCAAACATAAGGATAAGACAGGTCCCACAGTTACAGAAAAGTGAAAAAATTCTGAGCAGACAGTAAGAGAATCAGACTCCCACATCCACAATGCTCCTACCCACAACCTACTGACACCAAGTGTGCAAAAAATGTCTCCCACCCCCAGTTATATTTCTACCCTGGAAAAATGATACTGAGTTAGACAACCAGCTTCCCCACCATCTTGGGTTGGTGGGGAGCAAAAAAAAGAGACCTGTCTTTGCTTTAACTCGTGGGAAGCATCAGGAGTGCCAGAAAGGAGAAATATTCCTGAGAATAATCAAAGTAGGGAGACAGAACTACCAACCTCTAGCCCTAGAAACTCTGCTCTGTAACTTGATCAAAGGAGATGCCAGATCAGAGTGACTGTTCAGTAGCACCACACTATAGGAGGTTTGTTACACAAGTCCCTGGACGCAAACTTCTAGCCAGCCTTCCCACACTATGTGATAGCACAACTAGAACCTCCCCAATTTGGGACAGAAGTACTCTGATTATTTACTATACTGGAACTAAGACAAACTTGGGCATAAGATGCCATCTAGTGCTAAGAAGGAGGAAGTGACCAAGCAGAAAGTAAAAACAATCAACAGATAAATTACAAAAAAAATCTCAAGGCAAACATAGTCAATAAAAAACAAACCAAGCCAAACAGAGAAAACTGGAATAACTAATCTTTCAATGAATACACAAATGTACATCCACAAGAAACAACGGCAAACAAAACCAATACCTCCCAAAACAGACAAAGCAAGAGACCAGTAATTGATCCAAAGAAGATAGTGATATGTGAACTCTGACCAACAATTCAAAAACAAAACAAAACAAAAAAACAATTTTAAGGAAACTTAATGATCTCTAACATAATACAGAAAAGCAATTCAGAAATTTGTCAGAGACATTTAATGGAGATTAAAATAATGGGTACAGTGGCTCACGCCTATAATCCCAGCACTTTGGGAGGCTGAGGTGGGCGGATCAACTGAGGTCAGGGGTTCAAGACCAGCCTGGCCAACATGGTGAAATCCCATCTCTACTAAAAACACAAAAATTAGCCAGGCATGGTGGCAGGTGCCTGTAATCCCAGTTACTCAGGAGGCTAAGGCAGGAGAATCACTTGAACCTGGGAGGCAGAGGATGCAGTGAGCTGAGATTGCGCTACTGCAGGCCAGCCTGGATGACAGAGCAAGACTCTGTCTTGAAAAATAATAATAATAATGTAAAAAAAATCAAACAGAAATCTTGGAACTGAGAAATCCATTTGTTTAACTGAAAAGCTCATTAGGGACACTCAACAGCAGAATGAATCAAGCAGAGGAAAGAATCAGTGATCTTGAAAACAAGCTGTTGAGGGTCACAGAGCAAGATAGCCTAAATAGAAGGCTCCACTGATCAGAAACACAAAATTTATCAAATATCTACACAGACACAAAAAAAGCACCTTCATAAGAACCAAAAATCAAGTGAGCACTCACAGTACCTGGTTTTAACTTCATATGGCTGAAAGAGGCACTTAAGAGGGTAGGAAAAATGTCTTGAATTGCTGATGCCACCCCTCCCCCATTTCCTGGCAGCAGCCATTTGGCATGGAGAGAGAATCTGTGCGCTTAAGAGAGGGCGAGTGCAGCAATTGTGAGACACTGTGTTGAACTCAGTGCTGCCCTATCAGAGCAGAAAACAACACCGGACTGAACTCAGCTGATACCCACCCACAGAGGGAGTATTAAAACCAGCCCTAGCCAGAAGGGAATCACCCATCCCAATGGTCAGAATGTGAGTTCTGGCAAGCCTCACCACCACAGGCTAAAGTGCTCTAGGGCTGTAAATAAACTTAAAAGGTAGCCTAGGCAATAAAGAGTGTAACTTCTACACGAGACCTACTCTTGAACTAGACTCAGAGCCAGTGGACGTGGAAGAGGGTGGCACACAACCTATTAAGATAACAGCTGGAGTGGTTAAGGGAGTGCTTGTGCCACCTCTCTCCTACCCCCAGGCTGTATAGCCCACAGCCCCCAAAAAAGACCCTTTTCTTCCACCTGAGGAGAGGAGAAAGAAGACTAAGAAGACATTGTCTTGCATATTGGATATCAGCTCGCCACAGTAGGATAGGACACCAATCAGAGTTGCGAGGCCCCCTTTCCAGACCCCAGCGCACAGACAATATTTCTAGACACACTATGAACCAGAAGGGAACCTTGCCTTGAAGGAAAGGAACAATCCCCTGCTGACTAAAGAGCCCTTGGTCCCTGAATAACCAGCAGTAATATCCACATAATACACTGTGGACCTTGGGTGAGACTCCAAGACTTGCTGGCTTCAGGTGAGACTCAGCACATTTCCAGCTGTGGCGACTACAGGACAAAGTTCCTCCTGCCTGAGAAAAGCAGAGGTAAATTAAAAGGAGCTCTGTCTTGTACCTTAGCTCAGCCACAGGGTGGTACAGCAACAGTTGGGCTCTAGCAGTCTGCAATTTCAGGCCTTGGTTCTTGAATGGCTTTTCTGAACCTGCCTTGAGACACAGGGGAGCCCACTGCCCTGAGGAGTGAGTCCTAGGCATAGCAGCATTCACCATGAGCTGACTGAAGAGCCCTTGGGCCTTAAGAGAACATTGACAGTAGCCTGGCAGTACTTCTCATGGGCCTATGGTGGTGGCCACAGGGTGAGGTTCCTCTACCTGTGGAAAGGTGAGGGAAGAGTGGGAAGAATTGCAGTTCATGTTTAGCACCAGCTTAGCCTCAGTACTAGAGAACACTGGACAGAACTCTAGTCCCTGGATCCCAGATGGCACCTCTGGACTCACCCGGGGCCTAAGGGAACTCACTGCCCCGAAGGGAAGGACACAAGCATGGCTGGCTTTGCCAGCTTCTGATTGTAGAGTCCAAGGGCCCTGAGCAAATATAGCCAATAGCTAGGCAGTGGTTACAGTGGGCTTTGGGTGAGACCCAGTGCTGTGCTGGCTTCAGGTCCACCCAGCGCAGTCCCAGTGGTGGTGGTTACAGAGGTGCTTGTATCACCATATCTCCAGCTTCAGGCAGCTCAGAACAGAGTGAGAGACTCATTTGTCTGAGAGAAAGTAAGGGAAGTAAGCAAGTATCTCTGCCCGGTAATCCAGAGAATTGTACTGGATCTTATCCAAGACCACCAAGGCAATATCTCTACAAGTCTGCAGGAAGCAGTGTTACTGAGCTTGGGGTGTCCCCTAATGCAGATACGACTCTGATCACACCACCCAAGTCCATTCAAATACCTGGAAAGTTAGGATGGGTACAAACAAGCCCAGACTAAGACTACAGTAAATACTAACTCTTCAATACCCAGACACAGACAAATACCAAAATGCATTAAGATCATCCAGGAAAACATGACCTCACCAAACAAACTAAATAAGGCACCAGGAAACAATCCTGGAGAAACAAACACTTGTGACTTTGCAGACAGAGAATTTTAAACAGCTGTGTTGAGGAAACAAACAAACAAAAAATAAATAAAACAGAAGGAATTCAGAATCCTATCAGATAAATTTAACAAAGACACTGGTATAATTTAAACGAATCAAGCAGAAATTTTGGAGCTGAAAGATGCAACTGACATACTGAAGAATGTGTCAGTCTTTTAATAGCAGAATTGAACAAGAAGAAAACAGAATTGGTGAGCTTGAAGACAGGCTATTTGAAAACGCACAGTCAGAGAAGATAAAACAGAAAATAATAAAAAATAATGAAGTACACCTGCAGGATCCAGACAATAGCCTCAGAAAGGGGAATCTAAGAGTTGTTGGCCTTAAAGAGAAGGGGGAGAAAGAGATAGGGATAGAAAGTTTATTCAAAGGGATAATAACAGGAAACTTTCCAAACCTAGAGAAAGATATCAATATTTAAGTACATGAAAGTTATAGGACACCAAACAGATTTAACCCAAAGACTACCTCAAGACATCCAATAATAAAATTCCCAATGATCAATGTTAAAGAAATGATCTGAAAAGCAGCAAGAGAAAAGAAACAAATAACATACAATGGAATTCCACTATGTCTGGCAGCAGACTTTTCAGTGGAAAATTTATAGGCCAGGAGAGAGCAGCATGACATATTTAAAGTACTGAAGGAAAAAAACTTCTACCCTAGAATAGTATATCCAGTGAAAACATCCTTCAAACATGAAGGAGAAATAACGACTTTCCCAGACAAACAAAAGCTGAAGGATTTCATCACCACCAGACTGTCCTACAAGAAATACTAAAGTGAGTATTTCAATAAATAAAAAAAGGATGCTAATGAGAAGAAATCATCTGAAGGCACAAAACTCACTGGTCATGGTAAGTACGCAGAAAAACACAGAATATTACAACACAGTAACTGTGGTGTGTAAACTACTCTTAAGCAGAAAGACTAAAAAATGAACCAATTAAAAACAATAACTATAACATATTTCTGTTCAGATCTGTATTATGTCTTTTCTTCTACTAATTTTGGATTTAGTTTGCTCTTTTCTAGTTCTTTAAGATGCATTGTTAGGTTCCTTATTTGAAGTTTTTCTTCTTTTTTTCATGTGGGCATTTATAGCTATAAGCTTTCCTCTTAAGTACTGCTTTCACAGTATTGCATAGGTTTTGGTATGTTATATTTCCATTATCATTTGTTTCAAGAAAAAAATACAAAAGATTAGTGAGACAAAAATATGTTTTAAAAAAATAAAATTGACAAACCTTTAGTCAGACTTACTAAGAAAGAAAGAGAGAAGTCTCAAATAAATCAGAGATGAAAAGGGAGACATTACAACTGATACCACAGTCATTTAAAGAATCATTAGTGACTACTATAAGCAATGATATGCCAAAGAAATTTTTCAATTTCCTTCTTAATTTCTTCATTGACCTACTGGTCATTTAGAAGCATGTTTTTTAATTTCCATGTGTTTTTGTAGTTTCTAAAATTCCTCTTATTGATTTCTAACTACATTGTGGTCAGAGAAGATACTTCATATTATTTCAGTTTTTTGAACCTGGAAAATCTAGAAGAAATGAATAAATTCCTAGAAACATCCAGCCTACCAAAATTGAGACCCAGTGCTGTGCTGATTGAACTATGAAGAAATCCGAAACCTGAACAGGTAAATAACAAGCAACAAGATCAAAGCCATAAAAGAAGTCTCTCACTTTAAAAAAGCCTGGGCCCCAGTGCCTTCATTGCTAAAACAAACATTTAAACAAGAACTAATATCAGTCCTACTCAAAGTATTCCAAAAAATAATAGGAGGAGGAAATGCTTAATACTTCCAAACCCATTCTGTGAGGCCATTATTACCCTCATACCAAACCATAAAAAGACACTTCAGAAAAAAAAAAAAAAAAGGAAACTATATGCCAATATCTCTGATGAATATTGATGAAAAATATCCTCAACAAAATACTAGAAAACCAAATTCAACAACACATTGAAAAGCTCATTCATCATAAGCAAGCAGAATTTATCTCAGGGATTCAAGAATGATTCAACATGTGCAAATCCATCAATTTGATACATCATGTCAACAGAATGAAGGACAAAAATCATATGATTATTTCAACTGATACTGGAAAAGCATTTGGTAGAATTCAACCTCCCTTGAGGATAAAAATCCTCAAAAAACTAAGTATAGAATGAGCATACCTCAACATAGTAAAAGCTATATATGTCAGACTCATAGCTAGTATCATAGTGCAAGAGGAGAAACTGAAAGCCTATCGAGGATGCCCACTTTCACCATTGTTATTCAACACAGTACTGGAAATCCTGGCTATGGCAATCAGACAAGAGAAACATATAAAGGGCATTGGCAAGACTGAATCAGAAAGAAATTGAATCCCTGAACAGACCAATAATAAGCTATGAAATTGAGGCAAAAATAAACAGCCTACCAAACAAAAAAAAAGCCCAGGACCAGATGGATTCACAGCTGAATTCTACCAGATGTACAAAGAGCTGGACCATTCCTACTGAAACTACTCCAAAAAATGAGGAGGAGGGACTCTTCCCTAACTCATTCTACAAGACCAGCATGATCCCAATAGCAAAACCTGGCAGAGAAACAACAAAAAAGAAAATTTCAGGCCGATATCCCTGATGAGCAATGATGCATAAATCCTCAACAAAATACTGGCAAATCTAATCCAGCAGCACATCAAAAAGCTTTTCTACCATGATCAAGTAGGCTTTATCACTGGGATGCAAGACTGGTTCAACATATACAAGTCAATAAATGTGATTCATCACATAAACAGGACTAAAGACAAAATCACATGATTACCTCAATAGATTCAGAAAAGACTTGTGATAAAATTCAAATCTCTTCATGTTAAAAAATTCCCAATAAACTACTTACTGGAAAAACATACCTCCAAATAATAAGAGCCATCTATGACAAACCCACAGCCAACATCATATTGAATGGGCAGAAGTTGGAAGTATTCCCCTTAAAAACTGGCATAGAACAAGGATGTCCTTTCTCACCACTCCTATTCAACATAGTATTGGAAGTCCTGGCCAAGGTAATTATGAAAGAGAAAGAAATAAAGGTGTTCAAATAGAAAGAGAATAAGTCAAAATAGCCCTGTTTGCAGAAGACCTGATCCTATATCTAGAAAACCCCATTATCTCAGCCCAAAAGCTTAAGTTGATTAACAAACTCACCAAAGTCTGAGAATACAAAACTAATGTGCAAAAATCACTACCATATCTATACACCAGTAATGGTCAAGCCGAGAGCCAAATTAAAAATGAACTCACATTCACAACTGCCACAAAAAGGATAAAATACCTACAAACACAGCTAGCCAGAGAGGTGAAAGATCTCTACAAGAAAAACTATAAACCACTGCTAAAGGAAATCAGAGATGATACAAACAAATGGAAAGCATTCCATGTTCATGGATAGGAAGAATCAATATTGTTAAAATGGCCATACTGCCCAAAGCAATTTACAGATTCAACGCTATTCCTATCAAACTATCATTTAGATACTTCATAGAACTGGAAAAAAATGATTTTAAAATTCATATGAAACCAAAAAAGAGCCCAAGTACCCAAGGCAATACTAAGCAAAAAGAACAAAGCTGGAGGCATCATGCTACCCAACTTCAAATTATACTATAGGGCTACAGTAACCAAAACAGCATGGTACTGATACAAAAAAAAAACCAAACAGACACATAGGCCAATGGAACAGAATAGAGAACCCAGAAATAAGATTGCACACCTGCAACTGCTGATCTTCCAGGAACCTGACAAAAACAAGTAATGAGGAAATGATTCCCTATTCAGCAAAAGGAGCTGGGAGAACTGGCTAGCCATATGCAGAAGATTGAACCTGGACCCCTTTCTTACACCATAGACAAATATTAATTCAAGATGAATTGAGGACTTAAATGTAAAACCCAAAAGTATAAAAACTCTGGAAGACAACGTAGACAATACCATTCAGGACATAGGCATGGGCAAAGATTTCATAATGATGATGCCAAAAGCAATTGCAACAAAAGCAAAAATTAACAAATGGGATTTAATTAAACTAAAGAACTCTGCACACCAAAATAAAGAGTTATGTTCTTTCACAGAAACAACTATGTTGTTACTATCAACATAGTAAACAAACAACCTACAGAATGGGAGAAAATATTTACAAATTTTGTATCTGACAAAGGTCTAATATCCAGAATCTATACAGTACTTCAACAAATTTACATGAGGAAAACAACCCCATTAAAAAGTGGGTAAGGGGGGCGGAGCAAGATGGCCGAATAGGAACAGCTGCAGTCTCCAACTCCCAGCGCAAAGGACACAGAAGACCGGTGATTTCTGCATTTTGAACTGAGGT
>NW_012122265.1:5465014-5489590 GCF_000951035.1 Colobus angolensis palliatus | reverse complement strand
ACCAACATGGCACAAGTATACATATGTAACAAACCTGCATGTTATGCACATGTACCCTAGAACTTAAAGTATAATAAAAAAAAAAAAAAAAAGTGGGTAAAGGACATGAACAGACACTTTTCAAGAGAAGACATACATGCAGCCAACAATTAGATGAAATAAAAAAGTCCAACATCACTAATCATTAGAGAAAAGAAAATCAAAACCACAATGAGATATCATCTCACACCAGTCAGAATAGCTGTTATTGAAATGTCCAAAAATAGCAGATGCTGGTGAGGTTATAGAGAAAAAGGAGCAGTTTTACACCACTGGTGGGAGTATGAATTGGTTCAACCATTGTGGAAGACAGTGTGGCAATTCTTCAAAGACCTAAAGACAGAAGTATCATTTGACCCAGCAATCCCATTATTGGGTATATACCCAAAGGAATATAAATTGTTCTATTGTAAACACACATGCACATGTATATTCATTGTAGCACCATTCACAATAGCAAATACATGAAATCAACCTAAATGCCCATTGATAACAGACTGGATAAAGAAAATGTGGTACATACACACCATGGAATACTATGCAGCCATAAAAATGAATGAGATCATGTCCTTTGCAGCAACATGGATGGATCTGGAGGCTTTATCCTTAGCAAACTAATGCAGCAACAGAAAACCAAGTCACATATTCTCACATATAAGTGGGAGCTAAATGATGAGAATATATGGATGCATAAAGGGGAACAACACACACTGGGGCTTATTGGAGGGTGGAAGGTGGGAGGAGAGAGAGAATCATGAAAAATAACTAATGGGTACTAGGCTTAATACAATGGTGATAAAATAATCTGTACAACGAACCCCTATGACACAAATTTACCTATGTAACAAATCTGCACATGTACCCTTAACTTAAAATAAAAGTTAAAAAATAAAATTAAAAAAAATTAAAAGAAAGCAAGGGTATCCAAATGGAAAGAAAGAAGTCAAATTATTCTTCTTTGCAGTTGATATGATCTTATATTTAGGAAAACCTAGGCTCTACCAAAAAACTATTAGAACTTATAAACAAATTCAATAAAGTTGCAGGATACAAACTTAACAGACAAGAATCAGTAGCATATCTATATGTGTAGAGCAAACAATCTGAAAAATAAATCAGGAAAGTAATTCCATTTATAATAGCTATAAGTAAAATATCTAGAAATTAACCAAAGAATTGAAAGATATCTACAATGAAAATTATAAAATACAGATGCAGGAAATTGAAGCAGACAAAAAAAGTAAAGATATTACATGTTCATAGATTGGAAGAATCAATATTGTTAAACTGTCCATACTACCCAAAATAATCTACAGATTTAATTCAATCCCTATCAAATTACCAATGACATTCTTGCCAGAAATAGAAAAATTATCCTAACATTTATATAGAACCACAACAGACCCCAAATAGCCAAAGGTATCCTAAGCAAAAAGAACAAAACTAGAAGAATCACATTACCTGACTTTAAATTATATGACAGAGGTATGGTAACCAAAACAAAATGGTATTATACAAAAACAGACACATAGATCAGTGGAACAGAATAGAAAACCCAGAGATAAATCCATGCATCTATAGTGAACTCATTTTTGACAAAGGTGCCAAGAAAGTACATAGGGGAAAGGAAAGTCTCTTCAATAAATGGTGTTGGGAAAACTGAATATCCATATGCAATGGAACGAAACTACACCCCTCTTACCATATACAAAGATCAAGTCAAAGTGGATTAACGACTTAAATCTAGGACCTCAAAGTTTAAAACCACTAAAAGAGAACACTGTAGAATCTCTCCAGGACATTGTACTGAGCAAAGATTTCTTGAGTAATACCCCATAAGCACAGGCAACCAAAACACAAATAGACAAATGGGATCACACCAAGCTAAAAAGTTTCTCCACAGCAAAGGAAACAATCAACAAAATGAAGAGATGACCTACAGAATTCAAAAAAAATTGCAAACTATTCATCTGATAAAGAATTAATAACCAGAATATATAAGGAGGTAAACAACTTTATGGGAAAAATATATAATAATCTCATTGAAAAATGGGTAAAAGGTCTATATAAACATTTCTCAAAAGAGGAAACAAATGGCAAAGAGGTATATAGAAAGGTGCTCAAAATCACTGACCATCAGAGAAATGCAAATCAAAACTACAAGGAGATATTATCTCATCCCAGTTAAAATGGCTTTTATCCAAGCCAGGCAATAACAAATACTGGTGAGAATATGGAGAAAATAATTCTTATACACTGTTGGTGGGAATGCAAATTAGTACAACCACTATGCAGAGCAGTTTGGAGATTCCTCAAAAAAAAAAAAAAAAAAAGCTACCATGTGATCCAGTAAGCCTACTGCTGGGGGTATATTCATAATAAAGGACATCAGTATATTGAAATGATTTCTGCTCTCCCATGTCCAGTGCAGCACTATTCACAATAGCCAAGATTTGGAAGCAACCTACGTGTCCATCAACAGATGAATGGAGAGAGAAAATTTGGTCCATATACACAATGGGGTATTACTCAGCCATAAAAAAAGAAAAAAGAAATCCTGTTATTTGTAAAAACATAGAGGAACCAGGAGGTCATTATGTTAAGTGAAATAAGCCAGGCACAGAAAGACAAACATCACATCTTCTCACTTATTTGTGGGAGCTAAAAATTAAAACTATTGAACTCATGGAGACAGAAAGCAGAAGGACGACTAAAGGAGACAAACATTAAAACTATTGAACTCATGAAGATGGAGAAAATAGAAGGATGGCTACCAGAGGCTTGGAAGGGTAATTGTGGGTAGGAGGGATAAGTGTGGATGGCTAAGGTGTACAGAAAATTGAAAGAATAAAACCTAGTATTTGCTAGGACAACAAGGTGACTATAGTCAATAACAATTTAATTGTAAACTTGTAAAACAACTAAAAGAATATAATTGGATTGTTTGTATCACAAAGGATAAATGCTTCATGTGATGGATACCCCATATGCCCTGATGTAATTACTGTGCATTGCATGCCTGTAACAATATATCTCATGTAACCCATAAATATATACACCTAGTATACATCCACAAAAATTAAAAATTTAAAAAACAGGCTATCTGAGAATACATGGTAAGAGTAGAAAAAAGAATAAACAATAAAAAGGAAGAGAAAAGGCTAGGTGACGTAGCTCATGCCTATAATTCCAGCACTTCGGGAGGCCAAGGCAGGTGTAACACTTGAGCTCAGGAGTTTAAGAACTGCCTGGGCAACAGGGTGTAACCCTGTCTCTACAAAAAATATAAAACTTAGCCAGATATGGTGGTATACGCCTGTAGTCCCAGCTACTCAGGATGCTGAGGCAAGAAAATCGCTTGAGCCCAGGAGGCAGAGGTGGTAGTGAGCCAAGATCATGCCACTGCATTCAAGCCTGGGAGACAGAATGAGACTCTGTCTCAAAAAAAAAAAAAAAAAACAGAAAGCCTAAAATATTGTTTAGAAAAATTATCTCAAAAAAAAAAAAAAAAAAAAACAGAAAGCCTAAAATATTGTTTAGAAAAATTATCTCAAAGTACCAGGTCTAAGAATTACTGGTGTTCAAGATGGAGTTGAGCAAGAGCAAGAGCAAGGGGTAGAAAACTTATTCAAAGTAATAATAACAGAAACCTTTCCAAAACCTGGAGAAGATTTAAATATCCAGGTATAGGATGATCAGAGGACACCAAACAAATTTGACCCAAATAAGCCTATCTGAAGGCATAAAATTCAATTCTCAAAGGTCAGTGAAAAACAGAGGATCCTTAAAACAGCAAGAGAAAAGAAGCAAATAACATAAAGGAGCTCCAATTTTTCTGGCAACAGACTTCTTGATAGAAATCACGCAAGCCAGGAAAAAGTGGGACAACATTTTCAAAGTGCTGAAAGAAAGAAAACTGGCATCTAAGAATAGTCTATCTTGCAAAGCTATCATTCAAATATGAAGGAGAGATAGTCATTCCCAGATAAACAAATGATCCCTGAATCTCACTCCTAGGTATATACTGAAAAAAAAGAAATCAGTATATTGAAACGATTTCTCCTCTCCCATGTCCAGTGCAGCACTATTCACAATAGCCAAGATTTGGAAGCAACCTACGTGTCCATCAACAGATGAATGGAGACACACAAATAGAGAATTCACCACCACCACCAAATCCATCTTGTAAGAAATGCTAAGTTCTTCACTAACATGCAAAAAAAAAAAAAAAAAAAAAAAAAAAAAAGAGTGAAGATACAAAACCCACTGGTAACAATAAGTACTTGGAGAAATATACAATACTCTAATACTGTAGCTGTGGTTTACAATCCACTTATAACTCTAGTATAAAGCCCAAAAGAAAAATTATCAAAAACAATAACAGCTACAGTTAAGAGATAGACTAAAAGCATGTAAATTTAGACAACATAATGGCAAATGTTGGAAGGTGATGAAGTTTGTTTCTATTTCTTCATTGTGATCTAACATAAGTTGTCATCTCTTTAAAATAACTTCTTATATCTATAAGATATTTTTGTAAGCCTTATGGTAACCACAATGCAAAAATCTACAATAGCTTCATTAAAAATAAAAGGCAATTATTTAAAATGTACTACAAGAAAAAATCACTTAACCACAAAGGCAGCCAGTAAGAAAGGAAGAGAGGGAAAAAGAAGTTACAAGACAACCAAAAACCAAGCAACTAAATGGCAGTGATAAGTCCTTATCTGTAGTAACAATGAATGTAAATGGACTCAATCATTCAATTAAAATGCACAGAGTGACTGAATGGAGGAAGGAACGAGACCCACCTATAGGCTGTCTACAAGAAACCCACTTCATCTATAAAGACGCAGAGGGAAAGTGAAGGAGTAGATAAAGATATTCCACGCAACTGGAAACCAGAAAAAAAAAAAAGAAAAAAGCTCAGGAATATCTATGTGTACATCAGATAAAAATAGACTACAAATCAAAGACTATAAAAAGAGACAATGAAGGTCACTATATAATAATGAAGGGGACAATTCAAGGAGATGATATAACAATTATAAGCATGTATGCACTAAATAATAGAACTCCAAAGTATATAAAGCAAACATAAGTATATCTAAAGGGAGAGACAGACTGCAATATAACAACAGTAGACGATCTCAACAGCCCACTCGTAGTAATGAATAGAGAGTTCAGAACAAAAATCAACAAAGAAACATTGGTGTTAAGCTATACATTAGACCAAATAGGCCTAATTGACATTTACAGAACATTTCACCCAAGTACTGCAGAGTACACATTCTTTTCATCAACGCATATAACATTCTCCAAAATGGACCACATCTTAGGCCACCAAACAAGTCTCAACAAATTCAAAAAGGTAGCAATCACGTCATGTATCTTTTCTGACAACAATGGAAGAAAACTAGACTTTAATAAGAAGAGGAGCACAAGAAACTAGAAAATCAAGAAAAAAACAAATGCAAAACTAGTAAACACTGACATCAAAAAGCAGAAAGACTTTCAGATAAACCCAGCAATGCACCACAAGAAACTAGAACATCAAGAAAAAATCAAATGCAAAATTAGTAGAAAGAAAGAAAGAAATAATAAAGATCAGAACAGAAATAAATGGCATTGAGATCTGAAAAATTACAGAAAATCAACAAGATGAAAAGTTATTTTTTGGAAAGATAAACAAAATGAAAAAACTCTTAACTGGACTACCGGAAAAAAAAAAAGGTGGGAAGGGGCCAAATAAGTGAAATTGTAAACAGAAAAACTGAGACATAATTGAGAAGACAGAAATGTAAAGAATTATTAGAGACTATTATGAACAACTATATTTCAGCAAATTGGAAAACCTAGAAGAAATTGATAAATTCTGGGACATTCACAACCTACCATGACTGAACCATGAAGAAATAACCTCAACAAACCAATAACATGTAACAAGATGAGGCTGTAATAATGTCTTCCTTCAAAGAAAATCCCGGGACCCGATGGCTTCACTGTGAATGCTGCCAAACATTTAAAGAAGAACTAACACCAATTCTACTCACACTGTTCAAAAAAAAAAAAATTACAGGGAAGGAATACTTCCAAACTAATTCTACAAGGCCAGCATTACCTTGATACCAAAACCAGATAAGGACTCAGTGGGGGGAGAAAAAAACTACCAGCCAATATCCCTGATGAACATATATGCAAAAATCCTCAACAAAATACTAGCAGATCAAATTGAGCAAAACATTAAAAAGATTATTCACCATGATCAAGCAGGATTCATCCCAGAAATGCAAGGATGGATTGACATATGCAAATCAATAAACATGATATATCACATTAACAGAATAAACAAAAATCACAAGATCATTTCAATAGGTGCTGAAAAATCATTTTATCAATGATAATAATTCAACATTCTTTATGATAAAATCTCTCAACCAAACTGGGTATGGAAGGAACATACCTCAAAACAATAAAGGCCATACACAACAAACCCATAGCTAACATTGTATTAAATGGAGGGCAATTGGAAGTTTTTCTTCTGAGATCTAGAACAAGACAACAATACACACTTCTGTTCACCATTATGCTGGAAGTCCTGTACAGGACAGTTAGGGAAGAGAAAGAATTAAAGGCATCCAGCTGGAAACCATCATTCTTAGCAAACTATCACGAGAAGAGAAAACCAAACACCGCATGTTCTCACTCATAGGTGGGAACTGAACAATGAGATCACTTGGACTCGGGAAGGGGAACATCACACACTGGGGCCTATCATGGGGAGGGGGGAGGAGGGAGGGATTGCACTGGGGAGTTATACCTGATATAAATGATGAATTGATGGGTGCTGACGAGTTGATGGGTGCAGCACACCAACATGGCACAAGTATACATATGTAACAAACCTGCACGTTATGCACATGTACCCTAGAACTTAAAGTATAATAAAAAAAAAAAAAAAAGAATTAAAGGCATCCAAATCAGAAAGCAAAAAGTCAAATTAGCTTTGTTATAGACATGATCCTATACTTAGGAAAACCTAAAAATCACCAAAAAACTGTTAGGATAAACAAATTCGGCAAAGTTACAGGATACAAAATCAACCTACACAAATCAGTAACATTTATATACACCAATAGCAAAAATAAAATCAAAAAGAAATCAAGAAACAATGTAATACAATAGCTAAAAAGAATATTAAAAAATTAAAAGAAATTTAACCAAAACATGAAATTTCTATCTAAAGAAAATTTTAAAACATTGAATTTGAAAGTTGAAAAAGAACCAAAAAAAAATGGAAAGACATTCCATGATCATGAACTGGAAGAATTGATACTGTTAAAATGACCATACTACCCAAAGCAATTTACAGGTTCAATTCAATCCCTATCAAAATACCAATGACATTCATCACACAAATAGAAAGAACCCTAAAATTTATAATGGAGCCACAAAAGACCCTAAAAGGCTAAATCAACCTTGAGCAAAAAGAACAGATGGAGGCATCATACTTCCTGACTTCAAAATATACTGCAAAGTTCTAGAAACCAAATCAGCATGGTCCTGGCATGAAAATAGACACATAAACCAATGGAACAGAATAGAGAACCTAGATATAAATCCATGCATTTACTACCAAATAATTGTTTACAAAGATACCAAGAATACACAACGGGAAAAGGACAGTATCTTCAATAAATGGTGCTGGGAAAACTGGATATCCGGATGCAGAAGACTAAAACCAGACCTCCATCTCTCACCATAAAAAAAAAAAATATATCAAAATGGATTAAAGACTTAAATGTAAGACCTGAAACTATGAAACTACTAGAATAAAACTTTGAGAAAACACTCCAGAACATTGATCTGGGCAAAAATACTTGTGTATGACTTCAAAAGCATAGACAACCAAAGCAAAAATGTACAAATGAAATCAAACTTAAAAGCTTCTTCCCAGCAAAGAAAATAATCAACAAAGTGATGAGACAGCCCACAGAAAGGAAGAAAATATTTGAAGGCTATCCATCTAACCAGGATTTAACAACCACAATACATAAAGAGTTTAAACAACTCAATAGCAAATAATCCAATCTAAAAATGGGCAAAAGATCTGAATAAACACTTCTCAGAGAAGATATGGAAATGGCCAAAAGATATATGAGAAAATGCTCAGCATCACTAATCAGGGAAATGTGAATCAAAACCACAATGTGATATCATCTTACCCCAGGTAAAATGGCTTTTATCAAAAAGACAAGAAATAGATGCTGGTGAAGATATGGAGAAAAATGAACTCCTATACTATATTGGTGGGATCGTAAATTAGTACAGCCACTATGGAGAACAGTATGGAGGTTCCCCCAAAAATTAAAAATAGAACTACCATATGATCCAGCAATTCCACTACTGTGTACATATCTGAAAGAAAGGAAATGAATGTATCAAGAAGATATCTGCACTCCCATGATTATTGCAGCACTATCTACAATAGCCAAAATGTGGAATCAACCTAAGTGCCCACCAAAGATTGAATAGGACTGGGCATGGTGGTTCACACCTGTAATCACAGCAGTTTGGAAGGCCAAGGCAGGTGGATTGTTTGAGGCCAAGAGTTTGAGGCCAGCCTAGCCAACATGTCAAAGCCCCATCTCTACGAAAGTTAGCCAGGCATGATGGTGCATGCCTGTAATTCCACCTACTTGGGAGGCTGAGACATGAGAATCACTTGAACTTGTGAGGAAAAGGTTGCAGTGAGCTGAGACCATGCCACTGCACTCCAGCCTGGGTGACAGAGTGAGAATCTCTCTCAAAAAAAAAAAAAAAAAAAATTAATGGATTTTTTTAACATTATACGTGCACGCACGCACACACACACACACACACGGGAATATTATTCTGCCATAAAAAATAATGAAATGATGACATCTGCAGCAACATGGATGCAACTGGAGGTCACTATGTTAAATGAAATAAGGCAAGCAAAGAAAGACAAATATTGCATATTCTCACTCACATGTGGCTGCTTAAAAATGTGGATCTCAGGAAGAGAGTAGAATAGTGGTTATCAGAGCACTGGAAAGGTAGCAGGGAAGGGGAGATAAAGAGAGGTTAATTAATGAGTACAAATGTATCAATGCAAGTTCATCAATTATAACAAATATACCACCCTGGTTGGGGATGTTGATAATGAGATGGCTATGCATGTGTAGGGACTGGAAGTACACAGGAAATCTCTACACATTCCATTTGATTTTGCTGTAAACCTAAAACTGTTCTTAAAAAAGGTCTGCATTGTGAAAAAAAATGTTAACAGTAAAAATGTGTAAAAGTCTAGTAGACTGCTTTAAACACCACAATTTCATTGATTATAAATATGGGTAATCTCACTTAGAAGGTAGTGAAGATAGTGACATGAAATATCCCCCATTATTACTTATGGCATAATTATTAAACCTGCATATTAACATTGCATAATTTATGACACACCTTGAGGTAATCTGATGACCTTAAAAACAGTGAATAACCTGTAAATACCTTCATTCATGCCAGGCACTATTCTTGGTATTAGACATATCACAGACAAAAAATCTTTACTCTCATGGAATGAGGAGAAACATACAATAAACAAAGTGATTAATTGAAATGTATCCTCTATTAGAAGCTAGTAAGTGCTATGAATAGAAGCTAAACAAGAAAGGCAACTACAGTGCCAAGGTAGAGGGTATTGTTTGAAATAAGGTCTTCTGAGGAAGCCACTCCAAGGTGACATTTAAGCAAGAAAAGCTAGCTGCGTCAATATGTGGGAGAAGAGCTTCCTAGGCAAATGAAATAGCAAAAGCATAGACTTCAAGTTGATAATATACCTGTTGTGATTAAGAAATATAAAGAAGACTGACAAACAGCTGCAGCAAAATAAGTATGTTACAAGACAGTAGTAGATGAAATAAACAAAAAAAGTAATGGAGACTTATATCAGATAGGGTTTGATAGACTACAGAAGACTTTGATTTCTACTCTGAAAAAGCTCAGGATACACCAGTTTTTAATTTAAAAAATGACATTATCTGACTTTTTAAGATTTATCTGGAAACAATGGCAGAAATGGTCTATAGAAAGGAAAGGGCAGAAAAAGAGAAAGCGTTTGACAAGGTATTATAATAATCCAGAAAAGAGACAGAGGTGCTTAGAGCAGATTGATAGAGTGGAGGTGACACAAAGTAGACAGGTTTTAGATACTTTTGGAAAGCAGAGCCAACGGGAGCTGCTAGCAAATTTGTAACAGGGTTCAAAGAAGGCTGTAAGAGTTCAAAGAAGTCAAGAATGACACCTATTTTTGACTTGAGTAACTGAAAGGATGAAGAAGATGGAGTTGCATTAACTAAGAAAGGCACATCTACAGAAGAGAACATTTTGTCAGGAAATCAGAAGTTTATTTTGGACTTACTAAATATCAAAGTCAAGATGTCAATTAAACATTTGGTTAATCGGTCTGGATTGGAGGGGAGATGTCTAGGTTGAATATATGCTTTTGGAGTCAGCAAATATGAAGTCAGAATTTGGATGACATCACTAAGGGAGTAAATATAGATAAAGAAACAATAACTGATTCCGAGATGGTCCAACATTTAGAGGTTAGATAGATAAGAAGCAACCAGCAAAAAATATCAAGAAGCAGCAGCCAGTGTGACTGGAAGAAAACCAGGAAAACCAAGTGAAGAAAGTGTTTCAGAGAGAAAGGAGGATCATTTGTGTCAAATGCTGCTGATACAAAAAGTACTGAGAAGTGACCATTGACTTTAGCATCATGGAAATCACTGAAAACCCTGAAAAGAGCACCTAAAACCTTCATCTCAGTTTAAATGTGTTCATTTTTCCTGCATCTAAGATCTTAGGAATCATGTATCAGTGAAGGAATCCACGGCAGAATAAAGAAAAGTCGTAGGTAGGTAGGTGTGAATGAAAGTACATCTGACTTTCCTCTGGGTCAATATTTACCAAACTGTATTCTGTGATATCTCAGCTCCTCAGGATACTTACAGATTCTACATAATTTTTCAGTCAAGTTTGAAAAACAACAAGTTAAGCAAGAGTTAATGTATTTTCTTTATTCACCAACTTCTCTGCATTAATGTACTAAAATATGAATCTCCAAACCAGGGATAACTAATAAACAATGTTTTGCAAATTCTTTTGGAAATAGAAACATTTTCATACAAAACACCTAGTGGTAATAATGTTTTGTAAAAGCTGCTTTGAGAAAGGTTACCCTGAGCCTCACAACTAATTCAATTCCTTGCCAAAAAAGAAAATATTTAAGCTACTCTATGTAAACTGGATTTTGAATTCTTTCAGTACTTTACTAAAATTTACCCTAGCTACCCTGCACCAATAATGTGTCAAGTACTTGAAATACAGTACTCCTTCAGGAGCCTGAGGCTCCCAAGCAAATCTAACTTTGTAACAAGATTTATTTATTTATTTATTTATTTATTTATTTATTTTGTCTTTTTTTAAATTGACAAATGAAAATTTCATAAACTTAACATGTTGAAATAAGTATCCCTTGTGAGATGACTAAATGAAGCTATTTCACGTATGCATCAAAACAAGTTTTAAAGAATTTAAGAGAACTGAAATCATGTCAAGTATCTTTTATGATCACAATGGTATGAAACTATAAATCAATAGCAGAAGAAATATTGGGAAATTCACAATATGCCAAATTAAACAACATACTCCTAAACAGCCAATGGTCACAGAAGAAATCAAAAGGAAATAAAAACTTTATGACAAACACAGAAGCACAACATACTAAAACTTATAGGATCCAGTGAAAGCAGTCCTCACAGGGAAACTTACAGCAATAAACATCTATATAAAAAAAATAAAGATCTCAAATAAGCAGCCTAATTCATACCTCAAGGAACTAGAAAAAGAAGAACAAACTAAACCCAAAGTTAGCAGAAGGAAGAATATAGCAAAGATCACAGAAGAAAAAAATGAAATAGACTATGAAAACAATTTTAAAATTCAATAAAACTATGAAGTTTTTTAAATAAACAAAATCAACATATAGCTAGCTAGACTAAGAAAAAAAGACTCAAATAAATAAAATCAGAAACGAAAGTGGAAACATTACACCTCACACCACAGAAATACAAAGAAGAATAATAAACAATTATGAAAAATTATGCAACAAAAATTATATAATCTAGAAGAAATTGATAAATTCCTGCACATATATAACCTACCAAGACTGAATCATGAAAGAAAACCAGAAGAGATCAATGATTAGTAAGAATACTGAATGAATAATAAAAAGTCTCCATTCAAATAAGAGCCCAGGACTGGACAGCATCATAGCTGAATTCTACCAAACATTTAAAAAAGGACAAATCGCAATCCTTCTCAAACTCTTCCAAAAAATTAAGGAAGAGGGAATACTTTTAAACTCCTTTTACAAAGCTAGGATTACCCTGATAACAAAGCCAGACAAGGATACTACAAAAAAAGACAATTATAGGTCAATATCCCCAATGAACATTGACATAAAATCCTTAGCAACATACCAGCAAACTGAATTCAACTATATATTAGTAGAATCATTCACCAAGAATAAGTGAGATTTATTCCTGAGATGCAAGAATGGTTAATATACGCAAATTAATAAATATGATTCATCACATTAACAAAATGAAGGATAAAAACCATATGATCATATCTATAGATGCAGAGAAAGCATCTGACAAAATTCAACACGCTTTCATGATAGAGTTTCTATCATGAAACTCTATCAGATATAACTCTCAACAGAAGAGTTATAGAGGAAATGTACCTCAACACAGTAAAAACCATATATGACGAACCCACAGCTAACACCATATTCAATGATGAAAAGTCTAAAACTTTTCCTCTAAAATCAGGGAAAAGACAAAGATGTCCACTTTCACCACTTCTTTTCAACATAATTTTGGAAGTTATAGACAGAGCAATTAGGCAGAGAAAAAAATGAAAGGCATCCTAATAAGAAAGTAGAAAGTGATATTGTCTCTGTTTGCTGATGACTTGTTCCTACATATATATATAAAAAAAAAAAAACCCTAAAGATTTCACCAAAAAAACTGTTAGAACTGATAAAAAAATAAACTGATCAAAGTTGCAGGATATAAGATCAACAAACAAAAATCAGTAGCATTTCTATACACTAATAAAGAGATAATTAAAAAGTAAATTTAAAAAATCCCATTTACAATAACAATAAAAAATAAAATACTTAGTATAAATTTAACTAAGGAGGTACAAGACATGTATACTGAAAACCATAAAACATTGATGAAAGAAACTGAAGAAAACAAAAATAAGTGCAAATACCTCCCATGTTCATGGATTGGAGGAATTAATTTTGTTAAAATGTCCAGACTACCCAAAGTGACCTACAGAATCAATGCAATCTCTATCAAACTCCAATATCATTCTGCACAGAAACAGAAAAGATAATCCATAAATTCATATGGAATCACAAAAGACCTTGATAAACAAAATAATCTTGAACAAAAAGAATAAAGCTGGAGGCATCACACTACCTGACTTCAAAATATATTACAAAACAGTTGTAATCAAAACAGCATGGCGCTGGCATAAAAACAGACATGTGGACCAATGGGACACAACAGAGAACCTAGATATAAACACATAAATATATATTGTGTTTTACCAAGATGACAAGATCATAGGAAACCAAGGGGTTAATCTGATCAGGTCTGCCAAACAGCCTACTCTGCTTGGTTTGGGTCACCTTTTTTTTTTTTTTTTTTTCATTTTATTTTTCTATGAAGCTTAAGGCCACAGTAGCTAAAGGTCACATTGCTGAATACTGAAACTTTCACTGACTACCTTATAGATAACATTTATAAGTCACCATGGTAATAGCTGCTTCAGTTGTTTTTCAGTAACTTGGGGTAGCTCCTGTCAGATTCAAAGTGGTTGAGATGGGTGATCCTTCAACTGTGCCTGTGCAAGTGCCCAAGAGGTGACTTTTTGATGTCTGAGAGCCAAAAACTCCACCCTCAGATCATGCTAACACTGCTATTTTCTGTACATATGTCCTGTGAAATGCCATATGATATGGTTTGGCTATGTCCCCACCCAAATCTCATCTTGAATTGTAGTGCCCATAATCCTCATGTGTTGTTGGAGGGAGCCAGTGGGAGGTAACTGAATCATAAGGGTGGTTACCTCTATGCTGTTCTCATGACAGTGAGTGAGTTCTCACAAGATCTGACGTTTTTGTTTTTTGTTTTGAGACAGAGTCTCATTCTGTCACCCAGGCTGGAGTGCAGTGGCACGATCTCGCCCCACTGCAACTTCTACCACCCAGGTTCAAGCAATTCTCCTGCCTCAGTCTACCAAGTAGCTGGGATTACAGGTCCCTGCCACCGCACCTGGCTAATTTTTTGTAGTTTTTAGTAGAGATGGGGTTTCACCATCTTGGCCAAGCTGGTCTTGAACTCCTGACCTCGTGATCCACCCACCTCAGCCTCCCAAAGTGCTTGGACTACAGGTAGGAGCCACCATGCCTGGCCGATGTGATGGTTTTATAAGGGACTATTCCCCTACTTTGCTCTACACTTCTCCTTGCTGCAGCCATATGAAGGACATGTTTGCTTCCTCTTCTGCCATGATTTTAAGTTTCCTGAGGCATCCCCAGAATCACAGAACTGTGAGTCAATTAAATATCTTTCCTTTATAAATTATCCAGTCTCAGGTACGTCTTTATCAGCAGAGTGAGAACAGACTAACATACCATGAATCCCGACTACACTTGTGAAGAACAAGCCTGTTACTACTTCATTTTTCCTCACTGCCAATCACCTTTCCCCAGGCTTTACACCACCTGCTTCTCTAACCCATAAATATCCCTAAGCCTTATCTTCAGCGAAGTGGATCTGAGAGTTTTCTTCCACCTCCTTGCTCAGTAGCCCTGTGAATAAACCTTTTTTCTCTTGCAGAAAAACCATTGTCACAGTTGTTTATTTACTGTGCACAGGCAGAATGAACTTGAACCTGGCTGATAACACATACACAATGGGGAAAGAATAATCTATTCAATAAATGAAGCTGAGAAAACTAGTTGTCCATATGCAGAAGAATGTAATTAGACTCTTTATCTTACACCAGGAACAAAAATCATCTTTAAATATATTAAAGACTTAAATGTAAGATCTGAAACTGTAAAACTATTAGAAGAAAACATAGAAAAGCTCCACGATATTGGTCTAGGCAACAATGTTTTGGATATGACCCTGAAAGCTCAGGCAACAAAAGCAAAAACAGGCAAATAGGATTGTATCAAACTAAAAGGCCTTTGCACAGCAAAATAATATAAAATAAAATAAATAAAATTTTGCAAAATAATTAACAAAGTGAGGAGACAACCCTCAGAGTGCTAAACAAAATTTGCAAACCAAAATGTGGCATCTGTTAGTTTTTATTACCTTAATCTTCTTTGTTGACTATATCTGGGAATTCTGTGTTACCAAAAAATAATAATAATAATAACAATAAGGAAGTGTATTGTCAGACACACAAGAAAAGCAAATCCGTGTTGTGACCTCAAAGTACAGTTTCAAAGGTTATTACCAACAGCAGCATTTTTTTATCTTTTAAAAACATTACGCTACATATCATTGCCATGTTCATATTTTGGGGTTTTACTACTCTTATACAATGAAATCAATGAAAATGTCATCGAGTCACTGATTTTCCATTATTATATCTAAAAAAGTTTTAAGATGACAGTTGTCACTATTTTCTGTTTTATCCCCGTGCTGACACTTGAAAGAAGGTACTAGGATCCCTCTAGTCAAATTGCTCAGTTTCTTGTTGGTAATCAAACAGCAGCTGTACCAAAGGAAAGCAAAGCTAGGACCTAAATCAGAATCATAGTTGGCACATATATGATAACAATATTGTGTGTATTTGCTTTCTCAGTGATGAGTGAGGGGATGAGGAGAAATTATTTGACGGCATTTTTCTGTAGTTGAATAGAAGACAGCTTTTTTGTCTTCAGGTTTAGGAGAAGATACTAAAATACTGGATGTTTATCCTATCTTAGTTTGATTTGGAGTAATAAGAGAGGAGAAGAGGATAGACTTTGCCTTTTTCAGTAGTTTTTCCCAAAAAGGTGATATTGCCGATGTTTCTATCAATTTTACATATAATATGTGTCTATGAAACTATATACCTCACTTAACTAACTAAAAATCACAGTCTATTGTGTAAAGCCAACAAAATAGCGTAACAGTTTTAAGTTCAATAATGTAAGTATTGTTTAGAAATATATTGGAGGCAAAGTTCAGTTGATGACAATTGTGTGTATGTTACTGATTCTCTAAATTATTTTTAATAAGAAAATCATATTATCACAAAAAAATTTGCAATCTATACGTCTGATAAAGGGTTAATATCCAAAATATGTAAGAAACTCAAACAACTCAACAGCAAGAAAACAACCCAATTTAAAAGTGAACAAAGAAGCTGGGCACAGTAGCTCACACCTGTAATCCCAGCACTGTTGGGAGGCTGAAGCGGGTGAATCACCTGAGGTCAGGAGTTCAAGACTAGCCTGGCTAAAATGGTGAAACCCTATCTCTATTTAAAAAAAAAAAAAAATAGCCAGGCATAGTAGCGCATGCCTGTAGTCCCAGCTGCTTGGGAAGCTGAGGCAGGAGGATTACTTGAATCCAGGAGGCAGAGGTTGCAGTGAGCTGCGATCCTGCCATTGCTCTGCAGCCTGGACAACAAGAGTGAACAGACACTTCTCAAAAAAAAGACATCCAAGTGCCCCACAGATTTATAAAATATGCTCATCATCACAAATCATTAGGGAAATCCAAATCAAAACCACCACAATGATATATCATATCATCTCACCTGTTAGAATAGCTTTTATCAAAAAGAAGAAAGACAACAAGTGTTGGAGAGTATTAGGAGAAAAGGCAATGCTTTTATACTGTTAATGAGAATGTAAATTAGTACAGCCATTATGGAAAATGGGATGGAGGTTCCTCAAAAAAATAAAAATAGAACTATCATATGATTCAGCAGTCCGCTTTCTGGGAATATATCCAAAGGCATTGAAATCAGTATTTCAAGGGGATATTTACACTCACATATTCATTACAGAATTATTTGCTATAGCCAAGATATGGAATAAAGCTAAGTGTTCATCAAAGGATGAATATATAAAGAAAATGTGGTATATACAGACAATGGAATACTATTCAGCTTTAAAAAAAATGAAATTCTGTCATTTGGAGTGATGTGGTAGAATCTAGTGCACATTATCATGAGTGACATAAGCCAGGCACAGAAGGACAAATGCTACATGATCTCACTTACATGTAGAATCTTTTAAAAGTTGAATTTACAGAAATAGAGAGTAAAATGACAGTTATGGGGAGTGGGCAGGGAGAACAGGGAGTGAAGTTGCTGGTCAAAGGATACAAAGTTTCAGGTAGACAAGAGGAGTAAGTTTTAACATCTATTGCACAGCAGCACAACTATAGTCAACAATAATGTGTTATACACTTCAAAATATCTGAGAGTAAATGTGAAACATATCACCATAAAAATGTTAAGTGAGTGAGGTAAGAGTTACGTTAATTAGCTTGATTTAATCATTCCACATTTTATACATATATCAAAACATTACATTGTACTCCATAGACTATATTAGTCAATTAAAATACTAATTTTAAAATTAAATTTTTTCTAAAAAATAAAATATGCATAACAATTTATAGTCAAAAATATATGCATAACCTCATATAATTATTTGGTGATGAGAACACAAAAGATGAAGAGGTTGATTTGACTAATAATAAAACTCCAGTCTCCCACACAGCCAGGTCTGCATGAATGACTCTTGCTCTATTGCAACTCCCCTGCCTTGATAAATTGGCTCAATCTTCTCTCCAGTGATAGATCCAGAGGCCAGCCCAAGTAGCTGCCTAGTTCTCTTGGACTAGGGGCTGACTCTGGTGCTGTCTCCATGGGCTGGGCACTACTGACCCAATGTGCATGGATTTAACTGAAAAACAGAAATAGTCCTGGGGAGTGTTGCATAACTGTCCCCCTATCACAGGGCGTCTGTGGCCCCATGGTGGGGTGCCTGTCTGTAGCCCCAGTGTGAGGCACCTGTCTTGATTCAGCTCCTTCAGGGGTCTAAGTTGGCTTTCCTTAATTAGTAGGAAGAGTCTTGGTTCAGGAGACTTGTCAGTCAGGAAGATTTCAAGGAGATTTCCCAGATAGAGAATAGGAGGATAATTTGGAAGGGAAACCTCTGGAATTCTTGGTTAGGAATATTGATTTGGAAGGCCTTCTGTCTGTCTTGTTTTTGCATGTGTGTTAGTGTATGTGGAGGAGATCTCTGAAGGAATTACTGACAGAAGTTCAGCAGTCCCAACTCAGAGAACCCTCATCTATCTGGTCACATTCAGTGAGTCCTGAAAGAAGTTTAACAGGCCTGATTTGGGGTGACTGCTCTTCATCTTGCCCAGGGACCACCCATTGAATTCCTGGTCAGAGGCCACCCCTCCCTTCTTTGAGTGAATCAAAGACAACAGGGACCAACAAAAAAAAGTTTGAGCCTTGTCAGGTCAATGTTGGGTGCTGAACAAGATGACTAATGTCTGCTTTGTTATTTGTATTTTGCTTTGGCTCGGATGGAAAATGTTAACTCAGTTCCTCACACAACCCAATGGGCAGCATCTTGAAAAATTGAAAATCTTTTGCCTATGATTCCCTAAAACAGAAAAGGGTGATTTTCTTCTATAAGGTGGCTTGTACCCCACAGCTATGGTACAGTGGGCACAGTCATCAAAAGCCACTCCATTCTTCTGGAAGCTGTGGAGAAAGAGAATCCAGAAACCTGGTATGCTGGCAAAAAGAGTAAGAAATTCTTATCAGCTAAGTTTGTGGTCTTTCTCTCTGTCTGTCTTTCTGTGTGTGTATGTGTGTGTAAATGGTAAATGTTACTATTTGTCTCCTCTGCAAGTGTTTAGTAGAAAAAAAAAAAAGGATTTGTGAGACTAGACTTAGGCAGTAGCAAATCTGGTGCACTTTGTACTAGGAATTTATCTTTCTATAATGGAGAGAGAGGCATCACAGGATAGAACATGGGGTTAGGATCTCTGTAAGCCTACTTTCCAAGCAAGGCTGGCATGCTGGTCAGTCACAAACTTTGCTGTGGGTCCCTGAAATCAATACTGGATGAAATTTCTCTGTCTTGTTTTGTGTCCTTAAGAGTTTCATTTTGTAACCAGGTGGGGATACTTTCTCCTGGTTTCTGCTATCCAGAAGACAGGAATTTGGGGGTCCATGTTGTAGTTAGTCCGAAAAATTATCATAAACAGTTAAAAGCCTTTTACAAATTTGAAATTGGCTGCTCTAGACTTCTGGGAGAGCAACAGAAACTGCTGAATGCTGTGTAGCTCAATAACTAAGGTTTTGTCTTTTTGACAATGGCAGCCTGGGTTCAATTCTTGGCTTAGGAAGTGAGCCCTTTCTGGTTTGTTGTCTGTGTAATTTTTATGCCATTTATTAATTCTTTTCCCCCATGGACTGCTTCTGATTTCCTGTCTTTATTTTTCCTTTCTCTGAATTAACTTTGGGTGGATTCTAATTCTTATAACAAGGAAACTGCTTACCATCTCTTTGAGACACCTTATCCATCCATGGTTAAGTCATAACCTTAGTTAAAACATACTAATTTCAGGTGGGAAATAGCCTGTGGTAGAATTCAAAAGCCAGAAATATTGTCTGTCCTGGCTAGAGTCT
This sequence comes from Colobus angolensis palliatus, assembly GCF_000951035.1. Taxonomy (NCBI): domain Eukaryota; kingdom Metazoa; phylum Chordata; class Mammalia; order Primates; family Cercopithecidae; genus Colobus; species Colobus angolensis. The sequence goes on along the minus strand of NW_012122265.1, from coordinate 5,469,712 downwards.
CATTATAAGAGATTTTAAAAGTTTTTTTTAAAAAAAGAGCTGTATGGTTAAAATCCACTTAATTAAAAATGGATATCCAAGTTATGTATATTTAAAAGATCTTTATCTTTTTCCTCTTCTTGAATTGTGCTTTTCTAAAAAACGTTTTCTTCTCAGTTGACTGAATTGTTTTTCTCCATTTTGTCTTCTTGCCACTGCTGATGCCCACATGAGAGAACCTAAGACAATTACTAACAACCTTGAACTCCCAGGGAAAAACAGAGGAGGCACCACAGAGCCCATTTTTGGAAAAACCTCTGTTTTCCTCATGAAGCTCCAGTAATTAAAAATTGATAGATCCCTCTCAAAATCTAAGGCTCTGCTCTGTTTTGCACTGTGTTAGCTGACAGTTTTGACTTTTGGGGGCATCAAAAATTACTTTGCATTACGGGAGAGCTTTTAGCCTTGGTGTGTAATAACTAGGTAGGAAATATAAGGGATGGCTAACGGCAGTTTTGGAGGGATACTTACCTGTTTGCACACTTGGATCAGAGAAGCATGCTCTTGGCCACCTGGAAGATATGGAAACATCCCCACCGCCCCCTCTCCCCCCGCCGCCACTTACTGAGAGATGAAACCTCTGTGGGGGATGGGCTGATTACAAAATGGACTGATTGGCTTTAGCTTGTGATGCAATTAAATGCATGATAGAAGTATTACACTATCTTCTACTGTAGTGTTTCCCTCCTTTTTGGGGGATCCAGAATCCAATATAAAATGGTACCCTTAATTTTGGGGCTCTGGTTTTGCCTTCCAGCTGTGCCTGCTTACTAGGCCCTAGAAACTTCAAGCTTTCCTGGCCATGTTCCTCTAAGGGCTCCAACCTTAAGCAGTAATCCAATTAAGAAACTGGCAACTATTGGATCTTCTGCCTATCACTCTGTGTATTTATATATGTTGTTTACATATAAAAAAGTTCTGATTAATTGGCTTAGAAAAATAAGTGCTTAAATCATATTTTGTCAGGAAAAATAGGAACTTTAATGCCTTTTTGTTCACATGACTTTAGTAATCTGTTGGAAATAAAGACAATGTTAAAGATTACTGGTAAAATAAAAATGCCTTTAAATTTTAGACATTTGGTCTAAATTGAAGGTCAGATATGAGATTTGCTAAAAGCTTTAAGGTCATAACCTGTTTCTTTGACTTTTGAAAATTGTTTGATTTACCTACTTTGAAGCATTAGATTCTAGATAAGGCCTGGAGACCTGTGGAGTTAGCCATGCCCCTAGCTATAATGGAAAAAGTCAGACCTTATTTGCACTTCTGTCTGATCTTCTAGGCTCCACACCTAGTACATAATTAAAATCACTTACCAGGTTTTTCACCAAAAATAAAAGTTGTTAAGAGTTAACATTGTAACGTGTTATTGAGACTACTGGAGAAACAGTTTCACATATAAGGTATGTAAGGAAAGTAGAATATGTTTTTGGTAAAACATTATAAGGCATGGGAATATGGTTTTGTTAAAGGGAATGTAATTTTGTCTAGTTCAGAGGGTTTTAAAGATTGTCTTAATGTAAAAGAGTAGCGGGACAAAACTGAAGGTTTAAACAAGTTGAAAACGGTTTGCGAAGGGTTGGTCTTGTAAAGAAAGTTCTGTGGGTATAAGCAAGTTGGCTAAGACTTGAAGGGGATTATTTAATTTATTTCAATAGGTTGAACATTAAAATAAAAGCACACTAATGCTGGGCCAGAATCTGGGCCCATGTGTCTGAATCACAGGGTTTTCTTAGAAAACTGACCTGCTATTTAACAGAAAATTGTAAAGGTTTCTAAAAAGTTGATGAAAATCTTACCTTATGGTCAAACTAATTAAAACTGGATAGATTCATAAAATTTTATTTAAAAACTATCCATAACATTAAAGATGCACTAATGCAAACATGAAATTTGGTTTCCTCTTTTGAAAAAAAGTTTTGTGTAATATTGAGAGACAATGGAAGATTTTTGTTTGCCTTTTGAGTAAACTACAAAAAATGGGGAGGGAGAGAAGAGACAGATTCAGCTGGCCTCATGCTATCTTCCTTGGGTCTTATTGTTCGGAAGGCAAAGTCTCCTCTATCAGGGTAAAGGTTTTTCTTTTCCATATTGTCAGACTTATCATTTTGGCCAAATGAATGATGTATGATGACCTGGGATTCTATTTTATGATTTCCAGTGTTTTAAACCTTAAGTATTTGACAAACATTCCAAAATCAAATAATAAATTATGTCTCTTACTAACCTAATCTTTTAGATATTAGGCCCTCTGAAGTCCAAAAATGACATCTGGCTTATGTGCCATAAAAATCATACAGGAAGCATTGTCAGATATGAAATGGTGTTTCACTTTCTTTGGGCTGTATTTGTGTAAATATGTTATTGGCATATGTTCCAAAATTATGTGAAACTCCTATAATTGTGATATGACTTACTGTCTGTTGCCAGTAATAATTGTTACGTTAAATCATTGTGTGCCACAGAGGTAAGAAATTTCCTTGTCAATTGTGTCTTTAACTGTGACTGCCCTCTTTGTCATCCACAGAAAACTGTTGTCTTGTTTTGATCCTCTTTAAATGGTAGTTTTAAAATCAGCTATGAAATTCTAAGTTATTCTTAAATGCAGGTTTCTGATAACTCGGGAGATTGTGACATTAGAATAGAGGAAAAATGCCCAAATAGAATACTGAAGTAATCTTTTTTGACTTTTCACTTAAAATTTTGCTAATCCTTCTTTGTTTTTCAGAGCCAAGGAAACTTTTCTTTTGAACTATTTTCAGCTTTTAACAATTGAGTATGCTCCTGTAAACAATTTTAAAGCATATTTGTTTCTCTCTACCAGCTTTCTCTAGAATTTGGAAACTATTTGTGAGTATTCTTAACTTATGGCAATATAGTTGTTCGCATAAGTGCAATATGAATGTTTTCTTTTGCAACAGGACGTAATTGGAGAAACCGGTTATTTTACCAAGGCTTTGACAGGAGTGGTGTGCTTTCCTTTAAAGAATCAAGCTTGATTTATACAGCCAATAAAAGCCCCTTGGGAAAACTGGCCTTATAACTTGTCTACATACGCCCTGTACAAGGTTCTTGATTGGTGCTAAGTACAGAATGTCACTTTCTAACAGGCCCAGGAGCCCCAGGTTATCTTGGGACCTCAAAAGGAGAGGAATTTATCAAATTCATAGGTATTTGAGTGTACAAAACCATGGCTTGGCTCAGCTGCAAAACAAAGTCTTATCTGAGATTCCTTATGAAACAGAGTTCCATCAAAGCCAACTTTAAAAGCCTATGTAAAAAATAATTATTCTTGTTATGCTTTATGTAAATAATCCAGCCAAGTAAATATATTTTGCAAACAAATCAGTCCAATCATGATTTGTTTTTAATAAAAATGGGCACTGGAGAGAGAAAAATTATATTTCAAAAAAAAAAACTACAATACACCTATTGTTAGTTGTTCTTGGTTTTTTTTCTCCAGTTTGGACTAAATCCTAAACTCTTTGTAAGCTACAAGTCCCCAAGCTGATGCTTTCAAATCTTTACTTTTAAAACCAGGAATTGCACTCCTTACCGTAGTACTCATTATTTACCCTATCGCTTTTCCCTTAAATGCTGTGCTAGAACTATAGATGACAATACTAACACCTTTGCCATGCAAGCCTTGGAATACTGTCCAGGTCTACATGAGTACACTCAGACAGTTTCAAAGCAGTTCCAATCCTCTCACCTTGGAGTCAACACCTACCTCCACTGTGTCCCCGGTCAGCAGGAAGAAGTTAGAGCAATTTTTGCCCTTTCTTCAACTTAATTAGCCAACACCTTAAGGTTAAGGTGTTATAAAACCCAAAGGGAGGGACTGAAACTGCCATTGCAAAACAGTTACTGAGACAGTGAAACAGATCTGACCTAACCAACTTCATCTCGCTTCTAACCTCCAAGCTGTCCTTGTTCACTCCTGGGCATAGGCTGAACTAACTTTGTGAGGAACTTAGTTTATAGTTTATAGTTTAAACAGAGATGATAACAGCCCTTTCCCCTAAACAAGCCGCCATCTTGCCTGGCTACTAGGCTGACTTTGTAGGACTAACAAATTAGCCACAAGATTAGAAATTATGGTTTAGGGGTCAAGCAGCTGGAGGCTACAAGACTTTGACCCTATTCAATTTGCTCCTAGGAATAAAATCACTATTGTAAAACCTGAGATCAGTGCTTGAGATAATTTGCAGACCCTGCACTTGATGGATTAGCTGGCACCACCCAGGTCGATAAATTGGCTCATCTGACCTTGTGGTACTGCCACCCAGGAACTGACTCAGCGCAAGAAGGCAACTTTGACTCCTTATGATTTCATCTCTGACTTGACCAATCGCACTCCCAGCTCACTGGTTTCCCTTAACCCACCAAGTTGTCCTTAAAAACTCTAATCCCTGAATGCTGAGGGAGACTGATTTGAGTAATAATAAAACTCTGGTCTCCTGCAAAAAAAATCTAAAGATTAGATTTTAAATCTAAATCAAATTTACTTTTTATTTGGACATCAGACTTACTGCTAAAGTAGCAGAAGAATATAGTTTACTTTAGATATGAAGTTAGATATCAAACTTGAATTTAGATATCAGTGTTATGTTTTAAGTGTGTGGCTTTTTGCTTTACATTATTATTATTTTTTTTTTT
>NW_012122265.1:5446058-5458974 GCF_000951035.1 Colobus angolensis palliatus | reverse complement strand
CAGTTCAAAATGCAGAAATCACCGGTCTTCTGTGTCCTTCGCGCTGGGAGTTGGAGACTGCAGCTGTTCCTATTCGGCCATCTTGCTCCGCCCCTGCTTTACATTATTTTAAAGACTGATAGGTTACTTTTGCCTGGTCAGGTTTTCTGAATGCTTGATCACTCTCACTATACCTAGGGAGCTCATTCCTTAATGCCAAGTCACTTTTATTAAAATCCAGACCTATACCAGCTAGTTTTAAAAAGGGAGAGACCAATAAATAACTCTCTGGAATAATCTGATAAAAGAGCAGATGCAACACTTCATGCTACTACTTTCACCCACCAACACTTGCTGAGGTAAGTGCTTTTACTTCCCAAAAGAGAGAACGAGAAACTCAGTTTCCTGAGAATCTACAGGCCATAGGGACAACTCTAACTACAACTCCCCATCATTTGCTTGCACTGAATCCTACCTGGCATAACACTGGTAAAAGAAAAAAGATAAGAAAGGCAGCAAAACTTGCCAAAGAACAATATTCAAAAACAATCTTCCCACAGTAAAGATTAAAATTTTGGTATAGTATTTCTTCAATGATTAAAATAAGAAGAAAGGAAGGTCACAAAGGACAAATTGTTTCAATGTAGGAAAAAGATAGTGAGAAGAGAGTGAATGACAAAAGTACATGTAATATGCTCCATTTGTGTAATAAAGGGGAAAATAAGCATCACTATTCACATTTGTTTATGTTCACTCATAAAGAAATCCTGGAAAGAAGCCTAAAAAACTAAAAAAAAAAAAAAAAAAAAAAAGTTACCTGGAGGCACAGGAATGAACAAAAGGGGCCAAGCATTAAAAAGAGCCTTTTTTTCCAACTCCATAACTAAAATGTTTTGGATTTGGAACCACATGAATATATAATTTATATGAGAAAGTTAAATACAATGAATAAAATAGTAACACTTAATAAAAACACAAATTCAGTTATCCCAAAAAACAGTTTGTTTCAGAGAACACAAATTATCATTTTTGGTCTTAAAACATTTTCAGAACTAAACATAAAAGGAACTATAGTTGAGTTTTCTCTCTGTACAAATATCAATGAGCAGAACAATCATCTACTGAAACTTTCATATGCTGCAAGTTTATTTCTGAAATATGACTCAAAAAATAGGGAAAATTAAACAAAATGTAATGGCTATTCCACTAATTTTGAACTGAACAGATGTTTATATTGTAATGTCTATGATAAAAATACAAAGCAAAAATATACTGGAGGGGAACAGTTAAAGCTACTTGAAAACAAACTAAGGATTTTGAAGATGATAGCGTATTCTCCTTGAAGTTAAGAAATCATAATATATCCACATTGTATTTAACAGACACTCAGTTCTTTAGATAAGTGAAAAAAAAGTCCTGGACAGTCTTTTTGGTCCTCTATTTACCAAACTTTCATCAACAAGTGATTCATATTATGTGTGCTTTTAATGAATAAAATTACATCTTTAAATGTTCTATCATTTAAAAGTGAAATATACTACTAAATTTCATCACCTTGGTATCAAGTTCCATTAAAATGAATTAGATTATTCAATCCATATCTCAGAATTAAAGCAATAAATGGAAACAAAAAATACAACCTAATAAATCAAGGTTGTGTACTCCACTATCAGTTTAGACAGGACAAATTTTTTAAATCTTAAGGAAAATGTTACCTTTAAATATGGGGATAAAGTAGGCAACATCAAAATCCTATTGTTTTTCAAATTCTGGCGTACATGTTTAAAAACTCTGTCAGTGAACTGCTTGATTGCTGTTCTAACTGGAAACTCAGTTTATCTTTTATTTACATTAAATGAAACTATATACCCTAAATAATTCCCATAATTAAACTCCATTACAATGTTCTCCAAAGCATTTACAATACAATACAACATAATACATAAAATGCAATGTGCAATCCTTGAAAATTAGATTTGCAAAGCATTTTAATGAGGCTATATGCTGGATATCTTCAGTAGACTCCTCTAGATTTGCTCTCTACCTTTTTCTACTCTGCTCTGGATCAGGTAGGCCAACCTCTATGGACTGCATCAACTGGCTCCCTTATCTGTTGGCTTCCTTTGGATTAAACTAATGGTAGACACAGCCAGGAATTTTAGAGCAAATGGTAGAGGCAGAAAACAGGGTCATGGATTTATTCCCCAAACCTCCTTCTTCCTTTTTGAGTCAATGTAGATTGACTGTCACCCTCTACCAAAAGTCATGTATCCTATCAGCTGACCTTTCCACAGGCTCTTGCCTTTGTTTTTCAGGCTTAGAGATGCCTCTCTATATACATCCCATACTAGCACTAATAGAAACAAAATGTAAGCAATGTGTGTAATTTTAATTTTTCTAGTAGCTACATTTTAAAATGAAATAGGCTAATATAATTGTAATATATTTTATTTGTAATATACATCCAAAGTATTATCATTTCAGATGTGAAAAGTATAAAAACCATTAATGAGATAGTTCATTCTTCTGCTTTCACCCTAAGTCTCAGAAACACAGTGTATATATTAAACTTACAACACACCTCAATTTGGACTAGCCACATTTTATGTGCTCAATTATATTATCCCCTCCTGATGATTTCATTCCTCCTCCCCATCCCTTTGTAAATAGTCTTTTTATGAAACTCTCCTTAATTATCCTCATGGTTATCTCAACTATTTTCCCCCAGGATGAAACTAATACACATGGGGAATTCCTTGAAATAATGTTCATGAAAAACTAGTATGCGAAATTGTACAATTACACCATCATCTTAACTACACAAATAATGAACATAAAAGAAAATGAAAAGAAATATCACAAGATGTTAACCTAAACTGATGGTACCATTTCTTGGTACATTTTTGCACTCTCTAAATTGCATTAAATTCATAAAAACAATTTAAAATGTTAAAACAAAAATGCAGTATAATACTTTGCAAAACTGATCAACTGAATGTAACAAACAGGGACTGTTTGTTCTCACTTCTTATAATAGAACCTACTCATAAAAAGCCTATAAAAGGAAATTGAAATCCTTCAAATATAGATTTATGGTATAAACAGAGTGTCAAATGAAGTGAAAACAATATCACTGGAGGCAAATCTATACATTCCTCAGAAAGGGAAGTCAAACACTAAAGAGCTCAGAGTATGCAGCGAGTATATCAGGTTTTCAACACTTACAGGTCCCCTTCTTTCACAATATAGGCCAGTAGAAAAAGTCAGGAGATATGGCCCAATTCAATGTGTGGACTAAAATTGGTTACCAAATATACACTGGATTTAAACATGGAACATTTCTAGATTTTAACATCTTAGTCCACATGGTAATGAGTTCCAGAATTTTGTGGCAGACAAAACAAAGAACATGGTAAGTAAGTTAAGATGAAGAGAGAACAGTTATATCCCAGGGCTGATTCTGCTTCTTTTCCTCGATCTTCTCTTTCAAAGTGAAGTGCAAAGTCCATTCAGAGCTTAACAAGGATGGTATAAATGACAGAATTCAATGTAACCATTTCATTCTTTACCTACTTGGCTTTTCCACCCTACCTACTCTTAAAACAGACATTCCCTAATATAGGTGTGAAATATTTCAACATCCTTTTGTTCCCCAGATCAGCCTCTCCAAACTCCCAGTTTTAGTCTAATAACAAAAAGTAAAAACAATCTAAATATCTAAAAGATTAAATAATGAAATATCACCAATTGAATGGAATGATATGCATTTATAAATATTTTTAAATTATTTCATACACAACAATGTGAATGTGCATAATACCAGTAAAGTTTATACATAAAAATGGTTAACATGGTACATTTTATGTTATGTATATTTTACCATAATAAAAAATGATTATTCCATAATATGGAACCAAGTGAAAACATTATATTGTGATGAACCAGTGGGAACAAATAATTAAACATTGGGATTCAGTGGTTTACTATATAAAATATAGAAAATCTCATGGAAAAAAAATCTCCTATACCATTCAAATACAGCCACTATTAATCACTATATATCCCTATAATGGGATGGTGGTTAGATACAGAGATGGATTCCTATTAATCTCAGTCTCTATCTAAATTCCCTAATTATCTCTTCACATTAGCCAAATAATGTCCAAACCGTTATCTTCTCATCAAAATCCAACACATTTCACCAACAGTTACCCAGGCTAGAGTGCAGTGGTGTCATCATACCTCACTGCTCAAGTGATTCTTTTGGGCTCCAGTGATTCTCCCATATCAGCCTCCCAAGTAGCTAAGACTACAGGTAGATGCCACCACATTCAGCTAATTTTTTTTTTTTTTTTTTTTTTTTTAGAGATAGGGTCTTGTTATGTTGCCCACGCTGGTCTCAAACTCCTAGACTCAAGCAATCCTCCTGCCTTGACCTCCCAAAGTGCTGAAATTACAGGTGTGAGCTACCATGCCCACCCTTCAAAAATGTTTTTAATAAGATCACTTCCCACATAACCAACATACCTCACCTTTTAGCATATTTGCATTCTCAAAGGATAAGTTAAAAAACAAATGTCTTAAATCATCATATTTTGCATTGAAATATGAAATGTATTTATAGTACAGAAGATATCCTTGAATTATAATTTGAAATCACTTGAATTATAATTTGAAAGAAAACACCTTAAAATATACAGGAAAATTTAAACTAAGTTACAAAATACAAATCCTTCAATATAAATTATGTCCCCTGAGAACAAGATGCAAGATTTTCCTGACGTCTTACTAGATATTTAAAATTAACTTTATTGCATCAAATATGACATAAGATAATCCCTCTCTGCAACCTTATAATCCAATGTTCCAATGGTAAACAGATCTACTCAATCTCATTACTGAATACTTCCTTCATCCTACTGCTTCCCCCTGCTTTTCACTGAAATCTGAACATCCCCTGAGGAGAGCATTAACTATGCTAGCCCTCTGTAGTGGCCACTACCCATTCTCTGATTCCCCACAATGGACAGAACAGGGAATGAATGGAGAGGGAGAAAAAAGGCAGGCATTCCCCAATTCTAATTTCAGACTGGACAAAGACTCTCCTGCATTGTATGCCTCAGAGTATCTAAATCTAACACTCTTCGTGCCAGGGAATTCTGATGTGTATCTCATAACAGCCTTAGCTTTGCGGACCAACCTGTATATTTTGAAAAATCTACCCAGGTAATTCTTATCTACTGCTTTCTCTCAATGAAAATCACCCTTCATTTCCCCACATTTACATGGCTTACACCTTTCCCTATACTCCATATTCTGCCACCAGTTTGGTGACTTTAACACCTTGTAGAAGAAGCCTCAGTTGGCTCTTCTACCTTAATGAACAGCTCTAGTTCACTTCAGCAACTCACTTTTATGACCACACTGGCTATCAAAAAGGGAAGATCAGGCCAGGCACTATGGCTCATCCCTGTAATCCTAGCACTTTGGGAAGCTGTAGTGAGAGGATTACTTGAGCCCAGGAGTTCGAGATCAGCTTGGAGAACATTGCAAAACCCCATCTCTACCAAAAACACAAAAATTATCCGGGCATGGTGGCACATGCCTGTGGTCCTAGCTACTCAGGAGGCTGAGGTGGTAGGATTGCTTGAGCCCTGGAGGCAGAGGTTTCATTGAGCCAAGATGGCCCATTGCACTGCAGCCTGGGTGACAGAGCCAAACCCTATCTCAAAAGAAAAGGTGGGTTGTTGGGGGAGATCTTTTAAAGGTCCTACCTGGTTCCTACATATCTTTCCAGTTTAATCTCCTCCTTTAAAATGCACTCTACTCACCTTGACCTTGGAGAAGCTCTCCAAAATCTCCATTTTATACTTGTTGCTCCTTCAAGCCAGAATATCCTTTCCTAATCCAATCCAGGACACTCTTACTCGGTCCCCAAGATTTTGTTTAAGGCCTGCTAGCTCTGTGAAGAATCTGCTGATATCCTCATGATATAAGTATGGCATTTAATCTATTTACATGTCTTCTTCCAGTCCCCTAAGACTATGTAGCTTCTGAGGATAAATGCTTTTGTCTCAGTTAACTTTAAATTCCCAATGCTTTTAAATTTGTGGAATACCTAAAACTCAGTATGTATCCAATAAATATATCCCAATTTTACATTTCTCTGTTATAAAACTTATCCACTCACATGTTCTCAACTATGGTCTGTATTTCCAAAATTGAAATCTCAGCTCAATCACCAAATAATTAGCAAAGGCAAGTACTGTGCTATAAAAGGTATAATGAATGCTACCTAAACTTGAGCTTAAAAAATCTGGTTGCAGCCAGAGTAAAACATCTGGTCTTGGGTAGAATGTAATAGGTAGTGACAGACCACATTTCCACATCAACAAATAAATTAACAATATTTTTTAAGACATCATAGAACTAAGGCAGTAAAAAGAATTAAGTTACCTGAAATTCCAGAAAGTAGAAAACCTTTCTGAGGTAAGCAATCTATCACTGGATATTTTCTTCTCTGCGGATATTTGTGTTATTACAGATGGATGGGAACAAAGGAATGAGCTTGGTCCACAAAGAGTGACTTTTCTAGAAAAAAAGAAGCCAGCAATGTGTTGGTGATCATACAAAGCTGGTGTAACGATTTGGAAATTTCAAGTGTCCTAATATGTGGCTAATTAATCACAATATATTTGCTATATTCTGATGCTGTCTGTAGAGGTAGGAAACTTCTATAAAACAGAATGAAATTTTCTGTAGTTTCATAGTAGATAGGAGACTACTTTTTACTAAAAGACCAATACCTGCCAAATCTGTAAATAGTATGGGAGGTCAAAGAGTAAAGTTCCAAAGAGTAGACTGAATCACCCAATCTTTCAAGGTTAATGAGGTAAAGACCTAGCAGATTCTCAATCAAAATTACAGAAAGGTTAAGTCTAAGGAATGAGGAAGAACCAAAGACAAAATGAATTTTACTAAAACTGCAATCAAAACTGACTCAGCTGATAGAACTGAGGTAGTCAGCCCCTAATCTTATCTATATGACAAAGGAAAAGGGAATTCATTTCTGGAAGAAGAAAAGCATTATCTAGAGTTTCTATAGTTCTTTTATGTATGTCTGGCATAAAATTCAAGATTGCTAGGCACATGAAAAGAGACAAGACTGATTGAGAAAAAATACAAATTACCAATAACAATTAAAAATGAGAACATAACTATAAACCTATAGATTTTAAAAAGGTAAAAAAAAGATATTATAAATACCATTCTATCAATAAATATAATTTAGATAAAATAGACAAATTCCTTGAAAAATACAACAGCAAAAATGGCACAAAAAGATATAAAAATCTGAAGTTTCCTGTATCTATTAAATAGATTAAAACCATAGTTTAAAACTTTTCAACAACAAAAACACTAGTCATAGATCTTCATTGGTGAATTTTCTTAAACATTTTTAAGAGGAGACAATACTATTCTTACAGAAAGACTTCCAAAGAAGTCAAAAAGAGTAACACTTTCCAACTCAATTAATAATGTCAGCATTATCTCAATATCAAAACCTGAAAGACATTACAAGAAAAGAAAATCATAGACCAATGTCCCTTATGAACATAGTCACAAAACTCTTAAACAAATTCTAGCAAATTGAATCCAGTAGATATAAAAATAACAAGACATCATAAGCATGTCAGGTTTATTCTAGGACTTCAAGAATGGTTTAATATTTAAAAAATAAATATAACTTTATCACATTAACATAATAAAAGATAAAATAATGATTTCCTGCACCTATCTTAAAAAGGTACAGAAAAAGCATATGAAAAATTTCAATTCCTATGCATGATTTTTAAAAAAGAATTATCAGCAAACTAAGATTAGGGAGGGTTAGGGGTAGAAAACCCTTCGGGTAGGAACTGACCATATACATTGTTTATATCTCCATATAAAATGTATGTGAAAATGCAAAAGTCTAGTAGAAAAGTAAATACTAAAGAACTAGAAAACAGACTCATATGGGTGTGCATCAAGACTTTTTATAAAGCTAAAGTAATTAAGACAGTATAGTATTGTCTAAGATTAATGGAAGAGAGCAGAGTCCAGAACTAGACAAACAAATACATAGCCACTTGATTTATTACGAAGGCACCCCTGCAATTCAGTGTGGGAAATGACAGTCTTTGCAATAAAGGTGCTGGTGCAAGTACCTATAAATATATAAATATGGATATAATTATAAATATATATGAATGATACAAAGGAAAGAAGGTGACCCTACTTCAACTATATACAAAAATTAACTTAAGGTGGATAACAGATCTAATGTAAAAACCAAAATAATAAATGTTCTAAAAGAAATCATGGAAGAATATCTACATAATCTTGGAGCAAAGTTTCCTTAAGCCGGACCAGAAAAGCACAAACCATAAAAGACAATATTGGTAAACCAAAGTTCATTTAAATTAAGAACTTCTGCTGATCGAAATACACCATTAAAAGAGTGAAAAGGTAAACACCAAGTAGAGAATATATCTGTGAAACACACATTAACAATGGAATCATATCCAAAAAATTGAGAACTCTTACAAATCAACAAAAAAAGATAACCCTATTTTTAAAAGTCATGTAAACAAACAAACAAAAAAAGGCTTAGCCAAAATACAAATCCAACTGGCCAATAAACATGAGAAAAATGCTCATTATCATTACTCAATGGGAAATGCAAATTAAACCCATAATGCCATGCCACTACACACTCACCAAAATGGTAAAATTAAACAGACAATACCAAATGGCAAGGATGTGAAAAATTAAAATTCTCATACATTGCTGATGGAAATATAAACTAGTAAAACCATTTTGGGAAAATGTTTGTTAACATCTACAAAAGCTATACATATATCTATGTATGATACAAAAATTCCACTCTTGGGGATATACCCAACAGAAATCATTGCTTCTGGCCATCAAAAAAATTACTCAAGTATATTGATAGTAGTAACGCCACAATAGCAAATACTGGAAACAATCCAAATACCCTTCAACGGAACAGGTAATAGATTACAGTACATTCATAAGTTAGAATACAATTCAGCAATAAAAAAAAAAGAACAAATTACTAATGTGGGCAACGATATGGATGAATCTCAAATAAATAATGTTGAGTGAAAGAAGTCAAACATAAAAGAGCACATGGTATATGACCTACAGTGATAGAGAAAAGAATAGCAGTAGAAGGACATAAGGAAGTCACATAGTGTAATATTTCATATTCTGGAAATATTCCATATTTTGATCTAGGCATTGATTATATTAGTAAAAAAATTATTGAGCTCTACACTTCAGATCTGTGTCCTTCAGCATATTTAAGTGATGCCTCACTTTTTAAAACTGAAAAAACTGAAAATAATACATATGTACTATGTAAGATAGTAGAAAATACATGAATACAAAAACTGAGCAATATAGAAATTCAGGACAGTTGTATCTAAAGTGGAAAGTAAAAGCCAAGGATAATGCCTGAGTCTTGAACAAACAGGAACTGGATAATAAAAAAAAGTTAATATATAATCAAAATTATATAGTAAAGAAGTACAAGGCATATGTGATGACTGACGAGTGTTCCAGCTAAAATGGTCTGACTCAGTTTCTCCTAAAGTTCACTCTTTCTATCTGAGGAATATATTTTTAAAAACAAACGACTGAGAAGAGTGGATTGCTGCAAATCTCTTTTATGTCTAGCTTAATAGGGAGAAGTGAAGTCTCATATCTGCTGCTGCATTCAATCTATTGGAGTAAGTTGTTTTGGTTAAAACATATGAAGAAAATCTGGTCTCATATAAATAGTTAAATAGAAAAATATTTCAATAACATTTCCACATAACTGTGGATATTTTTCTTTGACATGATACCAAAATTTAACAAGACAATTTCTCAACAAGTAGTTTCAATGTGCTAATCTCAAACCACATCAATTAAATTTTCAAACTCTGTACACGCGTGAAAAAAATGGCAGTGGATAAGGTAAATAGCATCTATTAGGTCTGTTGATAAAAATAGTTTTGGCTTTGAAGTTCCTCTAAAAAGAATCTCAGAGAGCACTCTAAGGGTCCCTGGACTATGCTTTGAGAACAGCCAGTTTATATTTACAATCCAGGTGATAGCTCAGAAGAAAACAAGTACGTGCTCTACATGGTACACATTTTGTCTAAATAACCCATACTCATCTGTCAACCCTCAGCTTAAACATTCTCCAGAGAAGCATTTCCAGATCCCTCTCCAATCAAAGAAGTGCCATGTTAGGCATTCTCATTGCACAGCACATGATGTTACTTTTATTTATGAGATGTTTTTGTCAGCCTAATGCTAGTCTGCATTTTCCACAAGGGCTGAGATCATTGAGATAATGTCTAATTTTGTTCCTGGTAACATCCCCAGAATCTATCTCTCTCCCTAAGATCTATTCTCAATATAGCAGTCAGAAAGTTCCTTTCATAATCTAAGGCATTATATCATTCCTCTGTTCAAACCTTCCAGTGGCTTCCCAGCTCATGCAAGGTAAAAGCCAAAATTGTCAACATGGCCTACACAGCTCTGTATGACCTGATTCCTGTTGCCTCTCCGATCTCACCTTTTACTAATATCTCCACTATTCACTCTGCTGCAGCCACCACGGCCTCCCAATATTCTTGGATACCACTAATCACATTCCTACCATAGAACCTTTACTCTTGCAATTTTCTCAGCCTGAAACACTTTCTTATAGATAGCCAAATGTCTCACACTACCTCTCTTCACTCAGATCTCTCCTCAAATAACACTCTATCAGTGAGGACTTACCTAAACAACCTTTTTACAAATAGCAACTATCCCTGCCCTCAACTCTCCGCACTTCCTATTCTTACCCTACACTATTTTCCTCCATAGCATTTATTACCATCTGACATGTTACAGTAGTCTCCTCTTATCTATGGGGAATATGTGGATGCCCCAGTGTATGCCTAAAGCAGTAGATAGTACCAAACCCTATACATACCATGTTTTTCCTATACATACATATGTTTGATAAAGTTTAATTTCTAAATTAAGCACAGTAAGCAAGCACTAATAATAAAATAGAACAATTAAAACAGTATGCTAGCATCACTACTTTTGTGCTTTGGAGCAATTATTAAGTAAAATGAGGGTTGCTTAAATACAAGCACTACACTACCAAAACAGTTGATCTGGTAACCAAGATGACTACTAAGTGACTAACAGGCAGGTAGCATATAAGGTGCAGATACACTGGACAAAAGGATGATTCACATCCCAGGCAGAGCAAAGCAGGATAGGACAAGAGTTCGTCATGCTACACAGAATGGCCCTCAATTTAAAATTTACAAATTGTTTATTTCTGGAATTTAACATTTAATACTTTTAGACCATGGTTGACCATGGGTAACTGAAACTATGGAAAGCAAAACCACAAGTGGTGGGGGGTGCTTTATGCATTTTTTTATTTATGGTCTGCTTCCTCAACTAAAACACAAGTTCCATGAAAGCAGGGATTTTTTTTTCTCTTCTGTTCCCTGCTGTATCCCCACCGCCTAGAAGAGTGCCTAGCACTGTAAGTTCAATCATTCACACATATTTATTGAATTGTTACCAAGTACTCTACACCTAGTAAACAGTATGCTCTCAATGAATTTTAGTTGAACCAAATGAACATTGGATAAGTGTTCAGATAAGAACACTTATCTGTTTCAATACACAGATAAGTAAACCCAGTATAGAAAGCTGCCAGAAGTCTATGCACCTAGATTTCTCCAGAGAAAGAACTCACACTGGGTCACCCCAATCCTCTGGGACCCTAGCTGCTACAGCACAGCACTATTTTGAGAACAAAGTCACTGCTGGAGTGTATACTGCCCTGGGGCCCAACAGCCCCTGCAACTCCACATGCCTGGGGCCCTACCAGCATCCCACCATAGCCACACAAAAAGCTGCAGCATGACTCCAGCTAGACCCAGCAGTATAGCAATCATATGGCACCAAGCTTACCCAGCACCCTAAACACTCAAGGAACAGGTGATCCAGCGCAGCAGGAAAGCTACCCCCAAGACTTGGGGAGCCAATGCAGGTGCTCCCCAGAACCTGGCAGCTGGCTGCCAGCTGCCATCATTGATCCTGCTCCCTAAACTAGCAGAGCTGCCCATGCATTGCATGCGTGCCCCAGCGACAAAGGACTAGCCCACCCAACATTGAAAGCTGCCAGTGATCCCACCCAGGTGACTGGTAGAGCATGACCCCCAGGGACCAAGAACCAGCCCACCTTATTTTCACCAACACTGGCAACTCCAGTTCCACAACCAGAGGACCCATACAGGCCAGCACACACCCTCTTCAGGGCCTGAGAACCAGCCCACCTGGCAGCTGCCAGCTTCAGTAAAGACATGCTGCTGCCTCCACAAACACCCACAGTCTAAGCCACTGAAACATTCACAGACACCACTGACATAAATTACAGCTGAAGAAATCCCATGGAGACTACACGTTGGCACCCACCCAGAATCAAAGCCAAAACACCCTACCCAACCAACACTATAGGACATATCTACAGGAAAAAGTTTTTCCCTACAAAAGCTACTCCCATAAAATTAGAGGTGGTGATTGCAGATGTGTAGCTGTCAACGTAGAAACACAAAACACATGAATAAACAAGGAAACAGGACCACCCCAAAGGAATAAAATAATTATCCAGTAACAGATTTCAAGGAAAAGGAAAGCAAAATAATGATCTTATGGAAATTCACTATGAAATGACTGAAAAGGAATTCAAAGCAATCATCTTGTGGAAATTCACCGAGACACAAGACAACTCAGTGAAACCCAGAAAACAATTCATGATCTTAATGAGATATTCAACAAAGAGACAGTAAAAAAAAAAAAAAAA
>NW_012122265.1:5444947-5445740 GCF_000951035.1 Colobus angolensis palliatus | reverse complement strand
TGAAAACATCCCAAGTCTAGGGAGAGATATGGACATCCAGATCCAGGAGCCCAAAAGACTTCAAATAGATTCAATCCACCCATATTTATTGAATTTTTACCAGGTACTCCATACCTAGTAAATGTTATGCTTTCAATGAATATTTATTGAACCAAATGAATACTGGAAGAAACTGTTTCAATACACAGATAAGTGAGCCTAGTATAGGAAGCTGCCAGAAGTCTATGCACCTAGAATCAAAGCACATTAGAGTCAAACTGTCAAAACTTCAAGACAAAGAGAGAATTCTAAAAACAGCGAGAGAAAGCAGTTAAGTCACATATAAGGGAATCTCCATTGGAGTAACAGTGGATTTCTCCACAAAAACATTACTGTCAGGAGAAAATGCAAAGATATAGTCAAACTATGAAGAAAAAAAATCATCCAAGCATCTAAGGATACTATATCAAGCAAAGCTATCCTTCAGAAATTAAGGAGAAATAAAGTCTTTCAGACATGCAAAAACAAAGAATTCATTGCCACTAGACTGGCCTTATAGGAAATGCTGAAGGGAATCATACATAGGAAGAGAAAGAACAATAACTACCATCATGACAACACATGAAAGAGTAAAGCTCACTGATGGAGCAGATATACAAACGGAAAAGAGTTAGGAATCAAACCTTATCACTACAGAAAAACCACTAACCCACAAAGATAAACAATAAGAGATGAAGAAAAGAACAAAGGATGTACAAAACAAACAGAAAACAATTAACAAAATGATAAAAGTAAGTCCCTATTTATCAATAAC
>NW_012122265.1:5442045-5444227 GCF_000951035.1 Colobus angolensis palliatus | reverse complement strand
AACAAAAGGAACTTTGGAAACTGTACAAACACATGAAAATTAAACAACACATTCCTGAATGATGAATAAGTCAATAAATGAAAACAGAAACACAACATACCAAAACTTACAAGATAAAGCAAAGGCAGTACAAAGAAGAAATTTTATAGCAATAAATGCCTGAATTTAAAAAAGTGAAAGATTTTAAATAACCTATACCTTTAGTACAAAAAAATAAAAAAAACCTCAACAAATAGGGTACAGAAGGAGCATACCTCCAAATAATAAAGGCTATATAAGACAAACGCACAGCTAACATTATACTGAATGCTAAAAAAAAGTTCAAAGGTTTTCTACTAAGCCCTGGAATAAGACAAGGATGGCCACTTTCACCACCTAAATAACCTTTTTGATGCACCTCAAAAAACTAGAAAAGTAAGATAAAAACAAACTCAAAATTAGTAAAAGGAAACAAATAATAAAGATCAGAGCAGAGGTAAACAAAAAAAGACTAAAATCATCAACAAAGCAAAAAGTTGGTTTTTGAAAAAACTAACAAACCTTTATTGAGAATAACTAAGAGAGAGAAGATTCAAATAAAATCAGAAGCAAAAAAGAAGATATTACAACTGATAACATGGAAACACAAAAAAATCATTACATACTATTATGAACAACTATACACTAGCAAACTAGAAAACCTAGAGGAAATGGATAAATTTCTGGACACATACAACCTACCGAGATTGAACCAAAAAGAAACAGAAAACCTGAACAGAGCAATAACAAGTAGCAAGATTAAATCAATAATAAAAGATTCCCTAGCCCCAGTGACTCAGGAGGCTTAAGCAGGGGGATCGCTGGAGCCCAAGAGTTTAAGGCTGCAGTAAACTATGATTGAAACACTGATCTCTAGCCTGCGTGAAAGAACAAGATCCTGTTTCTAGTTAATTAATTAATTAAATAGTCTCCCAACCAACAAAGGCCCAGGACCAGATGACTGTCACAATTGAATTCTATCAAATTTGGAAGAAGAACTAACACCAATTCTTCTAAAACTACTCCAACAAAATATAGGGAAAGGAATTCTTCCAAACTCATTGTAACAGGCCAGCCTTACCCTGATAACAAAACCAGACAAGAACGGAACACAAAAGAAAATGGTAAGCCAATATCCCTGATGAATATCGATGCTAAATTCCTCAATAAAATATTAACAAACTGAATCCAACAACATGTAACAAGGTTATACACCACAATCCAGTGGGATTTATCTCAGGGATGCAAGGATGGCTCAATATATGCAAATCAATAAGTGTGACACATCTTAGCAAAAGAATAAATAACAACAATCATATAATAATCTCAATAGATGTCAAAAAGCATTTGACATCAAAAAAAAAAAAAAAACCTCAACAAATTGGGTATAGAAGGAGCATACCTCCAAATAATAAAGGCTATATATGACATACCCACAGCTGACATTGTACTGAATGCTAAAAAATAGTTGAAAGCTTTTCTACCAAGTCCTGGAACAAGACAAGGATGGCCACTTTCACCACTCTTATTCAACATAGCACTGGAAGTCCCAGTCAGAGCAATTAATAAAGAAAAATATAAAGGACATCCAAACTGAAGAGGAGGAAGTCGAAATATCTGTTTGCAGAAAACGTGATCTTATATATAGAAAAAGCTAAAGGCTCCATCAAACAAACTCTTAGAGCTAATAAAAAAAATCAGTAAAGTTGCAGAATACAAAACCAACATACAATAACTAGCAGCATTTCTATACACCAATAATGAACAAGCTGAAAGAGAAATCAAGAAAGCAATCCTATCTATAGTTGCTACAAAGAATATAAAATATTTAAAAATAAATTTTATCAAATTTTATTTGATAAATAGTCTCCCTGTAGAAAGATCTCTACAATGAAAACTATGAAACACTGATAAAGGAACTTGAAGAGGAAACCAAAAAATGGAAAGACATTCTATGACCATGAATTGGAAGAATTAATATTGTTAAATGACAATTGTTAAATTGTTAAAATGATACACTACCCAAAGCAATCTACAGATTCAACTCAATCCCCATAAAAATACCAACGACATTCTTTGCAGAAATAGCAAAAACAATCCTATATTTTGTATACAATCACAAAATACCCCAAATAGCCAAAGAAACCCTGAGCAAAAAAGAAAA
>NW_012122265.1:5439778-5441055 GCF_000951035.1 Colobus angolensis palliatus | reverse complement strand
GTCCATATGTTCTCATTGTTCAATTTCCACTGATGAGTGAGAACATGCAGTATTTAGTTTTCTCTTCCTGTGTTAGTTTCCTGAGAATAATGGTTTCCAGCTTCATCCGTGTCCCTGTGGAGGACATGAACTCATCCTTTTTTATGGCTGCATAGTATTCCATGGTCCATATCTGCCATATTTTCTTTATCCAGTTTATCATTGATGGGCACTTGGGTTGGTTCCAAGTCTTTGCTATTGTGAACAGTGCTGCAATAAATATACATGTGCATGTGTCTTTATAATAGATGACTTATAAACCTTTGGGTATATACCCAGTATTGGGATTGCTGGGTCAAATGGTATTTCTGGTTCTAGATCCTTAAGGAATCGCCACAGTCTTCCACAATCATTGAATTTACACTACCACTAACAGTGTAAAAGCATTCCTATTTCCCCACATCCTCTCCAGCATCTGTTGTTTCCTGACTTTTTAATGATTACCATTCTAACTGGCATGAAATGGTATCTCATAGTGGTTTTGATTTGCATTTCTCTAATGACCAGTGATGATGAGCTCTTTTTCATGTTTCTTGGCCACAAAACCATCTTCTTTTGAAAAATGTCTGTTCATATCCTTAACCCAATTTTGATGGGGTTATTTTTTTTTTCTTGTAAATTTGTTTAAGTTACTTATAGATTCTGGATATTGGCCCTCTGTCAGATGGATAGATTGCAA
The DNA here is from genome assembly GCF_000951035.1 of Colobus angolensis palliatus. Lineage (NCBI taxonomy): Eukaryota > Metazoa > Chordata > Mammalia > Primates > Cercopithecidae > Colobus > Colobus angolensis. The sequence continues at coordinate 5,440,337 of NW_012122265.1, read as the reverse complement.
ACATTTTCTCCCATTCTGTAGGTTGCCTGTTCACTCTGATGATAGTTTCTTTTGCTGCGCAGAAGTTCTTTAGTTTAATTAGATCCCATTTGTCTATTTTGGCTTTTGTCGCTATGGCTTTTGGTGTTTTAGTCATGAAGTCTTTGCCCATGCCTATGTCCTGAATGGTATTAATAGCCTAGGTTTTCTTCTAGGGTTTTTATGGTTTTAGGTCTTACGTTTAAGACTTTAATTCACCTTGGGTTAATTTTTGTATAAGGTGTAAGGAAGGGGTCCAGTTTCAGTTTTCTGCATATGGCTAGCCAGTTTTCCCAACATGATTTATTAAAAAGGGGATCCTTTCCCCATTGCTTGTTTTTGTCAGGTGTATCACAGACCAGGTGGTTGTAGATGTGTGGCATTATTTCTGAGGCCTCTGTTCTGTTCCATTGGTCTACTGGTCTATATATCTGTTTTGGTACCATACTATTTTGGTTACTGTAGCCTTGTAGTATAGTTTGAAGTCAGGTAGCATGATGTCTCCAGCTTTGTTCTTTTTGCTTAGGATTGTCTTGGCTAT
>NW_012122265.1:5434260-5435958 GCF_000951035.1 Colobus angolensis palliatus | reverse complement strand
CATATGTTGAACCAACCTTGCATCCCAGAGATGAAGCTGACTTGATTGTGGTGGATAAGCTTTGATATTCTGCTGGATTCAGTTTGCCAGTGTTTTATTGAGGATTTTCGCATTGATGTTCATCAGGGATATTGACGTGAAATTTTCTTTTTTTGTTGTGTCTCTGCCAGGTTTTGGTATCAGGATGATGCCAGCCTCATAAAATGAGTTAGGGAGGATTCCCTCTTTTCCTATTGTTGGGAATAGTTTCAGAAGGAATGATACTAGCTCCTGTTTTTACCTCCATTAGAATTTGGCTGTGAATTCATCTGGTCCTGGGCTTTTTTTGGTTGGTAGGCTATTAATTACTGCCTTAATTTCAGAACTTGTTATTGGTCTAGTCAGGGATTTGACTTCTTCCTGGCTTAGTCTTGGGAGGGTGTATGTGTCCAGAAATTTATCCATTTCTTCTAGATTTTCTAGTTTATTTGTGTGGAAGTATTGATTCCCTGATGGTAGTTTGTATTTCTGTGGAATCAGTGGTGACAACCCCTTTATCATTTTTTATTGTATCTATTTGATACTTCTCTCTTTTCTTCTTTATTAGTCTGGCTAGCAGTCTATCCACTTTGTTGATCTTTTCAAAAAGCCAGCTCCTGGATTCATTGATTTTTTGAAGGGTTTTTTGTGTCTCTATCTCCTTCAGTTCTGCTCTGATCTTAGTTATTTCTTGTCTTCTGATAGCTTTTGAATTTGTTTCCTCTTGCTTCTCTAGTTCTTTTAATTGTGATGTTAGGGTGTCGATTTTAGATCTTTCCCACTTTCTCCTTTGGGCATTTAGTGCTATAAATTTCCCTCTAAACACTGCTTTAGCTGTGTCCCAGAGATTCTGGTACATTGTGTCTTTGTTCTCATTGATTTCTAAGAACTTATTTATTTCTGCCTTCATTTCATTATTTATCCAGTAGTCATTCAGGAGCAGGTTGTTCTGTTTCCATGTAGTTGTGCAGTTTTGAGTGAGTTGCTTAATCCTGAGTTCTAGTTTGATTGCACTGTGACCTGAGAGACAGTTTGTTATGATTTCTGTTTTTTTGTGTTTGCTGAGGAGTGCTTCACTTCCAATTATGTGATCAGTTTTAGAATAAGTGCGATGTAGCGCTGAAAATAATGTATATTCTGTTGATTTGGGGTGGAAAGTTCTGTAGATGTCTATCAGTTCCACTTGGTCCAAAGCTGAGTTCAAGTCCTGAATATTTCTGTTAATTTTTTTATCTTGTTGATCTAATATTGACAGTGGGGTGTTACAATCTCCCACTATTATAGTGTGGAGTCTAGTTCTCTTTGTAGTTCTCTAAGAACTTGCTTTATTAATGTGGGTGCTCCTGTATTGGTTGCATATATATTTAGGATACTTAGCTCTTATTGTGCATTGATCCCTTTACTATTATGTGATGCCCTTCTTTGTCTTTGTTGATCTTTGTTGGTTTAAAGTGTGCTCTATTAGAGGCTAGGATTGCCACCTCTGCTTTTTTTGCTTTCCATTTCCTTAGTAAATATTGTTCCATCCCTTTATTTTGAGCCTATGTGTTTCTTTGCACATGAGATGGGTCTACTGAATACAGCACTGTGATGGGTCTTGACTCTTTATCAAATTTATAAGTCTGTGTCTTTTAATTGGGGCCTTTAACTTATTTACATTTAAGGTTAATATTGTTATGT
>NW_012122265.1:5432161-5432658 GCF_000951035.1 Colobus angolensis palliatus | reverse complement strand
TTCCGAGGCCCCTCTGCTGCAGGTCTGCTGGAGTTTGCTGGAGGTCCACTCCAGACCCTGTTTTCCTGGGTATCACCAGCAGAGGCTGCAGCACAGCAAAGGATGCTGCCTGATCCTTCCTCTGCAAGCTTCATCCCAGAGGGGCACCCGCCACATGCCACCCAGAGCTCTCCTGTATGAGGTGTCTGTCGACCCCTGCTGGGAGATGTCTCCCAGTCAGGAGGCACAGGGGTCAGGGACCCACTTGAGAAGGCAATCTGTCCCTTAGCAGAGCTTGAGCGCTGTGCTGGGGGATATGCTGCTCTCTTCAGAGCCATCAGGCAGAAATGTTTAAGTGTGCTGAAGCTGCGCCCACAGCCGCCCCTTCCCTCAGGTGCTCTGTCCCAAGAAGATGATATGGGAGTTTTATCTATAACCCCTGACTGGGGCTGCTGCCTTTCTTTCAGAGATGCCTGCCCAAAGAGGAGGAATCTAGAGAGGCAGTCTGGCTAAAGCAG
>NW_012122265.1:5431661-5432111 GCF_000951035.1 Colobus angolensis palliatus | reverse complement strand
TTTGCCAAGCTGTGGTGGGCTCGGCCCAGTTTGAACTTCCCGGAGGCTTTGTTTACACCTTGAGAGGAAAACTGCGTACTCAAGTCTCAGTAATGGTGGATGTCTCTCTCCCCACCAAGCTGGAGCATCCCAGGTTGACTTCAGACTGCTGTGCTGGCAGTGAGAATTTCAAGCTAGTGGATCTTAGCTTGCTGCACTCAATGGGGATAGGATCCACTGAGCAAGACCACTTGACTCCCTGGTTTTAGCACCCTTCCAGGGAGTAAACAGTTCTGTCTCACTGGCATTCCAGGTGCCACTGGGGTATGAAAAAACAAAAACAAAAACAAAACAAAAAAAACTCCTGCGGCTAGCTCAGTGTCTGCACAAATGGCTGCACAGTTTTGTGCTTGAAACCCAGGCCCCGGGTGGTGTAGGCACCTGAGGGAATCTCCTGGTCTGCGGGTTGCA
>NW_012122265.1:5429510-5430825 GCF_000951035.1 Colobus angolensis palliatus | reverse complement strand
AGGGAATCTCCTGGTCTGCGGGTTGCAAAGACCCTGGGAAAAGCATAGTATCCGAGCCAGAGTGCACTTAGTCCCTCAGGGCTTCCCTTGATTAAGGGAGGGAGTTTCCCAACCCCTTACACTTCCCAGGTGAGGCAATGCCCCACCCTACTTTTGCTCACCCTCCATGGGTTGCACCCACTGTCTAACCAGTCTCATTGAGGTGAGTCTGGTACCTCAGTTGGAAATGCAGAAATCACCCACCTTCTGCATTGATCTCATTGGGAGCTGCAGACTAGAGCTGTTCCTACTTGGCCATTTTGCCCAGGTATATCATCTATTTTTTTATACTACCAGTGGTCAATCTGAGAATGAAATTAAGAAAACAGAGTCATTCATAATAGCATCAAAAATAACAAAATATTTAGGAATAGAGTTAACAAAAGATGGGGCTGACTGGTTTACTACAAACTACAAAATATCATTGAGAAAAATTAGAGAAATTCTAAATAAACGGAGAGATAGTCTATATTTATGGACTTGAGACCCAGTATTGTTACGATGTCAGCTCTCTCCAAACTGATCTATTCAATACAATTCCTACTAAAATCCATTCAGGTTATTTTGCAGAAATTGAGACACTGATTCTAAAATTTATATGAAACAGGAAATGACAAGAATTGCCAAAAATAATTTGGCCACGAAGATCATTTGTTTTTAGTTTAACTAACATATTTTTCTTAAATTCTATGAATATATTTCTAATAGTTGCTTTGAAATCTTGGTCTCTGCTCAGTCAACATCTGACTCACTTGGAGTCATTTTTTAATTGACTCCAGTTTTTCCCGAATATGGGTCCCGTGTTCCTCTTTCTTTGAATGTCTAAATATTTGGTAGGAAACTAGATATTATATAATTTTATGTTGTAGTGACTTAGAATTTTGTTGTGTTTATCTGAAGATTATTCTTTCATTCTCTTGGGTAATTCACTTGCTTGGATTCAAATCGCAAATTTTGTCTTCCTTGTATTGTACAACTACTCATATATGCTTTCTGGTCTTATGGTTTGTGTTATTGCTGTGTTAGCCCGGCTCCTGGTGTATTCCCTGTGCCTGAGTAATTTGGCAGTCATCCAAGGATTTGGACCAACATTATACACTGTACTCACATTTGAGGGGTCATTCGAGACTTACCTTGTTTTTAAGGAGACCCCCTCACCAATTTCAATACAGACTGGCAAACTGGATAAAGCATCAAGACCCATCAGTCTGCTGTATTCAGGAGACCCATCTCACATGCAGAGACATACATAGGCTCAAAATAAAGGGATGGAGGA